>NC_134705.1:85487615-85801038 GCF_043290135.1 Rhipicephalus microplus | reverse complement strand
GCAACAAGGGTGCCTTTGCCCAACTGGTGCTTGTTTACACATTGCTGGCTATCTGGCAAAGGCGCTCATTAGCAGAGGCGCGCAGGAAGCCTGTGCGAGCCGCGTTCCCGACCGTCTCGCGCATAAGGCGGCTGTTATGGGCTCACCTATCGGGCGAACTCGAGGCCAGCGGCGAGGAGTGCTTCCTCCGACGCTGGCATACCAAATTCTTTTTTGTAAGAGAGGGCAAGCTTCACGCCCCCCTGATAAGCCATTAACCCCCCCCCCCCCTCCTTTTCTTCCTCAATTCTTTGTTACAAGAGCTAAGGGAAAGCAACGCTGTAAATATGTAAATATCTTAGTGTGTTCCATTCATGTATATATGTGGTGTGTGTAGTGCTTATTCAGGCGTACAGAAGCATGTGCGCATAGCAAGTTTGTACATAGTGTATATAGTTCATCAAGCGTTTTGTCTCTTACGTCAATGAATGTGTATTTATTTACGCCCCTTTTGAACTGTATCCGGCCAAAATATGGCTGCGTATTGTGTACGTATAATGATGTGATTGTTTACTCAGTTGGAAGTGAATAAACTTCTCTTTGATGTAGTATCTGTTCTTATCAGCTTAATATCTGATACGGATCCTATTTGGATCCAAGATATTAAACTTATTTTTGTGATGCGGCGGAGTGCTTGAAGCTTGCTTCACCTCCGCCACGGGTTGGCCCGGTATTGCACTACCTCCGGGATCGGCCCACTCACCCCCTGCGGGGTGAGTTCGACAATAAATTCAATGATAGAAGGAGTGTTCGGATTTACCCATGATACCGGGGTAAACGGCGTGGGTGCGTCGAGTGTCCGAGACGGTGCCCCGAATACCGCGCCCCGGCTGACGCGGTATTCGCGTGCAGGGAGTGCGCTAGCTGTGTTTACACTTACGATTGCTCTGGGAAAATAAATGTTTCCGTGTGTATTTCATATATGGAGGGTCTCTTTTATTTTGTTATGTTCACACGTACATACTCAAGTTTCTTATTTTTTTCAACATTCCTACTCATATTAATAAAACTATTGAGGAAATTATCATTACTGTTTCGGAGGAAAGCTAGAAGTGTGTATACGATGTGTATGCATGTGCGATGTGTATGTATGTATGTGTGTAGAAGTGTGTATGTATGTGCCAAGCTATTTCCGCTTTTCGAATTCACCCGTTTCGCAACGAAAAATAAAAAAAGCCTCTAGAAAATGGGGTTTGGTTGGTGTTTCTGTTTACAGTTGCAGTGGCAAGCGAAGGCATTTTTATTTCACATCTTCACGCGGCGTCTGAACCTGAAGACGCGTGCTCTCGCCACGTCTACGCATCTACACTATTCCCCATCACAAATTAAAATCGCAAAGAACGCCACAGGACCCACTCCGCACACACCTGCTGTACGGTGGAGCGGCAAAGCCCCGATGTGCTTTTCCTATGTCCACTGACCTTTGGGGTTTGACGTCCCAAAACCACCATATGATTATGGGAAAATTTCGACCACCTGGGGTTCTTTCACGTGCACCCTAATCTGAGCACAGGGAAATGCAGCCGCCGCGGCCGGGATTCGATCCCACCACCTGCGGGGCAGCAGCCGAGTACCTTACGGCCATCAGACCACCACGGCGGGCATCGCCTTGTTGATCAAACACTTCATTTCTGAACACCATCTCATACCAGCTCATCCACCGTTGGCTCTCGTTAATTACAACGAACATCCTCGCACGCTCACCTCAATGGAATTGCCAGTTGCTGGAAGTTCCAAGAAAATTGCGCACTAGACGTACGGACGCACCACGCACGTACCTGAAGCGACGTGGACCCCAGGACGCGTGAGATCACGCCCCGGGCGCGCTTTGCCTCCGTACCCACTCGTCACTCCTCACAGCTTCACTAAGCCGAGTATGTAGAAGTCGAAGAAGCAGAACAACAAACCAGCCAATCCCCCACAGTGGGTGTGAGCCACAAGTGAAGGTCAACAAAAACAAGCAACACCAGCGAGCGCAGTGACGAAGCTATCGTAATGGGGCGAAATAATCCACGAATATGGCTGCACGTTGACGCACGGTCGCATTTGTGCAACCACCCGTGTCTCCCGAAGACCGTCTGTCGCGAGTCTTCGACGAAAAGCGCAGGCGAGTACTTCTCCACTGATTTCCGCGACCACTTGACGACCGCCTTCGGCCGCCTCATGTCCGTCCGGCACGATCGACGGAGCGCCGCACCAGCGCCTCGTACACGCCACCATAGCACTCCTACCCCTCGGAATCAGCAAAACTCGGACGTTTTCGACCACGACAGACAGAACCTGCCGGCCCGTTGAACGCTTGAACGACATCGCAGCGGCAAGTCGCACACTCACGTTCCGTCACCCTCTGCCACATGATCCTTCATTCACCGGCTTCACAACCCACGCGGTAGACGTTTCGCACGCATTCCCGGGTCTGCCTTTCACGGCAGGACCTTCGTCGACCTCGGTGCGGTGTTCCGCCACGTCGGAACTTGCAAGGCATATGTTGTGCGTGCTGAAGCAGCCAAAGGCACCACCTTTTTGCCGATGATTGTGGGCGTCGTTGCAGAGGCGTTGCTTGGGCAGCCGGCGTAGAAGCCATGTTGGATAGGTGACGTATTCACATTTTGCACAGTCATTTTTTTTTTTTTTCCTTTTAGATTTTGGTGCTCGAGTTGGACATGTACACTATGCATCAGTTTTTAAAACAAGTGCTGTAGCATCCCTCGCGACATGCCTGATAATGTTCGCCGGCAAGCATTTGGTGTGACGTCATGGGCGCATAGAGAGTACGCATGCAAGCAAGCACGCGTGGCTTCGACCTCTGGGAAAAAGAAGGTTTCAGTTTTAACATGTTTGTAAGCGAAACTAGAAACTTCAAGCGGACTGGGGATAAAAGCAATGCCGTGAAGCCAGCGCTGCCGCTGTCGGTGCACAATGCTGGTTGTGCATGGGTGGACGTCGGAATTGCTTTGCTACTGTTTGCCCGGCTTTTGGCCAGAACTAAGTACGAGGTGTGAAAGAATGGATTTTAATTACGTGCTAATGAATTGCATCGCTTCTCGGCCTTTTGGCTAAGATCAAAGTGTAGTATCTGTTCTTATCAGCTTAATATCTGATACGGATCCTATTTGGATCCAAGATATTAAACTTATTTTTGTGATGCGGCGGAGTGCTTGAAGCTTGCTTCACCTCCGCCACGGGTTGGCCCGGTATTGCACTACCTCCGGGATCGGCCCACTCACCCCCTGCGGGGTGAGTTCGACAATAAATTCAATGATAGAAGGAGTGTTCGGATTTACCCATGATACCGGGGTAAACGGCGTGGGTGCGTCGAGTGTCCGAGACGGTGCCCCGAATACCGCGCCCCGGCTGACGCGGTATTCGCGTGCAGGGAGTGCGCTAGCTGTGTTTACACTTACGATTGCTCTGGGAAAATAAATGTTTCCGTGTGTATTTCATATATGGAGGGTCTCTTTTATTTTGTTATGTTCACACGTACATACTCAAGTTTCTTATTTTTTTCAACATTCCTACTCATATTAATAAAACTATTGAGGAAATTATCATTACTGTTTCGGAGGAAAGCTAGAAGTGTGTATACGATGTGTATGCATGTGCGATGTGTATGTATGTATGTGTGTAGAAGTGTGTATGTATGTGCCAAGCTATTTCCGCTTTTCGAATTCACCCGTTTCGCAACGAAAAATAAAAAAAGCCTCTAGAAAATGGGGTTTGGTTGGTGTTTCTGTTTACAGTTGCAGTGGCAAGCGAAGGCATTTTTATTTCACATCTTCACGCGGCGTCTGAACCTGAAGACGCGTGCTCTCGCCACGTCTACGCATCTACACTATTCCCCATCACAAATTAAAATCGCAAAGAACGCCACAGGACCCACTCCGCACACACCTGCTGTACGGTGGAGCGGCAAAGCCCCGATGTGCTTTTCCTATGTCCACTGACCTTTGGGGTTTGACGTCCCAAAACCACCATATGATTATGGGAAAATTTCGACCACCTGGGGTTCTTTCACGTGCACCCTAATCTGAGCACAGGGAAATGCAGCCGCCGCGGCCGGGATTCGATCCCACCACCTGCGGGGCAGCAGCCGAGTACCTTACGGCCATCAGACCACCACGGCGGGCATCGCCTTGTTGATCAAACACTTCATTTCTGAACACCATCTCATACCAGCTCATCCACCGTTGGCTCTCGTTAATTACAACGAACATCCTCGCACGCTCACCTCAATGGAATTGCCAGTTGCTGGAAGTTCCAAGAAAATTGCGCACTAGACGTACGGACGCACCACGCACGTACCTGAAGCGACGTGGACCCCAGGACGCGTGAGATCACGCCCCGGGCGCGCTTTGCCTCCGTACCCACTCGTCACTCCTCACAGCTTCACTAAGCCGAGTATGTAGAAGTCGAAGAAGCAGAACAACAAACCAGCCAATCCCCCACAGTGGGTGTGAGCCACAAGTGAAGGTCAACAAAAACAAGCAACACCAGCGAGCGCAGTGACGAAGCTATCGTAATGGGGCGAAATAATCCACGAATATGGCTGCACGTTGACGCACGGTCGCATTTGTGCAACCACCCGTGTCTCCCGAAGACCGTCTGTCGCGAGTCTTCGACGAAAAGCGCAGGCGAGTACTTCTCCACTGATTTCCGCGACCACTTGACGACCGCCTTCGGCCGCCTCATGTCCGTCCGGCACGATCGACGGAGCGCCGCACCAGCGCCTCGTACACGCCACCATAGCACTCCTACCCCTCGGAATCAGCAAAACTCGGACGTTTTCGACCACGACAGACAGAACCTGCCGGCCCGTTGAACGCTTGAACGACATCGCAGCGGCAAGTCGCACACTCACGTTCCGTCACCCTCTGCCACATGATCCTTCATTCACCGGCTTCACAACCCACGCGGTAGACGTTTCGCACGCATTCCCGGGTCTGCCTTTCACGGCAGGACCTTCGTCGACCTCGGTGCGGTGTTCCGCCACGTCGGAACTTGCAAGGCATATGTTGTGCGTGCTGAAGCAGCCAAAGGCACCACCTTTTTGCCGATGATTGTGGGCGTCGTTGCAGAGGCGTTGCTTGGGCAGCCGGCGTAGAAGCCATGTTGGATAGGTGACGTATTCACATTTTGCACAGTCATTTTTTTTTTTTTTTCCTTTTAGATTTTGGTGCTCGAGTTGGACATGTACACTATGCATCAGTTTTTAAAACAAGTGCTGTAGCATCCCTCGCGACATGCCTGATAATGTTCGCCGGCAAGCATTTGGTGTGACGTCATGGGCGCATAGAGAGTACGCATGCAAGCAAGCACGCGTGGCTTCGACCTCTGGGAAAAAGAAGGTTTCAGTTTTAACATGTTTGTAAGCGAAACTAGAAACTTCAAGCGGACTGGGGATAAAAGCAATGCCGTGAAGCCAGCGCTGCCGCTGTCGGTGCACAATGCTGGTTGTGCATGGGTGGACGTCGGAATTGCTTTGCTACTGTTTGCCCGGCTTTTGGCCAGAACTAAGTACGAGGTGTGAAAGAATGGATTTTAATTACGTGCTAATGAATTGCATCGCTTCTCGGCCTTTTGGCTAAGATCAAGGGTCGTGTAAGCAGTTGCCTCGCGCGAGTCACTACGTCGGACCCGGGGTCACGTCACGCTGACGTCATCCCCGGGGTTCAAGCCTCCAAGAATAGCCTGCGTGGCGTTGCCGTCTCCGACGTGCGACCGCTGCCCCTGGGTTTCGGGCCTTCCCGCCCGGTGCCCGCCTGTTCCATGCCGGAAGGAGCAAGGTCCCCGGTCCACGCCCGCCGTCCCGGAGCCCCCCTGCTGCCTACCGGCCGCCTCCTGATCCTGCGCGGCGCCCGCCTCGGCTGAGCCGCTACTACCAGTGTGCAGCGCGCCTGCACGACACAAGTTTCCACCAGTCACGCCCCCTTCCACCGGCGACAACGCCCTCAGAATGGCGGCCACATCCGATTTACCTGTGAGAGAAAACTGTTTCCTGTTTACGGCGCCGGATGGCGACGTTTCTCTTGATGACTTGATCGATGCAGTCGAAGTAGTTGCAGGCGATGATAGTGTGTTCGTGTTGCAGCATATGGGCGGTGCCAAGTTTCTCGTATGCACCCGTAACGCCAGTCAGGCAACTAAGTTAATGGTGGCTGAGGGTTTCCGGGTGAATGGCATAAGCGTACCGGTTGAGGCCGTAGGGCCGCCGGTCACGTATGTAAACGCCTACCGGTACCCAGCCTATATGCCCGACGAGATACTTGGCAACGCCCTGGCGCAGTATGGTAAGGTGCGGGGCATTTCGTTTGCTACTGTGGCCTCCCGTCAAAATAAGTTAAACGGCGTCAGGGTCGTTAAAATCGAAATGAGCAAACCGGTGCCCAACTTTGCGACCATTGCGGGGCACCGTGTCATGTTCGAATACCGAGGCATGAGGCGGGTGTGCGCACGATGCAGCGAGGTGGGCCATATGGCGACCGCGTGCTCCGCACCTTACTGCAAACGATGTGGAATTTTCGGGCACGACACTGAGGGCTGCTCAGCCGAATGCAAGCGTTGTGGGGGGCAACACGGGACGAGAGATTGTTTTAGGAGGCGCACCTACGCGTCCGCCGCACGCGGTTTCCCCTCAGTGACAAACCTTGAGCCGAACTTAGCGCAGTCGAGCGGCCCCTCAGCACCCAGGCCAGGCGTACTCCACTCGCGCATGCAAGTCTTGACGCCCAGGACCGCGGCTCGCACGCCGCCGACAGCTTCCCCCAGCCGAGACCATGATACGGACAGTAGCTTGCTCGCAAGTGTCCCTGTGACAAATTCACCCGCCAACGAGGAAGAGAGGCCCGAGAGGAATGACGACACCGCCGCCACGTCATCAGAAACAGAGTCGAGTGACCTCGAAACCGTCTCGACACCCTCGGCTCCTTCTACACCGTCCGCCCCCCTGTCGGGCCAGGATGGCTGTCACAGCACTTCAGACACTGCCGCAACAACTGACAGGGATGAGCTTCCCCTCTCCATCTCAAAAGCGCCGGTGAATATGCTCGCCCCAGTGTCCGCTCAGGACTTAGATGACGGCATTAAAGACCCCACACGAGACGACCTGCCCATCGTGAGCCGCGGGTACTACGAGCTTCCGGATGACCGCCACCGCCACGGCGCTCAATCAAACCTGCCGCCCACCTCCCGGCTCCCCCTTGATCACGCGCCGCCCCACTTGAGTCGTAAACCGGACCCGCTTGCGTCACAGCCAGCGCCAGGCCGTGATGAGCGGGCACGCTCTCGCTCGCGCCGACGGCAAGGAGAGGATGATAAGAAGGATCCGAGGGGGAGAGCCACAAGCAGAGAGGCGCGGCAGCGGCGAACCGGGCCGGACGCCAGGAGCAGTGACAGTGACGCCCCCCCGAGGGCGAAGACGCAGAAGCTAGCCCAGAGCACCGCCGGCAAAGGGGAACCGCCCCCTAAAGCCAGCGAGGCGTTTTGATTACCTCGCAACAGATGGCAGCGCAGGCGTAAAGCCAGCGAGGCGTTTTGTTTACCTAGCCACAGATGGCAGCACAGGCGAGCGCGCCGTTTGCTGTTCCCCCCTCGCTGAGCGCTCCACCTCCCGCACACTGATGCCCCCCCCCCCCCCCCCCCCCCCCCGCTCGCCCTCTAGTTCCCTCGAATGACTGACCAACTCCGCTTCGCTACCTGGAATGTGCGCGGACTCCGCGACAAAACGAAGCAAACCGCGGTCATTTCGTTTGCCCGCTCCCAAGATATTGACCTGCTGTTCGTCCAGGAGGCGAATTTCCGTTCCCCCCTCGACGTCGCGCACTTCCGTAGCCTGTGCCAGGTCGAAGCTTTTTTTTCCTTGACGAGGGCTAAGTCCTGCGGGGTCGGGGTCGTCTTTGTCTCCGGGAGGTTTAGACAAAAGGCTCATTGCGCGTTCGGGGCCGATGGCCGCACGTTGATAGTCGATATTTTCATCGATGGGCAGAAAGTCCGGTTCGTCAACGTGTACGCGCCTGTCACGAGATCGGAGACCAATCCCTTCTTCAGGGAGCTTGGAGAGTTCCTGCTAGCCCCCCTCCCGCATGTGGTCCTGGGAGACTTCAACTGTGTGGTAGACGCTACGAGGGATATCCGGGGACCGGGTCGCGGTGGCTCAGCCTACCACGCAAAAGAACTCATCAGGGTGCTCCGCTGCCTGCGACTTTCCGACGCATGGGTCGTCCTCCACGACGACGATTTCGGCCCCACCCGAGTGTCAAAGGCCACCGCTAGCCGGCTCGACCGTGCCTACTTACCAGAGTTCCTACTGCCCTCCCTAGCAGCGTGTGAGGTGCTCCCGCTACCATCTGCTTTGACTCGTCTCTCTGACCACGCGCCACTGTTAACCACAGTCCGTGCAAAGCCTGGCCCCAAATCGAATGATATGTCGTGGCGCCTGGATTCGGCACTACTGAAGGATCCAGTGTCCGTTCCACAGATCCAGGCACGCATAGAGGCCTCGATCAGAGCGACCTCCCGCATAACACCGACTACCTGGGACGACCTCAAGGCGGCATGGAAGGCTCTTCTCCAAGAAGAAGGTAGTGAAAGAAGAAAGCGCATGACGTCCGAGATGAATGAGATACTGCGCAGAATGCGTATCATTCAGAGTGCGGACATCCTCACCACCTGTACACGAGATTACCTCTCCTCCCTTAAGGTGCAGTACGAAAGACTACTTCGGGCGGCTAACGGCGAAAGATGTGCGACTCGGGCCGCCTCCGATGAACAGTCAGAGGCCGCCCCGCGCGAAGTACGCGGAAACGGCTCGGTACGCATAGTGGAAGTCATGCGCCCCGACGGTACGCTCACGAAGGACCCGACCGAGATCGAGGCGACTTTCTTGCAGCACTTTGAGTCAGCGTTCCGCGAGCCGGACCCCACGACGACCCTCTCGGTGCCAGCGTGCCTGTCGGAGTTGTACAAATCCCTAAAGTGCCTGGAAGAAGATCAGGGCTCGACCATGTGTGGCGCAGCCACGTTAGAGGAGTTGAGGGCCGCGATCGAGCAAATGCCACCGAACTCGGCCCCCGGCGCGGACGGCCTCACCGCGGGCTTCTATGCCACTTTTTTTGAGACCCTGAAGGAACCGCTCCTGGCAGTCGTCAACACGGTCCTTGAAGGACACGCGAAACCTGCCTCTTTTGGCATGGGGCGCGTAGTCCTTATTCTGAAAGAGGGTGCACCGCGGAACACGCCGTCGTCGTGGCGTCCAATCACGCTGCTCAACGTCGATTATAAGATCGTCGCTTCAATTCTAAACAGTCGGCTTAAGTCCTTTTTGCCAGACATCATTGGTCCGCATCAGGCCTGCGCAGTCCCGGGCAGGTCAATGTTTGCCAATCTGACTGTCACAAGAGACGTCTTTCAATACGCATCTGAGAAAAGAGTCACGGGAGCCTTTCTTTCCCTCGATCAAGCAAAAGCTTTCGACAGAGTTAGGCACACTTACCTGTTCGAAACGCTTCGAGAGTTCGGCCTCCCGCCAGGTTTTGTACAAGTGATCGAGCTCCTGTACTCTGATCTCAGATGCCACGTAGTGGTAAATGGCTCCACGACAGCTACCTTCCAATACACAAGAGGGATAAGGCAGGGGTGCCCACTCGGCCCGACCCTCTTTGTACTCTCGATAGAGCCGCTACTCTCGTCTCTTGCCAGCGATGCGCACATCCGAGGCCTCCCCCTCACAGGATCAGCGGACTTGAAAGTGCTCGCGTACGCCGACGACATCTCCCTTTTTGTCAGGGACCCTAGTAGCCTCGACCGTTTTCGCCAGGTCTTTGCATCCTACGCCCTCGCATCAGGAGCGCAGTTGAACGAGGGAAAGTGCAAGGCACTCCTATTCGGCCATTTCCCGGCGCACGCGATCGGCAACTACGAGGCGGTGAGCACAGTGAAGGTCCTTGGTATATACTTTTCCTGTGAAGGAGTTGCGGCCTCGACGTGGTCCCGAGTCCTCGAAAGGGCTGAACAAGTGTCAGAGCGCGCAGACCTGCGAGGCCTGACGCTTAGAGAGAAAGCCGTAGCGGTCAAGACAAGCATTTGCGCCCTAGCCTCGCATGCGAGCCGAGTGGCGGTGATGCCCGCAAGAGCAGTAAGCCAGCTGTCTAAGCTCATAAACGCATACATGTGGGACGGGAAACCGCCACCGGTGAAACAAAACATGCTGCAACTGGCAACGTCTGAAGGGGGTCTCGGTCTCCCGCATGTTCTGACCGTAAGTAGGGTCCTGGCCCTGAAAACCGCCCGCATGCTCGTGCGCGCGAGCGATTACTTGGGTCGCAACTTACTACTGTACTGGAGCGGAGTGAGGCATGACTGGTTGGATGCAGGCCGTCACACCGGACCCTTTGCGGAGGAGCCTGCGCCCTTCTATAAAACGGCATCTGCGACGTGGCGCATGTTGCAAAAAGAAGTGCCTGACGGCGACGTGGACGAGGACCCGCCAGCGCGCATCGTCGAAGCTATCACGCTGGAACAGTTGAGCGACTCGGACCGGAAACGCGCTGAGCGCGCGAGGCGCGAACTGAACTCGCTTCGCTGCGGCACCCCCCGTGATGCACACGACTTTCTGGTGAAAAAGGCCTGGGCTGTGCTCCCCACCAGAGAACGCCTCAACAAATTTGGAATTGTCCCAGATGCACGCTGCCCTAACTGCCGCGCAGTGGAAACGCAGGATCACGCGCTTTTTCAGTGTATCTCGGTGAAACCCGTGTGGCGGATGGTAGCCCATTCCTTTGGTATCCGGCCCCCTCCTTACCACAAGCGCAACAAGGGTGCCTTTGCCCAACTGGTGCTTGTTTACACATTGCTGGCTATCTGGCAAAGGCGCTCATTAGCAGAGGCGCGCAGGAAGCCTGTGCGAGCCGCGTTCCCGACCGTCTCGCGCATAAGGCGGCTGTTATGGGCTCACCTATCGGGCGAACTCGAGGCCAGCGGCGAGGAGTGCTTCCTCCGACGCTGGCATACCAAATTCTTTTTTGTAAGAGAGGGCAAGCTTCACGCCCCCCTGATAAGCCATTAACCCCCCCCCCCCCTCCTTTTCTTCCTCAATTCTTTGTTACAAGAGCTAAGGGAAAGCAACGCTGTAAATATGTAAATATCTTAGTGTGTTCCATTCATGTATATATGTGGTGTGTGTAGTGCTTATTCAGGCGTACAGAAGCATGTGCGCATAGCAAGTTTGTACATAGTGTATATAGTTCATCAAGCGTTTTGTCTCTTACGTCAATGAATGTGTATTTATTTACGCCCCTTTTGAACTGTATCCGGCCAAAATATGGCTGCGTATTGTGTACGTATAATGATGTGATTGTTTACTCAGTTGGAAGTGAATAAACTTCTCTTTGATGTAGTATCTGTTCTTATCAGCTTAATATCTGATACGGATCCTATTTGGATCCAAGATATTAAACTTATTTTTGTGATGCGGCGGAGTGCTTGAAGCTTGCTTCACCTCCGCCACGGGTTGGCCCGGTATTGCACTACCTCCGGGATCGGCCCACTCACCCCCTGCGGGGTGAGTTCGACAATAAATTCAATGATAGAAGGAGTGTTCGGATTTACCCATGATACCGGGGTAAACGGCGTGGGTGCGTCGAGTGTCCGAGACGGTGCCCCGAATACCGCGCCCCGGCTGACGCGGTATTCGCGTGCAGGGAGTGCGCTAGCTGTGTTTACACTTACGATTGCTCTGGGAAAATAAATGTTTCCGTGTGTATTTCATATATGGAGGGTCTCTTTTATTTTGTTATGTTCACACGTACATACTCAAGTTTCTTATTTTTTTCAACATTCCTACTCATATTAATAAAACTATTGAGGAAATTATCATTACTGTTTCGGAGGAAAGCTAGAAGTGTGTATACGATGTGTATGCATGTGCGATGTGTATGTATGTATGTGTGTAGAAGTGTGTATGTATGTGCCAAGCTATTTCCGCTTTTCGAATTCACCCGTTTCGCAACGAAAAATAAAAAAAGCCTCTAGAAAATGGGGTTTGGTTGGTGTTTCTGTTTACAGTTGCAGTGGCAAGCGAAGGCATTTTTATTTCACATCTTCACGCGGCGTCTGAACCTGAAGACGCGTGCTCTCGCCACGTCTACGCATCTACACTATTCCCCATCACAAATTAAAATCGCAAAGAACGCCACAGGACCCACTCCGCACACACCTGCTGTACGGTGGAGCGGCAAAGCCCCGATGTGCTTTTCCTATGTCCACTGACCTTTGGGGTTTGACGTCCCAAAACCACCATATGATTATGGGAAAATTTCGACCACCTGGGGTTCTTTCACGTGCACCCTAATCTGAGCACAGGGAAATGCAGCCGCCGCGGCCGGGATTCGATCCCACCACCTGCGGGGCAGCAGCCGAGTACCTTACGGCCATCAGACCACCACGGCGGGCATCGCCTTGTTGATCAAACACTTCATTTCTGAACACCATCTCATACCAGCTCATCCACCGTTGGCTCTCGTTAATTACAACGAACATCCTCGCACGCTCACCTCAATGGAATTGCCAGTTGCTGGAAGTTCCAAGAAAATTGCGCACTAGACGTACGGACGCACCACGCACGTACCTGAAGCGACGTGGACCCCAGGACGCGTGAGATCACGCCCCGGGCGCGCTTTGCCTCCGTACCCACTCGTCACTCCTCACAGCTTCACTAAGCCGAGTATGTAGAAGTCGAAGAAGCAGAACAACAAACCAGCCAATCCCCCACAGTGGGTGTGAGCCACAAGTGAAGGTCAACAAAAACAAGCAACACCAGCGAGCGCAGTGACGAAGCTATCGTAATGGGGCGAAATAATCCACGAATATGGCTGCACGTTGACGCACGGTCGCATTTGTGCAACCACCCGTGTCTCCCGAAGACCGTCTGTCGCGAGTCTTCGACGAAAAGCGCAGGCGAGTACTTCTCCACTGATTTCCGCGACCACTTGACGACCGCCTTCGGCCGCCTCATGTCCGTCCGGCACGATCGACGGAGCGCCGCACCAGCGCCTCGTACACGCCACCATAGCACTCCTACCCCTCGGAATCAGCAAAACTCGGACGTTTTCGACCACGACAGACAGAACCTGCCGGCCCGTTGAACGCTTGAACGACATCGCAGCGGCAAGTCGCACACTCACGTTCCGTCACCCTCTGCCACATGATCCTTCATTCACCGGCTTCACAACCCACGCGGTAGACGTTTCGCACGCATTCCCGGGTCTGCCTTTCACGGCAGGACCTTCGTCGACCTCGGTGCGGTGTTCCGCCACGTCGGAACTTGCAAGGCATATGTTGTGCGTGCTGAAGCAGCCAAAGGCACCACCTTTTTGCCGATGATTGTGGGCGTCGTTGCAGAGGCGTTGCTTGGGCAGCCGGCGTAGAAGCCATGTTGGATAGGTGACGTATTCACATTTTGCACAGTCATTTTTTTTTTTTTTCCTTTTAGATTTTGGTGCTCGAGTTGGACATGTACACTATGCATCAGTTTTTAAAACAAGTGCTGTAGCATCCCTCGCGACATGCCTGATAATGTTCGCCGGCAAGCATTTGGTGTGACGTCATGGGCGCATAGAGAGTACGCATGCAAGCAAGCACGCGTGGCTTCGACCTCTGGGAAAAAGAAGGTTTCAGTTTTAACATGTTTGTAAGCGAAACTAGAAACTTCAAGCGGACTGGGGATAAAAGCAATGCCGTGAAGCCAGCGCTGCCGCTGTCGGTGCACAATGCTGGTTGTGCATGGGTGGACGTCGGAATTGCTTTGCTACTGTTTGCCCGGCTTTTGGCCAGAACTAAGTACGAGGTGTGAAAGAATGGATTTTAATTACGTGCTAATGAATTGCATCGCTTCTCGGCCTTTTGGCTAAGATCAAGGGTCGTGTAAGCAGTTGCCTCGCGCGAGTCACTACGTCGGACCCGGGGTCACGTCACGCTGACGTCATCCCCGGGGTTCAAGCCTCCAAGAATAGCCTGCGTGGCGTTGCCGTCTCCGACGTGCGACCGCTGCCCCTGGGTTTCGGGCCTTCCCGCCCGGTGCCCGCCTGTTCCATGCCGGAAGGAGCAAGGTCCCCGGTCCACGCCCGCCGTCCCGGAGCCCCCCTGCTGCCTACCGGCCGCCTCCTGATCCTGCGCGGCGCCCGCCTCGGCTGAGCCGCTACTACCAGTGTGCAGCGCGCCTGCACGACACAAGTTTCCACCAGTCACGCCCCCTTCCACCGGCGACAACGCCCTCAGAATGGCGGCCACATCCGATTTACCTGTGAGAGAAAACTGTTTCCTGTTTACGGCGCCGGATGGCGACGTTTCTCTTGATGACTTGATCGATGCAGTCGAAGTAGTTGCAGGCGATGATAGTGTGTTCGTGTTGCAGCATATGGGCGGTGCCAAGTTTCTCGTATGCACCCGTAACGCCAGTCAGGCAACTAAGTTAATGGTGGCTGAGGGTTTCCGGGTGAATGGCATAAGCGTACCGGTTGAGGCCGTAGGGCCGCCGGTCACGTATGTAAACGCCTACCGGTACCCAGCCTATATGCCCGACGAGATACTTGGCAACGCCCTGGCGCAGTATGGTAAGGTGCGGGGCATTTCGTTTGCTACTGTGGCCTCCCGTCAAAATAAGTTAAACGGCGTCAGGGTCGTTAAAATCGAAATGAGCAAACCGGTGCCCAACTTTGCGACCATTGCGGGGCACCGTGTCATGTTCGAATACCGAGGCATGAGGCGGGTGTGCGCACGATGCAGCGAGGTGGGCCATATGGCGACCGCGTGCTCCGCACCTTACTGCAAACGATGTGGAATTTTCGGGCACGACACTGAGGGCTGCTCAGCCGAATGCAAGCGTTGTGGGGGGCAACACGGGACGAGAGATTGTTTTAGGAGGCGCACCTACGCGTCCGCCGCACGCGGTTTCCCCTCAGTGACAAACCTTGAGCCGAACTTAGCGCAGTCGAGCGGCCCCTCAGCACCCAGGCCAGGCGTACTCCACTCGCGCATGCAAGTCTTGACGCCCAGGACCGCGGCTCGCACGCCGCCGACAGCTTCCCCCAGCCGAGACCATGATACGGACAGTAGCTTGCTCGCAAGTGTCCCTGTGACAAATTCACCCGCCAACGAGGAAGAGAGGCCCGAGAGGAATGACGACACCGCCGCCACGTCATCAGAAACAGAGTCGAGTGACCTCGAAACCGTCTCGACACCCTCGGCTCCTTCTACACCGTCCGCCCCCCTGTCGGGCCAGGATGGCTGTCACAGCACTTCAGACACTGCCGCAACAACTGACAGGGATGAGCTTCCCCTCTCCATCTCAAAAGCGCCGGTGAATATGCTCGCCCCAGTGTCCGCTCAGGACTTAGATGACGGCATTAAAGACCCCACACGAGACGACCTGCCCATCGTGAGCCGCGGGTACTACGAGCTTCCGGATGACCGCCACCGCCACGGCGCTCAATCAAACCTGCCGCCCACCTCCCGGCTCCCCCTTGATCACGCGCCGCCCCACTTGAGTCGTAAACCGGACCCGCTTGCGTCACAGCCAGCGCCAGGCCGTGATGAGCGGGCACGCTCTCGCTCGCGCCGACGGCAAGGAGAGGATGATAAGAAGGATCCGAGGGGGAGAGCCACAAGCAGAGAGGCGCGGCAGCGGCGAACCGGGCCGGACGCCAGGAGCAGTGACAGTGACGCCCCCCCGAGGGCGAAGACGCAGAAGCTAGCCCAGAGCACCGCCGGCAAAGGGGAACCGCCCCCTAAAGCCAGCGAGGCGTTTTGATTACCTCGCAACAGATGGCAGCGCAGGCGTAAAGCCAGCGAGGCGTTTTGTTTACCTAGCCACAGATGGCAGCACAGGCGAGCGCGCCGTTTGCTGTTCCCCCCTCGCTGAGCGCTCCACCTCCCGCACACTGATGCCCCCCCCCCCCCCCCCCCCCCCCCGCTCGCCCTCTAGTTCCCTCGAATGACTGACCAACTCCGCTTCGCTACCTGGAATGTGCGCGGACTCCGCGACAAAACGAAGCAAACCGCGGTCATTTCGTTTGCCCGCTCCCAAGATATTGACCTGCTGTTCGTCCAGGAGGCGAATTTCCGTTCCCCCCTCGACGTCGCGCACTTCCGTAGCCTGTGCCAGGTCGAAGCTTTTTTTTCCTTGACGAGGGCTAAGTCCTGCGGGGTCGGGGTCGTCTTTGTCTCCGGGAGGTTTAGACAAAAGGCTCATTGCGCGTTCGGGGCCGATGGCCGCACGTTGATAGTCGATATTTTCATCGATGGGCAGAAAGTCCGGTTCGTCAACGTGTACGCGCCTGTCACGAGATCGGAGACCAATCCCTTCTTCAGGGAGCTTGGAGAGTTCCTGCTAGCCCCCCTCCCGCATGTGGTCCTGGGAGACTTCAACTGTGTGGTAGACGCTACGAGGGATATCCGGGGACCGGGTCGCGGTGGCTCAGCCTACCACGCAAAAGAACTCATCAGGGTGCTCCGCTGCCTGCGACTTTCCGACGCATGGGTCGTCCTCCACGACGACGATTTCGGCCCCACCCGAGTGTCAAAGGCCACCGCTAGCCGGCTCGACCGTGCCTACTTACCAGAGTTCCTACTGCCCTCCCTAGCAGCGTGTGAGGTGCTCCCGCTACCATCTGCTTTGACTCGTCTCTCTGACCACGCGCCACTGTTAACCACAGTCCGTGCAAAGCCTGGCCCCAAATCGAATGATATGTCGTGGCGCCTGGATTCGGCACTACTGAAGGATCCAGTGTCCGTTCCACAGATCCAGGCACGCATAGAGGCCTCGATCAGAGCGACCTCCCGCATAACACCGACTACCTGGGACGACCTCAAGGCGGCATGGAAGGCTCTTCTCCAAGAAGAAGGTAGTGAAAGAAGAAAGCGCATGACGTCCGAGATGAATGAGATACTGCGCAGAATGCGTATCATTCAGAGTGCGGACATCCTCACCACCTGTACACGAGATTACCTCTCCTCCCTTAAGGTGCAGTACGAAAGACTACTTCGGGCGGCTAACGGCGAAAGATGTGCGACTCGGGCCGCCTCCGATGAACAGTCAGAGGCCGCCCCGCGCGAAGTACGCGGAAACGGCTCGGTACGCATAGTGGAAGTCATGCGCCCCGACGGTACGCTCACGAAGGACCCGACCGAGATCGAGGCGACTTTCTTGCAGCACTTTGAGTCAGCGTTCCGCGAGCCGGACCCCACGACGACCCTCTCGGTGCCAGCGTGCCTGTCGGAGTTGTACAAATCCCTAAAGTGCCTGGAAGAAGATCAGGGCTCGACCATGTGTGGCGCAGCCACGTTAGAGGAGTTGAGGGCCGCGATCGAGCAAATGCCACCGAACTCGGCCCCCGGCGCGGACGGCCTCACCGCGGGCTTCTATGCCACTTTTTTTGAGACCCTGAAGGAACCGCTCCTGGCAGTCGTCAACACGGTCCTTGAAGGACACGCGAAACCTGCCTCTTTTGGCATGGGGCGCGTAGTCCTTATTCTGAAAGAGGGTGCACCGCGGAACACGCCGTCGTCGTGGCGTCCAATCACGCTGCTCAACGTCGATTATAAGATCGTCGCTTCAATTCTAAACAGTCGGCTTAAGTCCTTTTTGCCAGACATCATTGGTCCGCATCAGGCCTGCGCAGTCCCGGGCAGGTCAATGTTTGCCAATCTGACTGTCACAAGAGACGTCTTTCAATACGCATCTGAGAAAAGAGTCACGGGAGCCTTTCTTTCCCTCGATCAAGCAAAAGCTTTCGACAGAGTTAGGCACACTTACCTGTTCGAAACGCTTCGAGAGTTCGGCCTCCCGCCAGGTTTTGTACAAGTGATCGAGCTCCTGTACTCTGATCTCAGATGCCACGTAGTGGTAAATGGCTCCACGACAGCTACCTTCCAATACACAAGAGGGATAAGGCAGGGGTGCCCACTCGGCCCGACCCTCTTTGTACTCTCGATAGAGCCGCTACTCTCGTCTCTTGCCAGCGATGCGCACATCCGAGGCCTCCCCCTCACAGGATCAGCGGACTTGAAAGTGCTCGCGTACGCCGACGACATCTCCCTTTTTGTCAGGGACCCTAGTAGCCTCGACCGTTTTCGCCAGGTCTTTGCATCCTACGCCCTCGCATCAGGAGCGCAGTTGAACGAGGGAAAGTGCAAGGCACTCCTATTCGGCCATTTCCCGGCGCACGCGATCGGCAACTACGAGGCGGTGAGCACAGTGAAGGTCCTTGGTATATACTTTTCCTGTGAAGGAGTTGCGGCCTCGACGTGGTCCCGAGTCCTCGAAAGGGCTGAACAAGTGTCAGAGCGCGCAGACCTGCGAGGCCTGACGCTTAGAGAGAAAGCCGTAGCGGTCAAGACAAGCATTTGCGCCCTAGCCTCGCATGCGAGCCGAGTGGCGGTGATGCCCGCAAGAGCAGTAAGCCAGCTGTCTAAGCTCATAAACGCATACATGTGGGACGGGAAACCGCCACCGGTGAAACAAAACATGCTGCAACTGGCAACGTCTGAAGGGGGTCTCGGTCTCCCGCATGTTCTGACCGTAAGTAGGGTCCTGGCCCTGAAAACCGCCCGCATGCTCGTGCGCGCGAGCGATTACTTGGGTCGCAACTTACTACTGTACTGGAGCGGAGTGAGGCATGACTGGTTGGATGCAGGCCGTCACACCGGACCCTTTGCGGAGGAGCCTGCGCCCTTCTATAAAACGGCATCTGCGACGTGGCGCATGTTGCAAAAAGAAGTGCCTGACGGCGACGTGGACGAGGACCCGCCAGCGCGCATCGTCGAAGCTATCACGCTGGAACAGTTGAGCGACTCGGACCGGAAACGCGCTGAGCGCGCGAGGCGCGAACTGAACTCGCTTCGCTGCGGCACCCCCCGTGATGCACACGACTTTCTGGTGAAAAAGGCCTGGGCTGTGCTCCCCACCAGAGAACGCCTCAACAAATTTGGAATTGTCCCAGATGCACGCTGCCCTAACTGCCGCGCAGTGGAAACGCAGGATCACGCGCTTTTTCAGTGTATCTCGGTGAAACCCGTGTGGCGGATGGTAGCCCATTCCTTTGGTATCCGGCCCCCTCCTTACCACAAGCGCAACAAGGGTGCCTTTGCCCAACTGGTGCTTGTTTACACATTGCTGGCTATCTGGCAAAGGCGCTCATTAGCAGAGGCGCGCAGGAAGCCTGTGCGAGCCGCGTTCCCGACCGTCTCGCGCATAAGGCGGCTGTTATGGGCTCACCTATCGGGCGAACTCGAGGCCAGCGGCGAGGAGTGCTTCCTCCGACGCTGGCATACCAAATTCTTTTTTGTAAGAGAGGGCAAGCTTCACGCCCCCCTGATAAGCCATTAACCCCCCCCCCCCCTCCTTTTCTTCCTCAATTCTTTGTTACAAGAGCTAAGGGAAAGCAACGCTGTAAATATGTAAATATCTTAGTGTGTTCCATTCATGTATATATGTGGTGTGTGTAGTGCTTATTCAGGCGTACAGAAGCATGTGCGCATAGCAAGTTTGTACATAGTGTATATAGTTCATCAAGCGTTTTGTCTCTTACGTCAATGAATGTGTATTTATTTACGCCCCTTTTGAACTGTATCCGGCCAAAATATGGCTGCGTATTGTGTACGTATAATGATGTGATTGTTTACTCAGTTGGAAGTGAATAAACTTCTCTTTGATGTAGTATCTGTTCTTATCAGCTTAATATCTGATACGGATCCTATTTGGATCCAAGATATTAAACTTATTTTTGTGATGCGGCGGAGTGCTTGAAGCTTGCTTCACCTCCGCCCCGGGAATGCGTGCGAAACGTCTACCGCGTGGGTTGTGAAGCCGGTGAATGAAGGATCATGTGGCAGAGGGTGACGGAACGTGAGTGTGCGACTTGCCGCTGCGATGTCGTTCAAGCGTTCAACGGGCCGGCAGGTTCTGTCTGTCGTGGTCGAAAACGTCCGAGTTTTGCTGATTCCGAGGGGTAGGAGTGCTATGGTGGCGTGTACGAGGCGCTGGTGCGGCGCTCCGTCGATCGTGCCGGACGGACATGAGGCGGCCGAAGGCGGTCGTCAAGTGGTCGCGGAAATCAGTGGAGAAGTACTCGCCTGCGCTTTTCGTCGAAGACTCGCGACAGACGGTCTTCGGGAGACACGGGTGGTTGCACAAATGCGACCGTGCGTCAACGTGCAGCCATATTCGTGGATTATTTCGCCCCATTACGATAGCTTCGTCACTGCGCTCGCTGGTGTTGCTTGTTTTTGTTGACCTTCACTTGTGGCTCACACCCACTGTGGGGGATTGGCTGGTTTGTTGTTCTGCTTCTTCGACTTCTACATACTCGGCTTAGTGAAGCTGTGAGGAGTGACGAGTGGGTACGGAGGCAAAGCGCGCCCGGGGCGTGATCTCACGCGTCCTGGGGTCCACGTCGCTTCAGGTGCGTGCGTGGTGCGTCCGTACGTCTAGTGCGCAATTTTCTTGGAACTTCCAGCAACTGGCAATTCCATTGAGGTGAGCGTGCGAGGATGTTCGTTGTAATTAACGAGAGCCAACGGTGGATGAGCTGGTATGAGATGGTGTTCAGAAATGAAGTGTTTGATCAACAAGGCGATGCCCGCCGTGGTGGTCTGATGGCCGTAAGGTACTCGGCTGCTGACCCGCAGGTGGTGGGATCGAATCCCGGCCGCGGCGGCTGCATTTCCCTGTGCTCAGATTAGGGTGCACGTGAAAGAACCCCAGGTGGTCGAAATTTTCCCATAATCATATGGTGGTTTTGGGACGTCAAACCCCAAAGGTCAGTGGACATAGGAAAAGCACATCGGGGCTTTGCCGCTCCACCGTACAGCAGGTGTGTGCGGAGTGGGTCCTGTGGCGTTCTTTGCGATTTTAATTTGTGATGGGGAATAGTGTAGATGCGTAGACGTGGCGAGAGCACGCGTCTTCAGGTTCAGACGCCGCGTGAAGATGTGAAATAAAAATGCCTTCGCTTGCCACTGCAAAACTGTAAACAGAAACACCAACCAAACCCAATTTTCTAGAGGCTTTTTTTATTTTTCGTTGCGAAACGGGTGAATTCGAAAAGCGGAAATAGCTTGGCACATACATACACACTTCTACACACATACATACATACACATCGCACATGCATACACATCGTATACACACTTCTAGCTTTCCTCCGAAACAGTAATGATAATTTCCTCAATAGTTTTATTAATATGAGTAGGAATGTTAAAAAAAATAAGAAACTTGAGTATGTACGTGTGAACATAACAAAATAAAAGAGACCCTCCATATATGAAATACACACGGAAACATTTATTTTCCCAGAGCAATCGTAAGTGTAAACACAGCTAGCGCACTCCCTGCACGCGAATACCGCGTCAGCCGGGGCGGCGTGCCGCCACCGTCTCGGACACTCGACGCACCCACGCCGTTTACCCCGGTATCATGGGTAAATCCGAACACTCCTTCTATCATTGAATTTATTGTCGAACTCACCCCGCAGGGGGTGAGTGGGCCGATCCCGGAGGTAGTGCAATACCGGGCCAACCCGTGGCGGAGGTGAAGCAAGCTTCAAGCACTCCGCCGCATCACAAAAATAAGTTTAATATCTTGGATCCAAATAGGATCCGTATCAGATATTAAGCTGATAAGAACAGATACTACACAAAGGGAAGTTTATTTAACTCCAGACGAAAACAACAGATACATTGATATGTTCTACACAGAAAATGCATATACAGTTTCGTGACGCGTTATATGTACACAGGTGCACACTTACGCGGACGGAATACAAATGTGATGCGTAACCTATGTACATGTTTACAATCGTGAGCGTAAATTAATTGGGAAAGAAAGCACCTTGAATGGGTGTGTTGAACATAAGTGGTATACGGGGTGGTGGAGGGTAGGAGAAGGTGCAGTATCTATATACATATATACATGCGTAATATATTTACAAGCATCAAACTGAGAGGCGGGTACCAAAAGGAATTCTCATTGTATATACTCATACACTTAACAAAGCTCTGTGGCAGAAACAGGGGGGGGGGGGTTATTTACATAAATACAGTGAACAGCAATGTCTTGATGCCTACCAGCGGGGCCAGCGGCGCTACACAACGTCACGAAAGCTTCATCACCAGGATACAAATCTCTTCATGAACACAGGCGTTAGAATGGTGTGTCTGGGGAGAGTGGCGAGGGGGGGTCACCATGTTTGGGAGCCACATACGTGTCGCTCTTGAGTGTAGCGACGCCCAAAACCGAGAGCGGTCAGTAGCTGACGATTGGTGCGACCAGCTTGCCCTCTCTCACGAAGAAGAATTTCGTGTGCCAGCGGCGGAGAAACATCTCCTCTCCGCTGGCCTCGAGTTCCCGGGAGAGGAGCTCCCACACTAGCCTTCTTATACGCGCGACGGCTGGGGGCGCCGCCCGAACCGGCTGTCGCCGCGCTTCCGCGAGCGAGCGACGTTGCCACACTACAAAAAGGGTGCAGGCGGTCACGAGCCGTGCAAACGCTCCCTTGTTGCGTTTATGACCTGGTGGGGGGCGGATTCCAAAGCGGTGCGCAACCATACGCCAGACAGGCCGAGCGGACGAACATTCAAGCAAGGCGTGCTTTTGCGTTTCTGGTTCCCGGCAGTTTGGGCAGCGGTCGTCGGGCACAATGCCTAGCCGCTTCAAGCGGTGTCTGGTGGGGAGGACCTCCCACGCCTTCTTCCAAAGAAAATCCTGAATTTCAGCTGGCAGCAGGCTATGCAGCATTGAAAGGTCGCGCCTAGCCTGCTCCGCTCGTTGCCGGTCCTCGTCGCTCAGCTGGCTTGCCGTGAGTGCCTCCACTATGCGGGCCGGCTGCTCCGCGTCGGGGTCGCAATTCGGTAGTTCCTTGCGCAGCATGCGTGCCGTCGCTGCTGCCGCCTTGTAAAAGAGCGAGGGCGATTCGGCGTGCGGGCCAGAGTGTCGACCGGCATCCAGCCAACTGTTTGTCGGGCCGCTCAAATAGAGCAGCAGGCCTCTCCCGACATAGTCGCCTGCTTGCGCCACCTTGCGAGCCGTCTTCAAAGCGAGCACTTTGCTCGAGGTGAGCGCGTGCGGAAGGCCTAGTCCTCCCTGCTTCACCTCCAGCTGGAGGAGGGTTCGTTTTACAGGGGGTGGCGTCCTGCCCCACAGAAGTTCATTCGCTAACATGCCGAGTCGAGTAGCCACCCGCGCCGGCATCACCGTCACCCTGCTCACATAGGAGGCCAAAGCAAAAACGCTTGTCTTCATAGCCACAGCCTTTTGATGAAGGGTCATGCTGAGCAGTTTTGCGCGCTCGGTAAGCTGTGCAGCCCTGTCTATGACGCGCGCCCAGGTTGAAGCGTCGATGCCTTCTCGGGTAAAATAGACACCGAGGACTTTTACAGTGCTGACCGGTTCTATATCGCCCAACGCTTCAGGAGGAAACGGACCGAAGAGCAGGGCTCGGCTTTTCCTCTCGTTTAGCTCGGCTCCTGACGTCTTGGCGTACAGCTTGAATACGCTGCGAAAGCGGTCAAGGCTTCGCGCGTCCTTGACGAAGAGGGATATGTCATCGGCAAACGCCAAGACTCTGATCTCTTCGGTACCGGTCATTGGCAGGCCTCGGATGCACTCGTCGCTGGCCAAGGTTGTCAGTAGGGGCTCGATCGAGAGCGCGAACAACGTTGGGCCCAAGGGGCACCCTTGCCTGATGCCTCTCGTGTACCGAAAAAAGGCCGTCGTCCTGCCATTCACCGCGACGCAACTGCGCAGGTCAGAGTACAGGAGCTCGATGGCAGCCACAAACTCCTGCGGGAGCCCGAATCGGCGAAGCACTTCAAAGAGGTACGTGTGCCTAACCCTGTCAAACGCCTTGGCTTGGTCGAGGGACAGGAAGGCGCCCGTGACTCTCTTCAGGACCGCGTATTCGAAGACGTCTCTGGTGGCCGTAAGATTTGCAAACATAGATCGGCCTGGCACGGCGCAGGCCTGGTGGGGGGCAATCAGATCTGGCAAGAAAGTCCTCAGTCTGGTGTTGAGTATGGACGCCACGATCTTGTAGTCTACATTGAGTAGGGAGATCGGGCGCCATGATGACAGTTCGCTTGAAGGTGCACCGTCCTTGAGGATAAGGGCGATGCGCCCTGTGCTAAAAGAGTCAGGTTTTATGTGCTGCTGAAGGACCGCGTTTACCATGGCCAGGAGTGGGGCACACAGGACATCGAAGAAGATCACGTAGAAACTGGCCGTGAGGCCATCAGTACCCGGAGCCGAATTCGGCGGCATGGCTCGGATGGCTGTGCGGAGTTCCTCCTCCGTTGCTGCGCCGCACAAGACTGTGCACTCGTCCTCGGCAAGTCGAGGCAGGTGCGAACACAGACTGTCCATGAGAGTTGCCTCTGGAGAAGGGCCGCACGAGTCCGGCTCGCGGAAGACGGTCTCAAAGTATTCTCGAAACACCGTTTCGATCTCGGTGGGGTCCGAGGTGAGGCTGCCATCGGGACGTTGCACCTCTACGATTTGCAGGGATCCGTTTCCTCGTGCTTCAGTTAAAGCTGGTCCCGCTGGTTCCCCCACAGGGGTCCCTTGTTCGCGTGGGTTGCACACGTATTCCCGGAAGAGACGATCGTGCTGAACTTGCAGCGAGTGGAGGTAGTCGCGCGTGCATGCCGTGAGGTTGTCCGCGCTCTGTACTATCCGCATGCGGCGGAGTATCTCGTTCATTTGTCTTGTGATGCGCTTCTTCCTCACGCTGCCTTCTTCTTGCAGGAATGTTCTCCATCTCGCTTTCAAGTCGTCCCATACAGCCGGGCTAGTGCAGGGGGTAGCCTCAATCGTCTCTTCCAAATACGCGGATATTCTCGGAGCACTCGTACGATCTTGGATGAGTGCCGGATCGAGGCGCCAGGCTTCGTTTCTCTGGTTATGGCCAGGTGTCCCCCTCACCGTTGTTACCAACGGGAGGTGATCCGTTCTGTCCGAGAGCCCTTCGGGGAGGGCGAGGACTTCGCACTCCATGATGGATTGGACAAGGCGTTCGGGGACGTAGGCTCGGTCGAGTCTGCTGGCCGTGGTCCGCGAGGTTCGAGTGGGGACGAACTCGTTGCCGTGTGCGTGTACCCATGCGTCCGTGAGCCGCAGGTGCCGGAGGATCTTCGCCAGCTCTTTGGCGTGGTAGGTCGAGCCCCCTTGACCCGGGCCCCGGATGTCTCTTGTGGAGTCCACGACACAGTTAAAGTCTCCGAGAACGACATAGGGGACGGGCTCCAGCAGGTAGCCGTGCAGCTCCTTAAAGTAGGTATTTGTGTCCGATCTGGTCACCGGCGCATAAACGTTAACAAAGCGCACCCTGGACCCGTCGACGAAGACGTCGAGCACAAGCGTGCGCCCGTTCGCTCCAAAAATACAATGCGACTTTCGTCGGAACCTGTCCGTGACGAACACGACACCAACACCGCAAGCCCTCGCGGATGTTAAAGAAAAAAAGCCGTCAACTTGGCAGTTGCGCCTGAATAAGGTAACATCAAGCGGGGAGCGGAAATTGGTCTCCTGAAGAAAGAGGAGGTCGATGCCCTTAGATCGGGCGAACGTCACCACAGCAGCCTGTTTATTTCTGTCGCGAAAGCCGCGAATGTTTAATGTCGCGAACCGCAGCGTGGCCATAATCCGTCAGTTGGAGCGCCGTATCTCGCTTGGGGGGAGGAGGAAGGGTGAAGGGCGCGATAACCAGGCGAGTTCGGCATCAGCGGAGCGCGGGCGAAGGGGAGCGAGGAGGGTGCTGCATTGGAGGGGAAAGGGCCCAGCCAGGTAAGAGCGGGACAGCGGAGGGCGAGGGGAGGCGGGAGAGCGGAGTGTGAGGGGAAGGCAGGAGAGCGGAAGGCGACGAAGCCGTCGCAGCAGGCGCGCCGCTACTTTCTTCTGGTAGCCTTCTCGGGACTTGGGCGGCGGCTCCCGTTGCCCCCTCCCGCTTGCTCAAGCTTCTGGGACTTCGGGTGTGGCGGGACATCGCTGTCGCTGCTTCGGCCAACCAGCTCTGATCTGCGCTGCCGGGCGTCCTTGCTAGAGGTCCTCTCGTCAGCCGCCCGTCTCTCATCGTCAGGGCGTCTTCGCGAGCGCGAGCGCGAGCGTGACCGCTGCTCGAGGCCAGGATGCGGCTGGCCCGCCTTTGCGTCGGATTTCCGGCTTAACCGACTGAATTGAGCAGGGGAGGGGCAAGTCGAGGCGGTGTTGTTGCGCTCGACGTCCTCGGGCAGCACGTAGTACCCCTTGCTCGTTATGGGCAGTTCGTCCCGGGCGGAGTCATGGGTACGCGCTTCCAGGTCCTCCGAAGTCACCAGTGCGAGCACATTGGCCGGTGTTAACGGCACAGAGGGGAGAGCGCTTCCCCGTTCGGTGGCGTCAGCCGGCACCCTCTGTGCTGATGGCAGAGATTCGCAGTCGTCCTGGTCCGATGGGAGTGCCTGCGGTGAAGCGGAGGAGGACTGCGCCGAAGCTGTATCGGAGGGACTGGGCTCCGTCTCAGAAGAGGCAGTAGTAACCTCCTCACTCGCCTCCCGCCCCTCTCTCTCGCTGGCGAGTGAATCGGCCTCGCTGCTGCCTGTAGGCGGGTCGATGTTCGTGGGGTGCTCGCCTGCGTCTCTCACTGTCGCACGGGGCGTGATCTTGGGCGTAAGCACCTGGAGGCGTGGGGATGCCTTGTCTAAGCGAGGCGATAAAGAGCCGCCAGGTTGGCCGGGGCTAGACGCGTGATCCGGAGCAGGGGGGAACCCGCGGGTGGCCGACGCGTATGATCGCCTTCGAAAACATTCCCTCGTCCCGTGGTGACCCCCACAACGCTTACATTCACTAGTACAGCCCTCGGTGTCATGGCCAAAAGTTCCGCACCGTTTACAAAAAGGAGCGGAGCATACCGTCGCCATGTGGCCCACTTCGCCGCATCGTGCACAAACTCGCCTCATGCCGCGATACTCGAACATTACGCGGTGCCCTGCGATGGTCGCAAAGTTTGGCACCGGTTTGCTCATCTCAATCTTAATAACTCTTACCCCGTTGAGCTTGTTTTGACGAGTGGCCACAGTGGCAAACGATATGCCCCTCACTTTGCCATACTGAGCTAGGGCGTTGCTAAGTACCTCGTCAGACAAGTAGGCGGGGTACCGGTAGGCATTTACGTACGTGACCGGCGGCCCTACGGCCTCAACCGGTACGTTTTCGCCATTAACACGGAAGCCTTCCGCCACCATTAACCTTGTCGCCTGACTGGCGTTGCGCGTACAGACGAGGAACCTAGCCCCGCCCATGTGCTGTAGAACAAATACACTGTCATCCCCAGTCACTAGTTCTATGGCATCAATTAGATCATCTATCGATACGTCGCCTTCGGGCGCCGTGAACATAAAGCAATTCTCCCTCACCGGGAGGTCAGACGTTGACGCCATTCTGGTGCGCGTTGCCGCTGGCTGCCAGGAAGGCGTGGCTAGTTGAGACTAGTATCGTGCAGGCTAGCTGCACACTGGTAGGACTGCGGCTCAGTCGAGGCGGGTGCCGCACGGATACAGGAGGCGCCGGGTGGGTAGCAGGAGGACTCCGGGACGGCAGGCGTAGACCGGGGGCCTTGCTTCACCAGGCATGGGATGGGTGGGCGCCGGACAGGGAGGTCCGAGGCTCGGGGCGGCGGTCGCACGTGCAGGACGGCGATGCCGCGTAAACTAACTTTGGCGACTTGAACCCCGGGGTCGACGTCGGCGGGACGTGACCCTGGGTCTCGCGCGGGGCGCAAAGAAACGGCTAGCTCGACAATTGGTCTAGCCAAAAGGCCGAGAAGCGATGCAATTCATTAGCACGTAATTAAAATCCATTCTTTCACACCTCGTACTTAGTTCTGGCCAAAAGCCGGGCAAACAGTAGCAAAGCAATTCCGACGTCCACCCATGCACAACCAGCATTGTGCACCGACAGCGGCAGCGCTGGCTTCACGGCATTGCTTTTATCCCCAGTCCGCTTGAAGTTTCTAGTTTCGCTTACAAACATGTTAAAACTGAAACCTTCTTTTTCCCAGAGGTCGAAGCCACGCGTGCTTGCTTGCATGCGTACTCTCTATGCGCCCATGACGTCACACCAAATGCTTGCCGGCGAACATTATCAGGCATGTCGCGAGGGATGCTACAGCACTTGTTTTAAAAACTGATGCATAGTGTACATGTCCAACTCGAGCACCAAAGTCTGGAAGGAAAAAAAAAATGACTGTGCAAAATGTGAATACGTCACCCATCCAACATGGCTTCTACGCCGGCTGCCCAAGCAACGCCTCTGCAACGACGCCCACAATCATCGGCAAAAAGTTGGTGCCTTAGGCTGCTTCAGCACGCTCAACATATGCCTTGCAAGTTCCGACGTGGCGGAACACCGCACCGAGGTCGACGAAGGTCCTGCCGTGAAAGGCAGACCCGGGAATGCGTGCGAAACGTCTACCGCGTGGGTTGTGAAGCCGGTGAATGAAGGATCATGTGGCAGAGGGTGACGGAACGTGAGTGTGCGACTTGCCGCTGCGATGTCGTTCAAGCGTTCAACGGGCCGGCAGGTTCTGTCTGTCGTGGTCGAAAACGTCCGAGTTTTGCTGATTCCGAGGGGTAGGAGTGCTATGGTGGCGTGTACGAGGCGCTGGTGCGGCGCTCCGTCGATCGTGCCGGACGGACATGAGGCGGCCGAAGGCGGTCGTCAAGTGGTCGCGGAAATCAGTGGAGAAGTACTCGCCTGCGCTTTTCGTCGAAGACTCGCGACAGACGGTCTTCGGGAGACACGGGTGGTTGCACAAATGCGACCGTGCGTCAACGTGCAGCCATATTCGTGGATTATTTCGCCCCATTACGATAGCTTCGTCACTGCGCTCGCTGGTGTTGCTTGTTTTTGTTGACCTTCACTTGTGGCTCACACCCACTGTGGGGGATTGGCTGGTTTGTTGTTCTGCTTCTTCGACTTCTACATACTCGGCTTAGTGAAGCTGTGAGGAGTGACGAGTGGGTACGGAGGCAAAGCGCGCCCGGGGCGTGATCTCACGCGTCCTGGGGTCCACGTCGCTTCAGGTACGTGCGTGGTGCGTCCGTACGTCTAGTGCGCAATTTTCTTGGAACTTCCAGCAACTGGCAATTCCATTGAGGTGAGCGTGCGAGGATGTTCGTTGTAATTAACGAGAGCCAACGGTGGATGAGCTGGTATGAGATGGTGTTCAGAAATGAAGTGTTTGATCAACAAGGCGATGCCCGCCGTGGTGGTCTGATGGCCGTAAGGTACTCGGCTGCTGACCCGCAGGTGGTGGGATCGAATCCCGGCCGCGGCGGCTGCATTTCCCTGTGCTCAGATTAGGGTGCACGTGAAAGAACCCCAGGTGGTCGAAATTTTCCCATAATCATATGGTGGTTTTGGGACGTCAAACCCCAAAGGTCAGTGGACATAGGAAAAGCACATCGGGGCTTTGCCGCTCCACCGTACAGCAGGTGTGTGCGGAGTGGGTCCTGTGGCGTTCTTTGCGATTTTAATTTGTGATGGGGAATAGTGTAGATGCGTAGACGTGGCGAGAGCACGCGTCTTCAGGTTCAGACGCCGCGTGAAGATGTGAAATAAAAATGCCTTCGCTTGCCACTGCAAAACTGTAAACAGAAACACCAACCAAACCCCATTTTCTAGAGGCTTTTTTTATTTTTCGTTGCGAAACGGGTGAATTCGAAAAGCGGAAATAGCTTGGCACATACATACACACTTCTACACACATACATACATACACATCGCACATGCATACACATCGTATACACACTTCTAGCTTTCCTCCGAAACAGTAATGATAATTTCCTCAATAGTTTTATTAATATGAGTAGGAATGTTAAAAAAAATAAGAAACTTGAGTATGTACGTGTGAACATAACAAAATAAAAGAGACCCTCCATATATGAAATACACACGGAAACATTTATTTTCCCAGAGCAATCGTAAGTGTAAACACAGCTAGCGCACTCCCTGCACGCGAATACCGCGTCAGCCGGGGCGGCGTGCCGCCACCGTCTCGGACACTCGACGCACCCACGCCGTTTACCCCGGTATCATGGGTAAATCCGAACACTCCTTCTATCATTGAATTTATTGTCGAACTCACCCCGCAGGGGGTGAGTGGGCCGATCCCGGAGGTAGTGCAATACCGGGCCAACCCGTGGCGGAGGTGAAGCAAGCTTCAAGCACTCCGCCGCATCACAAAAATAAGTTTAATATCTTGGATCCAAATAGGATCCGTATCAGATATTAAGCTGATAAGAACAGATACTACACAAAGGGAAGTTTATTTAACTCCAGACGAAAACAACAGATACATTGATATGTTCTACACAGAAAATGCATATACAGTTTCGTGACGCGTTATATGTACACAGGTGCACACTTACGCGGACGGAATACAAATGTGATGCGTAACCTATGTACATGTTTACAATCGTGAGCGTAAATTAATTGGGAAAGAAAGCACCTTGAATGGGTGTGTTGAACATTGTTGAACATTGAGCATTGTGAACACAAAGTGTTCACAATGCGTGGACATAATTTGGCCAGACACAAATCGGAAAGGAAGAATAGAAGGCACTCTTGGCTGATGAAAAGGAAATGGGCGCGGTTGTTGGCGTTATACAATGCGTACTCTTTTTTTTTTAAATTATAAAATTATATTTATTTATAAAATATTTTTTAAAAATATATATAGGACAGTTATGCATGTACAACGTAGTTATGTACTAGTATACATATGCGAAACCAATTTCTAGAGATATTCTACGCTACATTTACCATGTATACAAAGGAATACAATAATGAATGTACATGTTTTGGGTTCGCGATTGGTTGCTTGACAAGGGGTGACGGGGAGGAAAGAAAGCGGGGGGGGGGGTCAGTAGTGAATAAAGGGGGCGTGGAGTTTACCGTCCCTTATAAAAAAGAATCTAGTGTGCCAGCGTCTGAGGAACGAGTCCTCTCCGCTGTCATCGAGCTCTTGTGACAAGTAGGCCCATAGGAGCCGTCTGATGCGCGAAAGCGCGGGATACGCGGCCCGTACGGGTTTCCGACGCGCCTCAGCCAGCGAGCGTCTCTGCCAAATGACAAGCATTGTGAAGGTCACTACTAGCCGTGCGAAGGCGCCCTTGTTTCGATTGTGGCCTGGGGGAGGGCGGATTCGAAAGCAGTGGGCAACCATGCGCCACACTGGTTTTGCCGCCACGCACTCGAATAGCGCATGGTTTTGGGTTTCGGTACTTTGGCAATTGGGGCAGCGGGGGTTCGGGACGATGCCCAACTTGTGCAAGTATTGCCTCGTGGGTAGGACCTTCCAGGCTTTTTTAAACAAAAAGTCCTGCGCCTCGCGGGGAGCACCGCTACGTGGGGTGGATAATTCGTTCCTAGCATGCTTCGCTCTTCTCGCGTCCTCTTCGTTCAGCTGACGACGGGAGAGGTCTTCAATTATTCGCGCAGGGTGGTCCGCGTCAACGTCGCCGGTGGGGAGTTCTTTGCGGAGCATTCGCGCCGTTGCCGCCGCTGCCTTGTAGTAGGGTGCCGGTGACTCGGCGAAAGGTCCTGTGGCCCGGTCAACTTCCAGCCAATCGAGCCTTGTGCTGCACCAGTAAAGGAGCAGCTTGCGGCCAAAGTAGCTGGTGGTGTGCGCGAGTGTGCGGGCGGTCTTCAGAGCTAGCACCCTGCTGAGGGTCAGGGCGTGTGGGAGTCCCGGGCCCCCCTCGGACACTGCCATGTGCAGGAGGCTTCGTTTTACGAGAGGTGGTTTGTCGTCCCACATGAGGGCATTGGCAAGTGTGTCGAGTTCGTTTGCAGTCCTCGTGGGCATCGTCGCGACTCGGCTGGCGTGAGCGGCCAGGGCGAGGACGCTGGTCTTAACGGCGACAGCCTTCTCTCGCAACGTGAGTTCCAGGAGCCTTGCACGCTCAGCAAGTAAGCGGGCTCGGTCTAGAACTCGTGACCACGTGGTCGGCGCCACCCCTTCAGATGAGAAGTATATGCCAAGGACCTTCACTGTGGAGACTACCTCGAAACCTCCTACTTCACTTGCTGGGAAAGGGCCGAAGAGGAGGGCTTTACTTTTCTCTTCATTCAACATGGCCCCCGACGCCTCAGCATAGGTGGCGAAGGTTCGTCGAAAGAGTCGAAGGCCTCGGGAATCTCGAAGGAAGAGGGATATGTCATCCGCGTACGCCAAGACCTTCAGTTCATCCGTACCAGTCAGCGGCAGGCCTCGGATGTTCACGTCGCAGGCTAGGGACGTAAGGAGTGGCTCAATAGACAGCACGAACAGGGTCGGGCCGAGAGGGCACCCCTGTCTAATGCCTCTTGTGTAGTCGAAGGTGTCTGTCATCGAGCTGTTGACGACCACTCTGCACCGTAAGTCCGAGTATAATAGCCTGATGGTCCGCACGAGGGTCTCCGGGAGGCCGAATTCACGAAGGGTTTGAAAGAGGTAGGCATGGCGCACTCGGTCGAAGGCCTTCGCTTGGTCAAGTGAAAGGAAGACTCCTGACACTCTCTTCTCGGTGGCGTACATGAAGACGTCTCTGGTCAGGTTGAGGTTACCAAACATCGATCGACCCGGGACGGCGCAAGCCTGGTGGGAGGCGATGATGTCGGGGAGGAAAACCTTCAGTCGGTTGTTGAGGATGGCGGCCACAATTTTGTAGTCAACGTTAAGCAACGTAATTGGGCGCCATGATGAAGGTTCGTTTGGTGGGGCGCCGTCCTTTAGGATGAGGGCTATTCGGCCCATGCCAAATGAAGCGGGTTTCGCATGTCCCTCTAGGACAGAGTTCACGATGGCTAGGAGTGGTGCAGCCAAAGTTTCAAAGAAGGTGACATAAAAACCGGCGGTGAGGCCGTCCGTCCCTGGGGCCGACTGCGGCGACATGGACGCAACGGCGGCCTTCAGTTCGGACTTTGTCGCGGGGCCGCACAACGTCAGGCATTCGTCTTCTTCGAGACGTTGTATGCTCTTGCATAACTCCCTCATGAGAAGCGGTGTTGTATGGGTCGTGTCAGGGTTCGGCTCACGGAAAGCCGAGCTGAAGTAGTCATGGAACGTAGCCACGATCTCGGCCGGGTCCTCAGTGAGGGAGCCATCTAGGCATTTCACCTGCGCGATCTTGGTGGAGCCGTTGCCACAGACGTCTTTTAAGTAGGGGTCCCTCGGGTCTTCTGAGGCAGCCTGGATGTTTCTGCGGTCCCCAAGGGAGACTCTGAGCAGCCGGTTGTGTTGCTTTTTTAAAGCGTCAAGGTAGTCCCGGGTGCAGCAGGTGAGGGTGTCGGCGCTTTGGACAATGCGCATTCTGCGCAGAATTTCGTTGATTCTGGCCGTGTTGCGCCTTTTCCTCTGCCTTCCCTCCTCTTGGAGGAGCGTTTTCCAGGACTCCTTCAGGTCATCCCAGGCTTCCGGAGTGATGCGAGGTGTGGCTTTGATTGATTGCTCAATCAAGAGCTGAATGTTCGGGGTGCAATCTGGGTCGTTTAGTAATGCAGGGTCGAGGCGCCAGGACGCGTCACTTGGTCTGCGGCCGGGTGTCCCTCTGACGGTAGTGACAAGTGGGGCGTGGTCGGACGCGTTTTTTAAAGGGGTTGGTAATACGAGTACGACACACGATGTGACCGCCGGGAGGAGGAAGTCAGGTATGTAAGCTCGGTCTAGGCGGCTGGCGGTGGTTCGTGAATATCGGGTCGGGCCGAAGTCGGTGTCGTGCAGGTGCACCCAGGCGTCCGTGAGGCGTAAGTGGCGGAGGGTCCTTACCAGCTCTTTGGCATGGTATGTAGAGCGTCCGCGCCCCGGGCCCCGAACGTCACGCATCGAGTCGACTACACAGTTGAAGTCGCCCAATATAACATATGGGACAGGATCCGTCAAAATGTCGTGAAGTTCCCGGAAGTACGTGTTGGTGTCGGACCTCGTTACGGGGGCGTACACATTCACGAACCGGAACCTTCGGCCATCTATGTAAACATCCAAGAGCAATGTGCGCCCGTCAGCCCCGAAAACGCAGTGAGACCTATGGCGGTATCTACCCGTGACAAAAACAACACCAACTCCGCAGGAGCGGGCGGCCGTCAATGAGAAGAAGCCTTCGACTCGGCAGTTGCGCTGGAATTGGGCTACGTCAAGTGGGGACCGGAAGTTGGTTTCCTGCAGAAAGAGAAGGTCTATGTCCTCATCTCGAGCGAAGGCCACCACCTGTCTTTGCTTCGTCCCATCGCGGAACCCGCGGATGTTCCAAGTTGCAAATCGAAGCGAAGTCATCGCCTAATGCGATAAAACGGGGATCAAAGGAGGAAGGAGCGGGAAAGAGAGCGGGCGCCGGCCGGCGCGCTGGCGAGGAGGGTTCCTGAGCAGGGAGGGAGGAGGAAGGGGGAAGTAATGGAGCAGGGAGAGAGGAGGCGGCGCAACGCGGCCGGCGAGGGTACGGTTAGGGCGAGCTTAATGTTGGAATGCGGCGCGTTTGGGCACGACACTTTGATCTTAGCCAAAAGGCCGAGAAGCGATGCAATTCATTAGCACGTAATTAAAATCCATTCTTTCACACCTCGTACTTAGTTCTGGCCAAAAGCCGGGCAAACAGTAGCAAAGCAATTCCGACGTCCACCCATGCACAACCAGCATTGTGCACCGACAGCGGCAGCGCTGGCTTCACGGCATTGCTTTTATCCCCAGTCCGCTTGAAGTTTCTAGTTTCGCTTACAAACATGTTAAAACTGAAACCTTCTTTTTCCCAGAGGTCGAAGCCACGCGTGCTTGCTTGCATGCGTACTCTCTATGCGCCCATGACGTCACACCAAATGCTTGCCGGCGAACATTATCAGGCATGTCGCGAGGGATGCTACAGCACTTGTTTTAGAAACTGATGCATAGTGTACATGTCCAACTCGAGCACCAAAAACTGGAAGGAAAAAAAAAATGACTGTGCAAAATGTGAATACGTCACCCATCCAACATGGCTTCTACGCCGGCTGCCCAAGCAACGCCTCTGCAACGACGCCCACAATCATCGGCAAAAAGTTGGTGCCTTAGGCTGCTTCAGCACGCTCAACATATGCCTTGCAAGTTCCGACGTGGCGGAACACCGCACCGAGGTCGACGAAGGTCCTGCCGTGAAAGGCAGACCCGGGAATGCGTGCGAAACGTCTACCGCGTGGGTTGTGAAGCCGGTGAATGAAGGATCATGTGGCAGAGGGTGACGGAACGTGAGTGTGCGACTTGCCGCTGCGATGTCGTTCAAGCGTTCAACGGGCCGGCAGGTTCTGTCTGTCGTGGTCGAAAACGTCCGAGTTTTGCTGATTCCGAGGGGTAGGAGTGCTATGGTGGCGTGTACGAGGCGCTGGTGCGGCGCTCCGTCGATCGTGCCGGACGGACATGAGGCGGCCGAAGGCGGTCGTCAAGTGGTCGCGGAAATCAGTGGAGAAGTACTCGCCTGCGCTTTTCGTCGAAGACTCGCGACAGACGGTCTTCGGGAGACACGGGTGGTTGCACAAATGCGACCGTGCGTCAACGTGCAGCCATATTCGTGGATTATTTCGCCCCATTACGATAGCTTCGTCACTGCGCTCGCTGGTGTTGCTTGTTTTTGTTGACCTTCACTTGTGGCTCACACCCACTGTGGGGGATTGGCTGGTTTGTTGTTCTGCTTCTTCGACTTCTACATACTCGGCTTAGTGAAGCTGTGAGGAGTGACGAGTGGGTACGGAGGCAAAGCGCGCCCGGGGCGTGATCTCACGCGTCCTGGGGTCCACGTCGCTTCAGGTACGTGCGTGGTGCGTCCGTACGTCTAGTGCGCAATTGTCTTGGAACTTCCAGCAACTGGCAATTCCATTGAGGTGAGCGTGCGAGGATGTTCGTTGTAATTAACGAGAGCCAACGGTGGATGAGCTGGTATGAGATGGTGTTCAGAAATGAAGTGTTTGATCAACAAGGCGATGCCCGCCGTGGTGGTCTGATGGCCGTAAGGTACTCGGCTGCTGACCCGCAGGTGGTGGGATCGAATCCCGGCCGCGGCGGCTGCATTTCCCTGTGCTCAGATTAGGGTGCACGTGAAAGAACCCCAGGTGGTCGAAATTTTCCCATAATCATATGGTGGTTTTGGGACGTCAAACCCCAAAGGTCAGTGGACATAGGAAAAGCACATCGGGGCTTTGCCGCTCCACCGTACAGCAGGTGTGTGCGGAGTGGGTCCTGTGGCGTTCTTTGCGATTTTAATTTGTGATGGGGAATAGTGTAGATGCGTAGACGTGGCGAGAGCACGCGTCTTCAGGTTCAGACGCCGCGTGAAGATGTGAAATAAAAATGCCTTCGCTTGCCACTGCAAAACTGTAAACAGAAACACCAACCAAACCCCATTTTCTAGAGGCTTTTTTTATTTTTCGTTGCGAAACGGGTGAATTCGAAAAGCGGAAATAGCTTGGCACATACATACACACTTCTACACACATACATACATACACATCGCACATGCATACACATCGTATACACACTTCTAGCTTTCCTCCGAAACAGTAATGATAATTTCCTCAATAGTTTTATTAATATGAGTAGGAATGTTAAAAAAAATAAGAAACTTGAGTATGTACGTGTGAACATAACAAAATAAAAGAGACCCTCCATATATGAAATACACACGGAAACATTTATTTTCCCAGAGCAATCGTAAGTGTAAACACAGCTAGCGCACTCCCTGCACGCGAATACCGCGTCAGCCGGGGCGGCGTGCCGCCACCGTCTCGGACACTCGACGCACCCACGCCGTTTACCCCGGTATCATGGGTAAATCCGAACACTCCTTCTATCATTGAATTTATTGTCGAACTCACCCCGCAGGGGGTGAGTGGGCCGATCCCGGAGGTAGTGCAATACCGGGCCAACCCGTGGCGGAGGTGAAGCAAGCTTCAAGCACTCCGCCGCATCACAAAAATAAGTTTAATATCTTGGATCCAAATAGGATCCGTATCAGATATTAAGCTGATAAGAACAGATACTACACAAAGAGAAGTTTATTGACTTCAAAACAGGACATGTTCAGGTAAGAGTGATACAGAATACACGGCCATAATTTGGCCGGACACAATAGTACCAGGAGGAGTTTATTTCAGTTCTAAGAAGAAGCGCTCACATGACGACGACGACGTGTACATAATGCATAGACATAATTTGGCCCGACACAAATCGGAAAAGAAGAATGGAAAAGAAGGAACACTTGGATAATAAAAGGAAAAGGGCGCGCTTGTTAATATTATACAATATGTAATTTTTTTTTTATTATTATGTGTGTACAACACAGTTATGTGCTAGTACTACTACACAAAAGGAGGTTTATTGAATTCAAATCAGGGCGCGTTCAGGTAAGAGTGATACACAATACTCGGCCATAATTTGGTCGGACACAATAGTAGAAGGAGGAGTTTGTTTCAGTTTAACATGAAGCGATCACATGACGAAGTGTTCATAATGCGTGGACATAATTTGGCCAGACACAAATCGGAAAGGAAGAATAGAAGGCACTCTTGGCTGATGAAAAGGAAATGGGCGCGGTTGTTGGCGTTATACAATGCGTACTTTTGTTTTTTTTTATATTTTCATATATATATATATATTTATTTATAAAATATATATATTGAAAGACGCAGGCAGACTAGGTACGGCGAGCAGGCAGGGCGAGCAGAAGCGTTTATTCTGCGATGTCTCGCTCGGCTCAGAACCACACCAAGAGAGAGAACGATGATGATGGGTATGTGCAAGTGAGAACGATGATGATGGGTATGTGCAAGTGAGAACGATCAAATGCTTGGAATGTGCTTACAATTTCCCCCCCCCTCTGCGAAGCGGCCAACCTGGCCGCCAGTCAGAGATCGGCCGAACGAGTAACAAAAGGCTTCATGCGTGAGACGTGAACTATTTCCGTGCTGCGCAGACGGCGGTCAGTGACAGACTGAAGCGGGGTGACGAGGTAGTTAACTGGAGATGTCTGTCGTACAACGGTGTATGGGCCAACATACCGGTGAAGAAATTTCTCGCAAAGGCCCGACGCTCGAACCGGGGTCCATAGTAAAACCTTATCGCCAGCATTAAAGGCCACGTCGCGTCGTTTTTTATCACAGCGATGTTTTCTCTCCTTTTGGGTTGCTTCCGTGTTTTTGCGAGCAATTTCACGGCATTGTGTGACTCGGGCTGCGAACTCTTCTGGGAGCGAGGTACTGCTTGGAGCCGGTGCAAAGAAAAATGCCGTGTCGAAGACCGAGGAGGCAGATCGGCCGTACACGAGAAAAAACGGGCTGTAGCCAGTTGATCGTTGTACCGCAGTATTGTATGCGAAGGTGACAAACGGTAAAATGTTATCCCAATTTTTGTGGTCAGGATGCAAGTACATCGATATCATGTCAGAGAGTGTTCGGTGGAAGCGCTCGGTAAGGCCATTCGTTTGCGGATGGTATGTAGAAGTGGTTTTATGCACTGTATTGCACGCCTGCAGGACTTCATCCAGGACCTTGGAAAGGAAGGCTTTGCCACGGTCACTCAAAAGGACGCGAGGGGCTCCGTGGCGCAAGACGATGGAGTTCAAGAAAAAATTGGCGATTTCTGTGGCGGTAGCAGAATGAAGAGGTGAAGTCTCGGCGTATCTTGTTTGATGGTCGACTGCAGTGACGATCCAACGGTGACCGGAAGGTGTCAACGGCAAAGGACCATACAAGTCTATTCCGACAAATTCGAATGGTGTGGTGGGACAGGGAAGAGGCTGAAGGAAACCAGCAGGCGGGGATGTGGATCGCTTGCGGTGCTGACACAACGCGCACGAGCCCACGTATTTGGCCACCGTTGTGGACAAGCCAGGCCAGAAGCAGCGCGTCTTGATGCGATCGTAGGTCTTGTGGAAGCCTAGATGACCGGCAGCAATATCATCGTGGAATGCTTCCAAAACTCGAAGACGAAGGCAGCGGGGAAGAACTGGCACCCACTTGTTACCGGTGGGATGGTAAATGTAGCGCTTAAGCACACCGTCCTGAAGGCGAAATTGTCGAAGCTGGCGTCGCAAGCGGCTGTTGGGTGGTTTAGTGACACCGCGAAGGCGATCAATGAAAGACCGACAGTAGGAATCTGCCAGCTGAAGTGAACGTAAATCGGAGTTCGAAGATAGCTGCATTGGATCCAGCGATGCGAGCGATACGTGTTGTGAGGCAAGCTGGGTGTCAGAGTCATTCGAACGCGATGCGGTGGACGTATTGTCACGAGAGAGCGAAAGTGGGCACCGGGACAGCGCGTCGGCATCATGATGACATTTGCCAGACTTGTACGTAACTGTAAAGTCGTACTCTTGTAAGCGCAGTATCCAGCGCGCAAGACGTCCTGACATATTCTTCATTGATGAAAGCCAACAGAGTGCGTGGTGGTCGGTGATGATGGTGAAGTGCCGACCGTAGAGATACGGGCGGAATTTCTGTATCGACCATACGATAGCCAAGCACTCCTGCTCCGTGATGGTGTAATTCCGCTCAGCTGTTGACAGAGTCCGGCTAGCGTAGGCCACAACCTGCTCTTTAGAGGTGGAATCACGCTGCAGAAGGACTGCTCCAATGCCTTGTGCGCTTGCGTCAGTATGGAGTATGGTAGGCGCTCTCTCATCGAAGTGGCGCAGCACTGGTCCGGAAGTCAGGCGTTCTTTCAAAATTTCAAATGCAGATTCGCAGTCGTTGGACCATGAGAAAGGAGCACCAGTGGCCAATAACTTATTTAGCGGAGCCGCTAAGGTAGCAAAGTTGCGTATAAAGCGACGAAAATAGGACGCGAGACCAAGAAAGCTGCGCAACGTCTTTTGGTTGGACGGTCGAGGGAACTGTAGCACAGCTGCGATCTTCTCGGGATCTGGTTGGATTCCGTCTTTGGAAACGACGTGACCGAGGACTTTGATGCTTTTGCTGGCAAATGTACACTTCTTTGTATTTATCTGAAGGCCAGCCTTGGAGAGACATTGTAGCACCTCGTCTAATCGTTGAAGATGTTGGGCAAAGGTACTTGAAAAAACAACGATATCATCTAAGTAACAGAGGCAGGTCTTCCATTTTAGGCCACGAAGAACAGTATCAATCATTCGCTCAAACGTGGCTGGAGCGTTGCACAAGCCGAATGGCATTACATTAAATTCATAAAGGCCGTCCGGTGTGGCAAATGCAGTTTTTTCTTTGTCAGCCTCGTTCATGGGGATTTGCCAGTAACCTGATCGTAAGTCAAGGCTCGAAAAATAGTTCGCCCCTTGCAGTGTGTCTAAAGCGTCATCAATTCTAGGCATAGGATATACGTCCTTGCGTGTGATCTTATTTAACGCGCGGTAGTCAATGCAAAAACGAACAGAGCCATCCTTCTTTTTAACTAAAACGACTGGAGATGCCCAGGAACTCGAAGAAGGTCGTATTATATTTCGCGATAGCATCTCGTTCACTTCTTTTTCAATTATTTCTCTCTCTGATTGCGAAACCCGATATGGGCGACGGCGTATCACACGAGAACCGTCGGTTTCAATGCGATGTACAGCCGCGGAAGTCTGACTCAGTGTTGTGGTACAGCTATCAAAGCAGGCTTTGTGCTTAGCCAAAAGGGCCAATAGTGCTTCAGACTGTTTTGGTGTGAGGTCTGAACCAATGACAGGTCGAAAAGGGAAAGAACGTGAACCTGGAGCTGGTACTGGTGACGAAGACGGGCAGAGTGTCGCGATGGAGGTCAATGGAGAGAAGTCAATCTTTGCCACTGTCATTCCCTTGGGCAGCAGCACAGATTCTGCAGTTGTGTTAGAAACGGGCAGAAAAGCGCAGCCAGAGGAAAACCGGAGGAGGCAAGAGGCGACGAGAATTCCACGGGAGGTGCAGCGAAACGAAGGAGCCACAAGTGCATCACCGTCGGTTACTTAGGTAGATGCGACAGCTATCACGTGTTCGTGACCAGGGTGCAGGACGCAGTCTTCAACAATGACCAAGTTGGAGATCGAGGGTGATGAAACTGGAATGGGCGCATCCGTTGTATCCGTTATGTGAATGACGTTCTCTTTAAAGGATATAACAGCGGAAGCAGAATGCAGAAAGTCCCAACCAAGGATAAGTTCATGAATGCACGTGGGCAACACAATCATCTCGATGTGGTGACGTATACCATCAATAGAAACACGAGCCGTACACTGTCCGTCAGGTTGAATCAGCACGTTATTTGCCCCACGCAACACAGGTCCCACATAGGGCGTTCTGACTTTACGGAGGCGCGAGCACAAGTCACTACGCAAAACAGAAGTGGTTGCACCGGTGTCAACGAGAGCTTGCACAGGAATACCTTCAATAGTCACTGACAACATATTAGCTGGGCGAACAGGAGGTATTTTTGTTGGTCGACGGGACGCAGTTTTCCCTCCAAAAACTGCAATCCTTAGTTTTCCGAAGATTGGTCAACAGGACGGGAGATGATTGGACGAAGTGGCGATGCGGAGCGGCGATAGGGCGATGGAGAGCGTCGTCTGGAGGAGCGGTATTCCTGATGTTGACGAGGGGACACTGGAGGAGACGGAGACCGGTACTGCGCGGACGGGTAGGTGTCTGGAGCATAAAGATCTGGTCTTCGGAACCGGTCTCGTTCGAACTCAGCATAGCCTCGTCGTTCCTCTTGCTGGCGGCGACGGCAGTAACGAGAAATGTGGCCTCGTATACCGCAGTAAAAGCAAACAGGACGGGATTGACGCCACTGAGGATACAAGGGTGCAGCAGTCATTCCACCTCGCATAGCAGCCAAATGGCTACTAGCAGTATCCGTAGAGCTAGATGCCCCGGGAGCAGGCGGAATCGCAGCGATCTCCGCATATGTGGGCATTACCGTTTGAACAACCGGTGCTGCCGGTGTCGACCTGGGCGTCACATCGGCGTATGTGGGCATCGGGCGTGCTGGCGGAGCGACCGGGGATGTCGGTGTCGCCATTGCCGCTAACTCCTGCTTAACAAGATTCCGCAGGTCGAATGGTGGAGACGGAGCGGAGGCGACAGTGGACCGCTGCTGTTCAAGGTCTCGAAGTTCTTCCCGGATAATTGTGCGGATAAGGGTTTTTAATTCAGAGGGAGGCATCAGGCGTGGATCACTGTCTTGTTGAAGCCGAAGGGACTGCAACTGGTCAAGGCGTTGGCATGTCGAAATGACGTCGTTAACCGTAGCGGGATTGCCAACAGCCAAGGCGTTGAATGCGATTGGGCCGATTCCTTTAAGGATGTGGCGAACGCGCTCATCTTCCGTCATGTCTTTATTCGCACGGCGACAGAGGGCCAAAACATCCTCGATATACGAAGTGTACGACTCATGTGCCAGTTGTAGACGCACAGCCAGCTTCTGTTTCGCGGCTTCGGAACGACCCGATGAGCATCCGAATATTTGTCGCAGTTTGTTGGCAAAGGTCGACCAATCAACGAAGTCAGTTTCGTGATTAAAATACCAGGTTTTGGCTACGCTGGTCAAATAGAAAGGAAGGTAGCTCAGTTTCTCTGCTTCGGTCCATCGATTGGCTGAACCCACACGGTTGTAAAGGTCAAGCCATTCCTCGACGTCGTCACCGCGAAGACCCGCGAACACGGGCGGTTCGCGCTGAGGGCTGGTGACAGTAGATGAAGAGCGGGCAGCCGCCGGCGTAGGGGCTGTAGCGTTAGGGCTAGGCGTTAGGTCCGATGTCTGCATACCTGTGTGGGTGGCTGGGTGCAATCGGCGACCAGATCGGAGCTCCAGGTGGGAAATGAACGTAGGAGGACGTCGGGATCTTACCCCGGCACTTCCACCACTCTGAAAGACGCAGGCAGACTAGGTACGGCGAGCAGGCAGGGCGAGCAGAAGCGTTTATTCTGCGATGTCTCGCTCGGCTCAGAACCACACCAAGAGAGAGAACGATGATGATGGGTATGTGCAAGTGAGAACGATGATGATGGGTATGTGCAAGTGAGAACGATCAAATGCTTGGAATGTGCTTACAATATATATATATATATATATATTTTTAAATATATATAGGACAGTTATGCATGTACAACATAGTTATGTACTAGTATACATATGCGAAACCAATTTCTAGAGATATTCTACGCTACTTTTACCATGTATACAAAGGAATACAATAATGAATGTACATGTTTTGATTTGCGATTGGTTGCTTGACAAGGGGTGGCGGGGAGGAAAGGAAGCGGGGAGGGGGGGTCAGTAGTGAATAAAGGGGGCGTGGAGTTTACCGTCCCTTATAAAAAAGAATCTAGTGTGCCAGCGTTTGAGGAACGAGTCCTCTCCGCTGTCATCGAGCTCTTGTGACAAGTAGGCCCATAGGAGCCGTCTGATGCGCGAAAGCGCGGGATACGCGGCCCGTACGGGTTTCCGACGCGCCTCAGCCAGCGAGCGTCTCTGCCAAATGACAAGCATTGTGAAGGTCACGACTAGCCGCGCGAAGGCGCCCTTGTTTCGATTGTGGCCTGGGGGAGGGCGGATTCGAAAACAGTGTGCAACCATGCGCCACACTGGTTTTGCCGCCACGCACTCGAATAGCGCATGGTTTGGGGTTTCGGTACTTTGGCAATTGGGGCAGCGGGGGTTCGGGACGATGCCCAACTTGTGCAAGTATTGCTTCGTGGGTAGGACCTTCCAGGCTTTTTTAAACAAAAAGTCCTGCGCCTCGCGGGGAGCACCGCTACGTGGGGTGGATAATTCGTTCCTAGCATGCTTCGCTCTTCTCGCGTCCTCTTCGCTCAGCTGACGACGGGAGAGGTCTTCAATTATTCGCGCAGGGTGGTCCGCGTCAACGTCGCTGGTGGGGAGTTCTTGGCGGAGCATTCGCGCCGTTGCCGCCGCTGCCTTGTAGTAGGGTGCCGGTGACTCGGCGAAAGGTCCTGTGGCCCGGTCAACTTCCAGCCAATCGAGCCTTGTGCTGCACCAGTAAAGGAGCAGCTTGCGGCCAAAGTAGCTGGTGGTGTGCGCGAGTGTGCGGGCGGTCTTCAGAGCTAGCACCCTGCTGAGGGTCAGGGCGTGTGGGAGTCCCAGGCCCCCCTCGGACACTGCCATGTGCAGGAGGCTTCGTTTTACGAGAGGTGGTTTGTCGTCCCACATGAGGGCATTGGCAAGTGTGTCGAGTTCGTTTGCAGTCCTCGTGGGCATCGTCGCGACTCGGCTGGCGTGAGCGGCCAGGGCGAGGACGCTGGTCTTAATGGCGACAGCCTTCTCTCGCAACGTGAGTTCCAGGAGCCTTGCACGCTCAGCAAGTAAGCGGGCTCGGTCTAGAACTCGTGACCACGTGGTCGGCGCCACCCCTTCAGATGAGAAGTATATGCCAAGAACCTTCACTGTGGAGACTACCTCGAAACCTCCTACTTCACTTGCAGGGAAAGGGCCGAAGAGGAGGGCTTTACTTTTCTCTTCATTCAACATGGCCCCCGACGCCTCAGCATAGGTGGCGAAGGTTCGTCGAAAGAGTCGAAGGCCTCGGGAATCTCGAAGGAAGAGGGATATGTCATCCGCGTACGCCAAGACCTTCAGTTCGTCCGTACCAGTCAGCGGCAGGCCTCGGATGTTCACGTCGCAGGCTAGGGACGTAAGGAGTGGCTCAATAGACAGCACGAACAGGGTCGGGCCGAGAGGGCACCCCTGTCTAATGCCTCTTGTGTAGTCGAAGGTGTCTGTCATCGAGCCGTTGACGACCACTCTGCACCGTAAGTCCGAGTATAATAGCCTGATGGTCCGCACGAAGGTCTCCGGGAGGCCGAATTCGCGAAGGGTTTGAAAGAGGTAGGCATGGCGCACCCGGTCGAAGGCCTTCGCCTGGTCAAGTGAAAGGAAGACTCCTGACACTCTCTTCTCGGTGGCGTACATGAAGACGTCTCTGGTCAGGTTGAGGTTACCAAACATCGATCGACCCGGGACGGCGCAAGCCTGGTGGGAGGCGATGCTGTCGGGGAGGAAAACCTTCAGTCGGTTGTTGAGGATGGCGGCCACAATTTTGTAGTCAACGTTAAGCAACGTAATTGGGCGCCATGATGAAGGTTCGTTCGGTGAGGCGCCGTCCTTTAGGATGAGGGCTATTCGGCCCATGCCAAATGAAGCGGGTTTCGCATGTCCCTCTAGGACAGAGTTCACGATGGCTAGGAGTGGTGCTGCCAAAGTTTCAAAGAAGGTGACATAAAAACCGGCGGTGAGGCCGTCCGTCCCTGGGGCCGACTGCGGCGACATGGACGCGACGGCGGCTTTCAGTTCGGACTTTGTCGCAGGGCCGCACAACGTTAGGCATTCGTCTTCTTCGAGATGTTGTAAGCTCTTGCATAACTCCCTCATGAGAAGCGGTGTTGGATGGGTCGTGTCAGGATTCGGCTCACGGAAAGCCGAGCTGAAGTAGTCGTGGAACGTAGCCACGATCTCGGCCGGGTCCTCAGTGAGGGAGCCATCAAGGCATTTCACCTGCGCGATCTTGGTGGAGCCGTTGCCACAGACGTCTTTTAAGTAGGGCTCCCTCGGGTCTTCTGAGGCAGCCTGGATGTTTCTGCGGTTTCCAAGGGAGACTCTGAGCAGCCGGTTGTGTTGTTTTTTTAAAGCGTCAAGGTAGTCCCGGGTGCAGCAGGTGAGGGTGTCGGCGCTTTGGACAATGCGCATTCTGCGCAGAATTTCGTTGATTCTGGCTGTGTTGCGCCTTTGCCTCTGCCTTCCCTCCTCTTGGAGGAGCGTTTTCCAGGACTCCTTCAGGTCATCCCAGGCTTCCGGAGTGATGCGAGGTGTGGCTTTGATTGATTGCTCAATCAAGAGCTGAATATTCGGGGTGCAATCTGGGTCGTTTAGTAATGCAGGGTCGAGGCGCCAGGACGCGTCACTTGGTCTGCGGCCGGGTGTCCCTCTGACGGCAGTGACAAGTGGGGCGTGGTCAGACGCGTTCTTTAAAGGGGTTGGTAATACGAGTACAACGCACGATGTGACCGCCGGGAGGAGGAAGTCAGGTATGTAAGCTCGGTCTAGGCGGCTGGCGGTGGTTCGTGAATATCGGGTCGGGCCGAAGTCGGTGTCGTGCAGGTGCACCCAGGCGTCCGTGAGGCGTAAGTGGCGGAGGGTCCTTACCAGCTCTTTGGCATGGTATGTAGAGCGTCCGCGCCCCGGGCCCCGAACGTCACGCATCGAGTCGACTACACAGTTGAAGTCGCCCAATATAACATATGGGACAGGATCCGTCAAAATGTCGTGAAGTTCCCGGAAGTACGTGTTGGTGTCGGACCTCGTTACGGGGGCGTACACATTCACGAACCGGAACCTTCGGCCATCTATGTAAATATCCAAGAGCAATGTGCGCCCGTCAGCCCCGAAAACGCAGTGAGACCTATGGCGGTATCTACCCGTGACAAAAACAACACCAACTCCGCAGGAGCGGGCGGCCGTCAATGAGAAGAAGCCTTCGACGCGGCAGTTGCGCTGGAATTGGGCTACGTCAAGTGGGGACCGGAAGTTGGTTTCCTGTAGAAAGAGAAGGTCTATGTCCTCATCTCGAGCGAAGGCCACCACCTGTCTTTGCTTCGTCCCATCGCGGAACCCGCGGATGTTCCAAGTTGCAAATCGAAGCGAAGTCATCGCCTAATGCGATAAAACGGGCGTCAAAGGAGGAAGGAGCGGGAAAGAGAGCGGGCGCCGGCCGGCGCGCTGGCGAGGAGGGTTCCCGAGCAGGGAGGGAGGAGGAAGGGGGAAGTAATGGAGCAGGGAGAGAGGAGGCGGCGCAATGCGGATTCGCTCGCAGGATTTCAAGCTGGACGGTTGTGCCCTCGCGATCTCCGACTTCAGCGTAGCTCCCGCCGACTGGTTCGCCCTCCGCGGTCTCCTGATGCCGTGTAGCTCTCGCATTGTGGCACCCCGCCCTTGGACTGCTTCGACCGGATCCCCACTTTCCTATCTCCTTCTTTTTCCTCTCGTTGGCTGTCTTCTTCTGCTTCTACTTTCCTTCTATCCTTTTTATCCCTCCTTCACCCCACCCCTATAAGGCACTGCGCCGTGTCGCCTGAAGGCAGACAGAAATTAGGTGCCTTTTTCCTCTTCATTGTAACCACTACCACCACTACCACCGGCGCAATGCGGCCGGCGAGGGTACGGTTAGGGCGAGCTTAATGTTGGAATGCGGCGCGTTTGGGCACGAGGGGGGTCCCCTCTGCCCGCGCCGGCTGACTCGAGCTTCTTGGCATTGCGTGCAGCAGAGTGTCACTATACGGGCCGTCGCCGCCCTCTCTCCCTGCTAGCAGCCCTCTCGCGCTCAACTTGCATATCGTCAGCGTCTTGCTGCCTTCGCGAGCGCGCGCGGGTTCGCTGCTCGCGGCCAGGTGCCGGTTGGCTTGCTGTGGTGTCGGGTTTGCGGCCCGGGCGAAGTGCCGGGGGGGCGGCAGTGGAGGCCGGAGCAGTCGCGTCGTCGCCATGCTCACTGGGCAGGGAGTAAGAGCCGCGACTCATTATGGGCGCGTCATCCGGGGCGGCGTCTTGCGAGCCATGTTCCAGATCGCGGGTGGTCACTGGTGCTAACAGGTTGGCCGGTGCCTTTGAGACTGAGGGGGGCGCTTCACCCGGCTTGTTTATCTTGGCGCCTCCTTTAAAGGCAGTAGGCGAACTTTGGCTGTCCTCTTGGTCTTGTAGGGAGGTGGGGGGTGATGTGGGTGACGATTGCACCGAGAGCGACTCAGAGTCACTCTGCTCCGTTCCCGCCGACCGGGTGCTGGCGTCGTCAGCCCTCCCGAGCCCCTCCTCCTCAGTCACACACGAGGCCTCCGTGCTGCTACCTGTTGGCTGGCCTGCGCTGGTCTCGGAGCCACCGGAGTGGAGCCCCTTCTCTGACATACGGCCCGCGGTTCTTGGTGTTAGAACCTGTAGGCGGGGGGAACCAAAGGCCCCGGATGAGGGGGGGCCGCTTAGGTGGCTGGCAGACGGGGCAGGACCTGACAGTCGGGGGAAGCCACGCGCGATTGACGCGTATGAGCGCTGGCGGAAGCACTCTTTTGTCCCATGGTGGCCGCCGCATCGTTTGCACTCCTCGGCGCATCCTTCTGTCTCGTGTCCGAAGGCTCCGCAACGCTTGCAATATGATGCCGAGCACGCGGAGGCCATGTGCCCGACTTCGCTGCACCGTGCGCACACTCGGCGCATCCCGCGATATTCAAACATTACGCGGTGGCCCGCGATAGTCATGAAATTCGGCACTGGGCGACGCATTTCAATTTTAATGACACGAACCCCGTTAAGTTTGGTTTGGCGCGTGGCTACCGTGGTGAATGTGATGCCCTTCACTTTACCGAACTGGCTGAGGGCGTTACAGAGTGTCTCGTCTGACAAGTAGGCCGGGTACCGGTAAGCATTTACAAATGTAACAGGCGCCCCTACTGCTTCAACAGGTACTTTAACCCCGTTAACTTGGAAGCCCTCAGATACCATTAATTTTGTTGCTTGGCTGGAATTCCGGGTGCATACTAAGAATTTGGCACCCCCCATATGTTGGAGCACAAAAACACTGTCCTCTCCCGCCGTTAATTCAACCGCGTCAATCAGGTCATCGATCGAAACATCTCCCTCTGGTGCGTTAAACATAAAGCAATTCTCCCTCACCGGGAGGTCTGGTGTTGGCGCCATTCTGGTTGCCGCTGGCCGCCAGGAGAGCGTGACTGGTTACAAGACTGGTGTCGTGCAGTCTAGCTGCACTCTGGTAGGACGCGGCTCAGCCGAGGCGGGCGCCGCTCAGGACTTGGGTGTGCCAGGTGGGCCGCAGGGGGGGGGGCCGGGACGGGGGGCGCTGTCCGGGTCCAAGCGGCTGCAGGCATCAGGGGGCACCAGGCGGGAGCCGGGAACCCAGGAGCGGCAGGCGCGCGCAGAGCGGAGCGGCGCTGCCACGGGGCGCCTTCTTTCTTCGGTCTTGGGGGGGAAGCCGGGGGCCTACGTCAGCGTGACGTGACCCCAGGTCTCGCAGATACTACACAAAGAGAATTTTATTGATCTCTTGACAATAAAATTGATCTTAGCCAAAAGGCCGAGAAGCGATGCAATTCATTAGCACGTAATTAAAATCCATTCTTTCACACCTCGTACTTAGTTCTGGCCAAAAGCCGGGCAAACAGTAGCAAAGCAATTCCGACGTCCACCCATGCACAACCAGCATTGTGCACCGACAGCGGCAGCGCTGGCTTCACGGCATTGCTTTTATCCCCAGTCCGCTTGAAGTTTCTAGTTTCGCTTACAAACATGTTAAAACTGAAACCTTCTTTTTCCCAGAGGTCGAAGCCACGCGTGCTTGCTTGCATGCGTACTCTCTATGCGCCCATGACGTCACACCAAATGCTTGCCGGCGAACATTATCAGGCATGTCGCGAGGGATGCTACAGCACTTGTTTTAAAAACTGATGCATAGTGTACATGTCCAACTCGAGCACCAAAGTCTGGAAGGAAAAAAAAATGACTGTGCAAAATGTGAATACGTCACCCATCCAACATGGCTTCTACGCCGGCTGCCCAAGCAACGCCTCTGCAACGACGCCCACAATCATCGGCAAAAAGTTGGTGCCTTAGGCTGCTTCAGCACGCTCAACATATGCCTTGCAAGTTCCGACGTGGCGGAACACCGCACCGAGGTCGACGAAGGTCCTGCCGTGAAAGGCAGACCCGGGAATGCGTGCGAAACGTCTACAGCGTGGGTTGTGAAGCCGGTGAATGAAGGATCATGTGGCAGAGGGTGACGGAACGTGAGTGTGCGACTTGCCGCTGCGATGTCGTTCAAGCGTTCAACGGGCCGGCAGGTTCTGTCTGTCGTGGTCGAAAACGTCCGAGTTTTGCTGATTCCGAGGGGTAGGAGTGCTATGGTGGCGTGTACGAGGCGCTGGTGCGGCGCTCCGTCGATCGTGCCGGACGGACATGAGGCGGCCGAAGGCGGTCGTCAAGTGGTCGCGGAAATCAGTGGAGAAGTACTCGCCTGCGCTTTTCGTCGAAGACTCGCGACAGACGGTCTTCGGGAGACACGGGTGGTTGCACAAATGCGACCGTGCGTCAACGTGCAGCCATATTCGTGGATTATTTCGCCCCATTACGATAGCTTCGTCACTGCGCTCGCTGGTGTTGCTTGTTTTTTTTGACCTTCACTTGTGGCTCACACCCACTGTGGGGGATTGGCTGGTTTGTTGTTCTGCTTCTTCGACTTCTACATACTCGGCTTAGTGAAGCTGTGAGGAGTGACGAGTGGGTACGGAGGCAAAGCGCGCCCGGGGCGTGATCTCACGCGTCCTGGGGTCCACGTCGCTTCAGGTACGTGCGTGGTGCGTCCGTACGTCTAGTGCGCAATTTTCTTGGAACTTCCAGCAACTGGCAATTCCATTGAGGTGAGCGTGCGAGGATGTTCGTTGTAATTAACGAGAGCCAACGGTGGATGAGCTGGTATGAGATGGTGTTCAGAAATGAAGTGTTTGATCAACAAGGCGATGCCCGCCGTGGTGGTCTGATGGCCGTAAGGTACTCGGCTGCTGACCCGCAGGTGGTGGGATCGAATCCCGGCCGCGGCGGCTGCATTTCCCTGTGCTCAGATTAGGGTGCACGTGAAAGAACCCCAGGTGGTCGAAATTTTCCCATAATCATATGGTGGTTTTGGGACGTCAAACCCCAAAGGTCAGTGGACATAGGAAAAGCACATCGGGGCTTTGCCGCTCCACCGTACAGCAGGTGTGTGCGGAGTGGGTCCTGTGGCGTTCTTTGCGATTTTAATTTGTGATGGGGAATAGTGTAGATGCGTAGACGTGGCGAGAGCACGCGTCTTCAGGTTCAGACGCCGCGTGAAGATGTGAAATAAAAATGCCTTCGCTTGCCACTGCAAAACTGTAAACAGAAACACCAACCAAACCCCATTTTCTAGAGGCTTTTTTTATTTTTCGTTGCGAAACGGGTGAATTCGAAAAGAGGAAATAGCTTGGCACATACATACACACTTCTACACACATACATACATACACATCGCACATGCATACACATCGTATACATACTTCTAGCTTTCCTCCGAAACAGTAATGATAATTTCCTCAATAGTTTTATTAATATGAGTAGGAATGTTAAAAAAAATAAGAAACTTGAGTATGTACGTGTGAACATAACAAAATAAAAGAGACCCTCCATATATGAAATACACACGGAAACATTTATTTTCCCAGAGCAATCGTAAGTGTAAACACAGCTAGCGCACTCCCTGCACGCGAATACCGCGTCAGCCGGGGCGGCGTGCCGCCACCGTCTCGGACACTCGACGCACCCACGCCGTTTACCCCGGTATCATGGGTAAATCCGAACACTCCTTCTATCATTGAATTTATTGTCGAACTCACCCCGCAGGGGGTGAGTGGGCCGATCCCGGAGGTAGTGCAATACCGGGCCAACCCGTGGCGGAGGTGAAGCAAGCTTCAAGCACTCCGCCGCATCACAAAAATAAGTTTAATATCTTGGATCCAAATAGGATCCGTATCAGATATTAAGCTGATAAGAACAGACTTTTTATTCAATTTTTACGTACAAAAACATCATAATGGTTAGGAAAAAACTCAAAGAGAAAACGTAGTATAAGTGTATAAGTTAAAATCCGCTAACGAAAGGGTTAAAAACGGTTAGTACAAATAGGTTAAAAACGATAAAACTGTAGAGGTGTATAAGTCTAAAAACATGGAAAAATCGCAACTCTAAAAAAACTTTGGCTATATATAAAGTCACTGTACACCGATGTGGCGGCGGTAAATGTCCGTGGAAGCCGCGATCGTGTCACTGACGCACAAGCGTTTCACTTTGATCTTAGCCAAAAGGCCGAGAAGCGATGCAATTCATTAGCACGTAATTAAAATCCATTCTTTCACACCTCGTACTTAGTTCTGGCCAAAAGCCGGGCAAACAGTAGCAAAGCAATTCCGACGTCCACCCATGCACAACCAGCATTGTGCACCGACAGCGGCAGCGCTGGCTTCACGGCATTGCTTTTATCCCCAGTCCGCTTGAAGTTTCTAGTTTCGCTTACAAACATGTTAAAACTGAAACCTTCTTTTTCCCAGAGGTCGAAGCCACGCGTGCTTGCTTGCATGCGTACTCTCTATGCGCCCATGACGTCACACCAAATGCTTGCCGGCGAACATTATCAGGCATGTCGCGAGGGATGCTACAGCACTTGTTTTAAAAACTGATGCATAGTGTACATGTCCAACTCGAGCACCAAAGTCTGGAAGGAAAAAAAAAATGACTGTGCAAAATGTGAATACGTCACCCATCCAACATGGCTTCTACGCCGGCTGCCCAAGCAACGCCTCTGCAACGACGCCCACAATCATCGGCAAAAAGTTGGTGCCTTAGGCTGCTTCAGCACGCTCAACATATGCCTTGCAAGTTCCGACGTGGCGGAACACCGCACCGAGGTCGACGAAGGTCCTGCCGTGAAAGGCAGACCCGGGAATGCGTGCGAAACGTCTACCGCGTGGGTTGTGAAGCCGGTGAATGAAGGATCATGTGGCAGAGGGTGACGGAACGTGAGTGTGCGACTTGCCGCTGCGATGTCGTTCAAGCGTTCAACGGGCCGGCAGGTTCTGTCTGTCGTGGTCGAAAACGTCCGAGTTTTGCTGATTCCGAGGGGTAGGAGTGCTATGGTGGCGTGTACGAGGCGCTGGTGCGGCGCTCCGTCGATCGTGCCGGACGGACATGAGGCGGCCGAAGGCGGTCGTCAAGTGGTCGCGGAAATCAGTGGAGAAGTACTCGCCTGCGCTTTTCGTCGAAGACTCGCGACAGACGGTCTTCGGGAGACACGGGTGGTTGCACAAATGCGACCGTGCGTCAACGTGCAGCCATATTCGTGGATTATTTCGCCCCATTACGATAGCTTCGTCACTGCGCTCGCTGGTGTTGCTTGTTTTTGTTGACCTTCACTTGTGGCTCACACCCACTGTGGGGGATTGGCTGGTTTGTTGTTCTGCTTCTTCGACTTCTACATACTCGGCTTAGTGAAGCTGTGAGGAGTGACGAGTGGGTACGGAGGCAAAGCGCGCCCGGGGCGTGATCTCACGCGTCCTGGGGTCCACGTCGCTTCAGGTACGTGCGTGGTGCGTCCGTACGTCTAGTGCGCAATTTTCTTGGAACTTCCAGCAACTGGCAATTCCATTGAGGTGAGCGTGCGAGGATGTTCGTTGTAATTAACGAGAGCCAACGGTGGATGAGCTGGTATGAGATGGTGTTCAGAAATGAAGTGTTTGATCAACAAGGCGATGCCCGCCGTGGTGGTCTGATGGCCGTAAGGTACTCGGCTGCTGACCCGCAGGTGGTGGGATCGAATCCCGGCCGCGGCGGCTGCATTTCCCTGTGCTCAGATTAGGGTGCACGTGAAAGAACCCCAGGTGGTCGAAATTTTCCCATAATCATATGGTGGTTTTGGGACGTCAAACCCCAAAGGTCAGTGGACATAGGAAAAGCACATCGGGGCTTTGCCGCTCCACCGTACAGCAGGTGTGTGCGGAGTGGGTCCTGTGGCGTTCTTTGCGATTTTAATTTGTGATGGGGAATAGTGTAGATGCGTAGACGTGGCGAGAGCACGCGTCTTCAGGTTCAGACGCCGCGTGAAGATGTGAAATAAAAATGCCTTCGCTTGCCACTGCAAAACTGTAAACAGAAACACCAACCAAACCCCATTTTCTAGAGGCTTTTTTTATTTTTCGTTGCGAAACGGGTGAATTCGAAAAGCGGAAATAGCTTGGCACATACATACACACTTCTACACACATACATACATACACATCGCACATGCATACACATCGTATACACACTTCTAGCTTTCCTCCGAAACAGTAATGATAATTTCCTCAATAGTTTTATTAATATGAGTAGGAATGTTAAAAAAAATAAGAAACTTGAGTATGTACGTGTGAACATAACAAAATAAAAGAGACCCTCCATATATGAAATACACACGGAAACATTTATTTTCCCAGAGCAATCGTAAGTGTAAACACAGCTAGCTCACTCCCTGCACGCGAATACCGCGTCAGCCGGGGCGGCGTGCCGCCACCGTCTCGGACACTCGACGCACCCACGCCGTTTACCCCGGTATCATGGGTAAATCCGAACACTCCTTCTATCATTGAATTTATTGTCGAACTCACCCCGCAGGGGGTGAGTGGGCCGATCCCGGAGGTAGTGCAATACCGGGCCAACCCGTGGCGGAGGTGAAGCAAGCTTCAAGCACTCCGCCGCATCACAAAAATAAGTTTAATATCTTGGATCCAAATAGGATCCGTATCAGATATTAAGCTGATAAGAACAGACTTTTTATTCAATTTTTACGTACAAAAACATCATAATGGTTAGGAAAAAACTCAAAGAGAAAACGTAGTATAAGTGTATAAGTTAAAATCCGCTAACGAAAGGGTTAAAAACGGTTAGTACAAATAGGTTAAAAACGATAAAACTGTAGAGGTGTATAAGTCTAAAAACATGGAAAAATCGCAACTCTAAAAAAACTTTGGCTATATATAAAGTCACTGTACACCGATGTGGCGGCGGTAAATGTCCGTGGAAGCCGCGATCGTGTCACTGACGCACAAGCGTTTCACTTTGATCTTAGCCAAAAGGCCGAGAAGCGATGCAATTCATTAGCACGTAATTAAAATCCATTCTTTCACACCTCGTACTTAGTTCTGGCCAAAAGCCGGGCAAACAGTAGCAAAGCAATTCCGACGTCCACCCATGCACAACCAGCATTGTGCACCGACAGCGGCAGCGCTGGCTTCACGGCATTGCTTTTATCCCCAGTCCGCTTGAAGTTTCTAGTTTCGCTTACAAACATGTTAAAACTGAAACCTTCTTTTTCCCAGAGGTCGAAGCCACGCGTGCTTGCTTGCATGCGTACTCTCTATGCGCCCATGACGTCACACCAAATGCTTGCCGGCGAACATTATCAGGCATGTCGCGAGGGATGCTACAGCACTTGTTTTAAAAACTGATGCATAGTGTACATGTCCAACTCGAGCACCAAAGTCTGGAAGGAAAAAAAAAATGACTGTGCAAAATGTGAATACGTCACCCATCCAACATGGCTTCTACGCCGGCTGCCCAAGCAACGCCTCTGCAACGACGCCCACAATCATCGGCAAAAAGTTGGTGCCTTAGGCTGCTTCAGCACGCTCAACATATGCCTTGCAAGTTCCGACGTGGCGGAACACCGCACCGAGGTCGACGAAGGTCCTGCCGTGAAAGGCAGACCCGGGAATGCGTGCGAAACGTCTACCGCGTGGGTTGTGAAGCCGGTGAATGAAGGATCATGTGGCAGAGGGTGACGGAACGTGAGTGTGCGACTTGCCGCTGCGATGTCGTTCAAGCGTTCAACGGGCCGGCAGGTTCTGTCTGTCGTGGTCGAAAACGTCCGAGTTTTGCTGATTCCGAGGGGTAGGAGTGCTATGGTGGCGTGTACGAGGCGCTGGTGCGGCGCTCCGTCGATCGTGCCGGACGGACATGAGGCGGCCGAAGGCGGTCGTCAAGTGGTCGCGGAAATCAGTGGAGAAGTACTCGCCTGCGCTTTTCGTCGAAGACTCGCGACAGACGGTCTTCGGGAGACACGGGTGGTTGCACAAATGCGACCGTGCGTCAACGTGCAGCCATATTCGTGGATTATTTCGCCCCATTACGATAGCTTCGTCACTGCGCTCGCTGGTGTTGCTTGTTTTTGTTGACCTTCACTTGTGGCTCACACCCACTGTGGGGGATTGGCTGGTTTGTTGTTCTGCTTCTTCGACTTCTACATACTCGGCTTAGTGAAGCTGTGAGGAGTGACGAGTGGGTACGGAGGCAAAGCGCGCCCGGGGCGTGATCTCACGCGTCCTGGGGTCCACGTCGCTTCAGGTACGTGCGTGGTGCGTCCGTACGTCTAGTGCGCAATTTTCTTGGAACTTCCAGCAACTGGCAATTCCATTGAGGTGAGCGTGCGAGGATGTTCGTTGTAATTAACGAGAGCCAACGGTGGATGAGCTGGTATGAGATGGTGTTCAGAAATGAAGTGTTTGATCAACAAGGCGATGCCCGCCGTGGTGGTCTGATGGCCGTAAGGTACTCGGCTGCTGACCCGCAGGTGGTGGGATCGAATCCCGGCCGCGGCGGCTGCATTTCCCTGTGCTCAGATTAGGGTGCACGTGAAAGAACCCCAGGTGGTCGAAATTTTCCCATAATCATATGGTGGTTTTGGGACGTCAAACCCCAAAGGTCAGTGGACATAGGAAAAGCACATCGGGGCTTTGCCGCTCCACCGTACAGCAGGTGTGTGCGGAGTGGGTCCTGTGGCGTTCTTTGCGATTTTAATTTGTGATGGGGAATAGTGTAGATGCGTAGACGTGGCGAGAGCACGCGTCTTCAGGTTCAGACGCCGCGTGAAGATGTGAAATAAAAATGCCTTCGCTTGCCACTGCAAAACTGTAAACAGAAACACCAACCAAACCCCATTTTCTAGAGGCTTTTTTTATTTTTCGTTGCGAAACGGGTGAATTCGAAAAGCGGAAATAGCTTGGCACATACATACACACTTCTACACACATACATACATACACATCGCACATGCATACACATCGTATACACACTTCTAGCTTTCCTCCGAAACAGTAATGATAATTTCCTCAATAGTTTTATTAATATGAGTAGGAATGTTAAAAAAAATAAGAAACTTGAGTATGTACGTGTGAACATAACAAAATAAAAGAGACCCTCCATATATGAAATACACACGGAAACATTTATTTTCCCAGAGCAATCGTAAGTGTAAACACAGCTAGCGCACTCCCTGCACGCGAATACCGCGTCAGCCGGGGCGGCGTGCCGCCACCGTCTCGGACACTCGACGCACCCACGCCGTTTACCCCGGTATCATGGGTAAATCCGAACACTCCTTCTATCATTGAATTTATTGTCGAACTCACCCCGCAGGGGGTGAGTGGGCCGATCCCGGAGGTAGTGCAATACCGGGCCAACCCGTGGCGGAGGTGAAGCAAGCTTCAAGCACTCCGCCGCATCACAAAAATAAGTTTAATATCTTGGATCCAAATAGGATCCGTATCAGATATTAAGCTGATAAGAACAGAGTGTAAATTTTATTATGTTACTGACAATGCATGGGATGTTTGGAATTAGTCGGACGACATCGTATTGTTCCTGGACATAGCACCGGGATAGCCAGTTGGAAGTGGACGCGGATGGTGGTACCAGGGACGCCAGGGTGTTGATCATCACAGGAACCACCGGAACAGCAGCGGCTTAGTCAGGGCACCTGGCAGGTGGTGGGGATGTGGCGACGTAGACAGTGGGTCTTGTCTTGGTCATTGGTCGTCTAGCTGCGTCCATGTCCCACGTGGGCATGGTAGATGGCGCGGGACGCTGCCACCACCTCGCTCACGCAGAGTTTCTTCATGAGACGCAGGTAGCTGCGGGAGCACAGGCGCTGGAGGACGCGGTCGTTGGCCGGGTCCCAAGCGCCGAGAGCCCCGACGATGACGGCGGCCACCGTTACTCTCTGGTAGCGGCGACGCAGGTAGTCGGCGACGGGTTGGTAGCGTGCTACCTTGTCGTTTCGCGTGTTGGTAAAGGCCTCCGGTGTGTTCTCGAACGGGCAAGCCATGTCGATCACCAGGGCCTCCTCCCCGCGAACCAGGACAAGGTCAGGACGCAGTCCGGTGTCGCCGACCGGCCGGTTCTCGTACGCTGCGGTGTAGTCGCGGGTAGCGGCCGTGCGAAGGCGCGAGACCACCGCGTTGTGCCGTGCCTGAGATATGGCGCTGTGCGTCATGCAGTGGCAAAGCACGTGCGGTAGCGTCTCCCTCGCGTAGCCGCAAACCCGGCAACGCTGGTCACGGTCAGTAGGGCCCCACATGACGGCGCCATTCAGGGGTAGCAGGTTGAGGCGCGCCCGGTGGATAAACCGCCAGTCGGCGAAGTGCGTGAACGCTCCCGTGGAGATGAAACGGGAGCTCGCACGATCCGCCGAGACGCAGGCCATCACCTTTCCCTGGTTCGGTTGGTCATGGAGGGCGTTGTCCCTGACGTGGGCCAGCACATCTCGTAGCGTCCGCATTACCCTGTTCCGCTGTGTTGAGGGTAGCGTCGCGTCGCCGCAGGTGATGGTGACGTGGTCCGGCCGCAGGGACCACGAGACTTGTAGCCTTCGGGACGCCTTACGGGCCTCGGTCCACACGCTGCGCAGCTGGGTTGCCGGCCTTGAGTGGACGACCTGTCGGTCGCCAGAGAGGTACGCCTCCAACTCGAAACGGGTAGCTTCCCATCCGAGGCGGGTGGAGGCGATCTCGTAAGCGTCGGACAGGGCGAGATCCCGCAACGACTGGTCTGAAGTCGTCAGGAGCTTGAAAGCGGAGTCGATACGACAGATGTCGTATAACTCCGCTGCCACCGGTATCGCTACTGCTCCTCCGGAGGCGCTCCCGTAGACGTAGTTCGTCGAGGCGTTCACCGGTAGGTAGAGTGTTCGCTTGACCATGGGCCTGATGGCAAGGTCCAACCGGTGCCAATCTGTTTTAGTCAGGGCGCCGCACCTCATGGAGAAGTTGAGGGCGGGGAACACAAATGTCTTGAGGGCGTCGATACGCTGCCAGGGGGCTAGAAGGGACGAAAAAATTGCCGTGGCGTTGCGTATGGCGTCGTCAATGACATTGGCTCCCGCCCTCTGTGGAAGGCGGAAACCCACCGGGCGTCCGAGGTAGCGGAGCGGCTCGGAGTCGCTCAAAGCTGTTACCGGGACGCCGGAGACCCGGAACACGGTTGGCCGCATTCCGACGGGGGTGACGCCGCTGAGGTGCAAAGTCGTACACTTGCTCGGGTTGAGAGATAGCCCGAGCGGTGTTGATAGCGCCTCGACCATGTCGATGCGTTGCTGGAGAAGAGCAGGACAGTCGGCCAGGGGCGTCAGGTCGTCGGCATAGGCGAGGATGTTGTGGTCGTCGCCCGTGCCTTGGACGCCTCGAATCACAGGGTCTATGACCAGGTTGAAGAGCAACCCGCTGAGCGGGCAGCCCTGGCGTAGACCCGAGTGGATGGCGACCGGATCTGTCGTGCCCTCTGCAGCAACGATGACAGTTTGGTTGTCACGGTATAGGTCCTCGATGAGGGCGGTGAACGTATCCCCAGCACCGGAACCACGGAGGGCGTCCAGGAGGGCTCGGTGAGGCACGGACCCGTAGGCGTTTGCGAAGTCCAAAAGGGCCGCGCAAAACTCCGTGCCACCAGCTCTGGCTGCGTCCATGCGGTGCTGAAAGATGTAATTCAGTTCGAAAACGCCATCATACGGGAGGAAACCTTTCTGGCACTTTGACAAGACCTGGTGATCCATGATCCAGGCTTGTAGGCGCGACGCAAGGCACTTGGCGTATAACTTAGAGGCAGTACTGCCGAGTGCAATGGGGCGCCAGTTGCCCGGGACAGAGGGATCACCTTTCTTGTATATGAGTACCGTACGCGACGTTCGCCATGAGTCCGGGGTGCGACGGTGGTGGACGCAGGCGTTGAAAAGGGCGGAGAGGAAGCGGGCCTCCGGGTCGACGGACCTCCAGTGGTGGTACGTCAGTCTGTCAGGACCGGGAGCCGTGTTCTCCGACTTCCGGAGCCGGAGGAGAACCTCGTCCGCCGAGAAGGACGCCGTGTCGACCGGGACAGGGGCCGCGGGCCGCTGGAACAGCGCTGAGGTGTCTGCCGTGCGAGGTGACCAGGTGGAGGCCCAATGGTCCTGGATGTCTGGTATGGGGATGGTACAGGACCGTGTGGGACCCTCCATGATCAGGCGCACGGCACGTCGGCGGTTCCTGCGGTAGAGACGCTGGATCTCTGTCGCGTTGTCGGGGTTGACGTCTCGAGCAGGGCGTCCCGGTGTTACTGGAGGGAGGCGGACAGCTTCCGCAGCCAGAGCAACAGCCTGAGACCACGCCTGCTCACACGTCGCCCATGAGTCTGGTGTTGGTGCTGAACGGAGCGTGGCTCGCAAAACGCGGACCTGCTCCGCAAGCAGCATGGTGCGGTCCGGTGGCATCTTCATCGTCGGTGCTTCGACAGGAGTGTCGTGTGCACCGTCGTCGGCTTCATCTGCGCCAGTGTCTTCCAACCGCTCGGAAAGGGAAGGGGATGAGGAGGAGCGGGAATTGGTCGACAGAGGGCGGCGGTCGACGACGATGCCGGCAGCTGGGACACTCTGTTCGTCCACCGGCTCGTTGGCCGATGCGTCGTCGGAGTCGTCGGTACCGGAGACGTCGGCAAGCCCCGTGGACATCCGTGAGGAAGCCCTTGAAGCCGACGACGTGGAGCCGGGACCGGTACGGCGACGAGATGACGAGCCGGGCGTGGATGAGACCTCGCCAGTCGTGGACTGGGGACCAGGATCTGGTGGCACGGACGGTGGCGTTCTGGGACCCGAAGGCGATTGCCGAGGCGTAGAAGAGCCGGAGCCAGAAGTTGGGGAGGAGTGGCCTGGCATAGTAGACGCCTCGGAACTTGACACCGACGGAGAACCGGTTGCCGAAGTTCTGGAGGCCGACCCGGTACAGGAAGATGGCGTCGATGTGGAAGAATGGCCTCCACGACGTCTTCGAGACCGGGAAACGGTTGCTCGGGTCTGTGGTGCTGGTACTGCTCGGCAAGTTGTACCGGAAGGAGCTGGGCCGGAGCGTGGTGTGGTCTCTGTGCCAGAGGAACTGGAGGTAGTCGCCGTAGGCTGCCGTGGGGGGCGAAGAGGTACAAATGGAGTGGACTCCTCTTGCGCATGCCGTGCCATGGTGTGCCGGGCCAAGGAGCGTTCGCAATTGAAGCTCTTCGGGCAATACCGGCAGGGGTGGTAAGGCTCGTTCGAGGCAGGACCCGGGCAGTCGTGGCGGGCGGACAGCGAATTCAACCGGGCATCACAGGTGACGCACCGGTAGAGCCGCTCCGTTGGCCGAACCCCGTGTTTCTGCTCCATGTGGGACCGCCACGCGGACAGTCGGAGCGAGACTGATGTGCGGGCTTGGCAGCCCGCGCAACAGGGATAAGGACAACGAAGGAGCCCTGGCACCGGCAGGTACACTGTCATGATGCCACGGTAAATGACGGGCGGTCGGGAGCGAGGAGGGCCCGATGCTGCCGCTGAAACACCAGTAGACGCGGGTGTGCCAGGACGAGGCCGCTGGGCCGGCGGGGGCGCCGGTGTGCTCGTCCCCGAAGGGGGAGCGGGACGCCGCCGACGGCTACCGGAACCCAGGAAGAGCGGCTCGACGGACACGGCAGGTGGCCGGCGGAGGGTAGGCATGGCCAGGCAGGGACTTCTCCAGGTCCTCGTGGACGGACGTCCGGGCAGGAAGGCCGGGGCGACGGCGACGACGTCGGCGAAGTGGTCACGAAGACCGGGGTCCGCTGGTGTCACCAGGAGGCATTGGCGACCGGACCGGGAGTAACAGGCAAGAAAAGGCTTGTAGACTCTCACCACTCCCGGAGGGCGTCTTCTCCCGCTGGCTTGACTGGAACGCCCGGTCGGTCGGTGTCCACGTCCCCGTGGCTTGATGTCCGGTCCGGTAGGCTCCGACGACGGCGGCGATGAAGTGGTCACGAGGACCGGGGCCCGTGGGTGTCGTCAGCAGGCATTGGCGACCGGGCCGGGAGTGGCAGGCAAGAAAAGGCTCGTGGACTCTTACCACTCCCGGAGGGCGTCTGCTCCTGCTGGTGGGCCCGCCGCGTCGGTAGATGGCCGGAGACTCCTTCGAAGGTGCAGCAGGGCCGAGGAACCAGGTGGACCCAGGAACAGCGTAGCTCCGTGCGACCAGGGGGGGGTGACCTTCCAGGGCGGCCGGCTTCCCGGGAGGGGCCGTTCTCGACCTTTGGCTGTAAAGATCAAAGTGGGAGATCCACGTGTACTACACTTTGATCTTAGCCAAAAGGCCGAGAAGCGATGCAATTCATTAGCACGTAATTAAAATCCATTCTTTCACACCTCGTACTTAGTTCTGGCCAAAAGCCGGGCAAACAGTAGCAAAGCAATTCCGACGTCCACCCATGCACAACCAGCATTGTGCACCGACAGCGGCAGCGCTGGCTTCACGGCATTGCTTTTATCCCCAGTCCGCTTGAAGTTTCTAGTTTCGCTTACAAACATGTTAAAACTGAAACCTTCTTTTTCCCAGAGGTCGAAGCCACGCGTGCTTGCTTGCATGCGTACTCTCTATGCGCCCATGACGTCACACCAAATGCTTGCCGGCGAACATTATCAGGCATGTCGCGAGGGATGCTACAGCACTTGTTTTAAAAACTGATGCATAGTGTACATGTCCAACTCGAGCACCAAAGTCTGGAAGGAAAAAAAAATGACTGTGCAAAATGTGAATACGTCACCCATCCAACATGGCTTCTACGCCGGCTGCCCAAGCAACGCCTCTGCAACGACGCCCACAATCATCGGCAAAAAGTTGGTGCCTTAGGCTGCTTCAGCACGCTCAACATATGCCTTGCAAGTTCCGACGTGGCGGAACACCGCACCGAGGTCGACGAAGGTCCTGCCGTGAAAGGCAGACCCGGGAATGCGTGCGAAACGTCTACCGCGTGGGTTGTGAAGCCGGTGAATGAAGGATCATGTGGCAGAGGGTGACGGAACGTGAGTGTGCGACTTGCCGCTGCGATGTCGTTCAAGCGTTCAACGGGCCGGCAGGTTCTGTCTGTCGTGGTCGAAAACGTCCGAGTTTTGCTGATTCCGAGGGGTAGGAGTGCTATGGTGGCGTGTACGAGGCGCTGGTGCGGCGCTCCGTCGATCGTGCCGGACGGACATGAGGCGGCCGAAGGCGGTCGTCAAGTGGTCGCGGAAATCAGTGGAGAAGTACTCGCCTGCGCTTTTCGTCGAAGACTCGCGACAGACGGTCTTCGGGAGACACGGGTGGTTGCACAAATGCGACCGTGCGTCAACGTGCAGCCATATTCGTGGATTATTTCGCCCCATTACGATAGCTTCGTCACTGCGCTCGCTGGTGTTGCTTGTTTTTGTTGACCTTCACTTGTGGCTCACACCCACTGTGGGGGATTGGCTGGTTTGTTGTTCTGCTTCTTCGACTTCTACATACTCGGCTTAGTGAAGCTGTGAGGAGTGACGAGTGGGTACGGAGGCAAAGCGCGCCCGGGGCGTGATCTCACGCGTCCTGGGGTCCACGTCGCTTCAGGTACGTGCGTGGTGCGTCGTACGTCTAGTGCGCAATTTTCTTGGAACTTCCAGCAACTGGCAATTCCATTGAGGTGAGCGTGCGAGGATGTTCGTTGTAATTAACGAGAGCCAACGGTGGATGAGCTGGTATGAGATGGTGTTGAGAAATGAAGTGTTTGATCAACAAGGCGATGCCCGCCGTGGTGGTCTGATGGCCGTAAGGTACTCGGCTGCTGACCCGCAGGTGGTGGGATCGAATCCCGGCCGCGGCGGCTGCATTTCCCTGTGCTCAGATTAGGGTGCACGTGAAAGAACCCCAGGTGGTCGAAATTTTCCCATAATCATATGGTGGTTTTGGGACGTCAAACCCCAAAGGTCAGTGGACATAGGAAAAGCACATCGGGGCTTTGCCGCTCCACCGTACAGCAGGTGTGTGCGGAGTGGGTCCTGTGGCGTTCTTTGCGATTTTAATTTGTGATGGGGAATAGTGTAGATGCGTAGACGTGGCGAGAGCACGCGTCTTCAGGTTCAGACGCCGCGTGAAGATGTGAAATAAAAATGCCTTCGCTTGCCACTGCAACTGTAAACAGAAACACCAACCAAACCCCATTTTCTAGAGGCTTTTTTATTTTTCGTTGCGAAACGGGTGAATTCGAAAAGCGGAAATAGCTTGGCACATACATACACACTTCTACACACATACATACATACACATCGCACATGCATACACATCGTATACACACTTCTAGCTTTCCTCCGAAACAGTAATGATAATTTCCTCAATAGTTTTATTATTATGAGTAGGAATGTTAAAAAAAATAAGAAACTTGAGTATGTACGTGTGAACATAACAAAATAAAAGAGACCCTCCATATATGAAATACACACGGAAACATTTATTTTCCCAGAGCAATCGTAAGTGTAAACACAGCTAGCGCACTCCCTGCACGCGAATACCGCGTCAGCCGGGGCGGCGTGCCGCCACCGTCTCGGACACTCGACGCACCCACGCCGTTTACCCCGGTATCATGGGTAAATCCGAACACTCCTTCTATCATTGAATTTATTGTCGAACTCACCCCGCAGGGGGTGAGTGGGCCGATCCCGGAGGTAGTGCAATACCGGGCCAACCCGTGGCGGAGGTGAAGCAAGCTTCAAGCACTCCGCCGCATCACAAAAATAAGTTTAATATCTTGGATCCAAATAGGATCCGTATCAGATATTAAGCTGATAAGAACAGATACTACACAAAGAGAATTTATTTGTCTCTCCACTCATAGAACATATTGCTGCAGTGTGAACACAATACACAGCCGACAGTTCGGCCGGTTACATGGCTGGTACAGGAAAACAAATTAGGACTTGGTTTAATAAACGGATTACAGAAACTTGCAGCTTGCAAGGGCGCCAAAATACACAAAAATACACTCTTTTCCCATTTAACAAAGTTTTTTTTTTTTATTAAACAAAACACACACATATATATAAAGCATCTATTTACATATGTACAGATACACATGGAGTGTGCATAACTATATACAGGCGAAACAAAGGGCGCAGCCTGCGCTAAATGCTACGCACCGCTCAGACGCGTGTCCGCGCCACGTAAGTTGGGCCCCGTTAGCACTGGAGCAGGAAAGGGAGACGAGGCCTTATGAAGTATAAGGAAAAGGCCGGAATAGAGCGGGAAGTGGGGGGGGGGGGGGCGCAAGATGCGGCACAAAGGATAGAGAAAGGCGGGGAGGGGGGGGGCAGTTAATAGGGGATTATAGGGGCGACCAGCTTGCCATCTCTCAGGAAAAAGAATCTGGTGTGCCAGCGGCGAAGGAACGTTTCCTCGCCGCTGGCTTCAAGTTCCTCAGATAGGTGCGCCCACAGCAACCTCCTAATTTTGCTCATAGCGGGGTACGCCGCCCTCACAGGTTTTTTCTTCGCTTCTGCTAGAGATCGCCGTTGCCAAATCACGAAGAGGGTGATGGCAACGACGAGTCTCGCGAAGGGGCCTTTATTGCGCCTGTGATAAGGAGGGGAGCGAATGCCGAAGCAGCGCGCGGTTATGCGCCACACGGGTCGCGCGGCCACGCAGTTGAACAGAGCGTGTTTGAGGGTCTCTTGATCTTGATGCTGGCAGTTTGGGCAACGGGCGTCGGGGACGATGCCGAGGCGGTGTAGCCTCTGCCGTGTGGGGAGGACTTCCCATGCCCGTTTCCAAATGAAGTCTTGCACTCCACGGGGGGCATAGCGGCCAAGCACGGCAATTTCCCTCTTCGCTCGGTTCGCGCGGCACCTGTCGTCATCGTTGAGCTGGTTGGCTGTGAGTGTCTCGACCAGTCTTGCTGGCGGGTCTGACTCTATCTCGCAGCCAGGGGCTTCTCGGGTGAGCATGCGCATAGTCACCACTGCCGCCCTGTAAAAGGGGGAGGGCGACTCGGCGAACGGACCGCGGTGACTGCCTGCATCGAGCCAGCTATTACGCACACTTGCCCAGTAGAGGAGCAGGTTCCTGCCGGCGTAAGCGCTCGCCTTCGCCAGTGTTCGCGCGGTCTTTAGAGCGAGGATTTTGCCGGTCGTCTGAACGTGGGGAAGGCCGAGTCCGCCATCGCTTGCTGGAAGTTGCAGGAGGTGGCGCCTGACGGGTGGGGGCTTGCCATCCCACAAGAATGCTGAAATGAGCTTGTTAAGCTGGCTGGCGGTTCTGGAAGGCATGATGGCGACTCGGCAAACGTGGGAGGCGAGGGCACAAACGCTCGTCTTGGCCACAATAGCTTTGTCTCGCAAGGTGAGCTCGGTGAGTTTGGCTCGCTCTATGAGGATCTGTGCCCTGCTCAACACTCTCGACCACGTGGATGCCGCCACGCCCTCACAGGTGAAAAAGACCCCCAGCACCTTCACTGTCGTTACTAACTCAATCGGTGCGATGACCTCGGAAGGAAAGGGGCCGAAGAGTAAGGCCTTGCTCTTCGCTTCGTTTAGCGCCGCACCAGATGCAGCGGCGTAAGCGCTAAATACCTTGCGGAATAGTGCGAGGCTGCGCGTATCTCTCAGGAACAGGGAGATGTCGTCTGCGAAGGCAAGGATCTTCAGCTCTTCCTGGCGTGTTAGAGGCAGGCCCTTGATGAGGCCGTCACAGGCGACTGATGTGATTAGTGGCTCGATAGAGCAAACGAATAAGGTTGGGCCTAGGGGGCACCCTTGCCTAATTCCTCTGGTGTATGCGAAGGGGGTCGTTGTGGTGCCGTTGACGACTACGCAGCACTGCAGGTCCGTGTACAGTTGCGCTATGACCGTGACGAAGTCCGGCGGGAGACCAAACTCGCGTAGCACTACCAGCATGTACGAGTGTCTCACCCTGTCAAACGCCTTCGCCTGATCGAGGGACAGGAAGGCCCCCGCGATGCATTTGTTGGAGGCGAACTCGAATACATCTCTCGTCAGGGTGAGGTTGGCGTACATTGAGCGCCCTGGGACGGCGCAGGACTGGTGCGGGGCGATCATGTCCGGCAGAAAGGTCTTAAGTCTGGTGTTCAAGATGGACGCCACGATCTTGTAATCTACGTTTAGTAGAGTGATCGGGCGCCATGATGACGGGTCGTTTGAGGGCGCGCCGTCTTTCAAGATCAGGACGATACGCCCCACACCAAAGGAGGCTGGCTTCGCTCGCTTCCCAATTACCGCGTTGACGATGTTGAGAAGAGGTTCGCCCAGGACCTCAAAAAACGTCATATAGAATCCCGCTGTCAGACCGTCTGCGCCCGGCGCTGCGTTTGGGGGCATCGATGCGATTGCCCGGCGGACTTCCTCGAGCGAGGCCGGGGCGCACAGGGTCACACACTCGTCAGCCTCCAAACGGTGCAGGTTCTGGCATAGGTTTCTAACAAGGGTCGGGTCTCGATGCGCTTCCGCCAGGTCAGGTTCGGTGAACGCACGCCTGAAGTGGTCGAGAAACGCGGCCTCTACTTCAGCTGGGTCTGACGTGGTTGTACCGTTGGGCCGGAGCGCTTCCGTGATGCGCAAGGACCCGTTCCCGTTAATCTCGCGCAGGTCAACCTCCGGTTGGTCTCCCGAGGCGGCGCGTGCTGTACGGGCCTCCCGGGCGGTCGTTCGGAGAATTCGGTCGTGCTGGACCCGAAGCGAGTGAAGGTAGTCTCGGGTGCAAGCAGTAAGGGCGTCGGCGCTTTGAACGATGCGCATTCTTCGTAGAATTTCGTTCAAGCGGGCTGTGTTACGTTTTTTTCTTACGCTACCTTCCTGCTGCAGGAGGTCCCTCCACGTCGACTTCAGGTCGTCCCATGCCTCCGGGGACTCGGAGGGGGACGCTAGGATTGACGCCTCCAGACGGGCCTTCAAGCTGGTTACGCTTTCGTTATCTTCTAAGATCGCCGGGTCGAGGCGCCAAGCGGTGTCCCGCCGTCGAGGTCCCGGCTGCGCCCTCACTGTTATAACCACCGGGGCGTGGTCCGACAATTTCTCCAGGCTGGCTGGTAAAGCAATTACCTCGCACGAGGCAAGCAAAGGGAGCAATGCGTCGGGAAGGTAAATACGGTCCAGCCGGCTACCCGTGACTCTCGAGGTCCTCGTCGGCGCGAAGGCGTCCCCGTGAAGGTGAACCCAGGCGTCCGACAGCTTGAGGTGGCGTAGGATCTTTATTAGCTCCCTAGCGTGGTATGCTGAACCGCCGCGCCCCGGGCCCCTGATGTCCCTCGTAGTGTCGATGACGCAGTTGAAATCACCGAGGACTACGTGGGGAAGGGGTTCAAGCAGGTATCCATGCAGTTCCCGATAGAAGCGGTTTGTATCGTTGCGCGTCACGGGTGCATAAAGATTGACGACGCGGAACTTCCGTCCATCGATGAAGATGTCGAGAAGGAGGATGCGTCCATCAGCTCCAAAGGTGCAATGCGCCTTTTCCCGGCAACGGCCCGAAACGAAAACGACGCCTACGCCACACGCCTTTGCGTTCGTTAGGGAAAACAACCCCTCCATCTGGCAGGTGCGGCGGAATCGGGTGACGTCAAGCGGGGTCCGAAAGTTCGCTTCTTGGAGGAACAGCAGGTCGATGCCCTGGGATTTTGCTTGCGAAACCACCATGCTCTGCTTGACGCGATCGCGAAAGCCGCGCACGTTCCACGTGGCTATGCGGAGGGGGGGCATCGGTTATCGCAGCTGGGCACGAATTCGACAGTAAAGGAGCAGGCGAGGGGGCGAGCGCCAGCAGCTGCTCTGGAGAGGGGGAACATTAGCCACGAGAGCAAAGAGAGGAAGGGAGCGCGCCGCAAAGGGAAAGCGAGGAGGGCGGGCGGTGGCTGGCGAGGGTGTGGAGCGGCGCGGCGCGTTCTCAGAACTTGAAGGCAGCGGCTTAGGGGCGCAGTGCCCCTTTACCCCCGCTGCTTGCGTCGAGTTTCTTCGCTTTAGCTTGGGGCGGGGCGTCACTGTCGCTGCTCCGTCCCTCAGCCCCCGGTCGGCGCTGCCTTTGCTCCTTGCTGGCAGTTCGCTCTCGCCCGGCCTTCTTATCATCATCGCCATGCCGTCTGCGTGAACGTGAGCGAGCGCGTTGCTCGCGGCCTACGGGCTGGCTTGCCATCGCATCTCTCTCCCGGGCAGGGCGTGGCACTGTCGGGGCGGAGGAGGGTGCATTGGTGTAGCTCTTGTCACGTTCATCAGGAAGGAAATAGTAGCCCCGGCTCACAATGGGCGCTTCACCGCGGGCGGGGTCTTGGGTTCCGTCCGCCAAGTCTTGGGTGGTTACCGGGGCGAGCACGTTGGCGGGAGTTGAACGGGAGGAGGAGGAGACCTCTCCTGTCTCAGTGGAAAGCTCCGCCTCTGTCTGCTCGGGCGTCGCAGGTTGGCTCTGGTCCCGCGCCGTCGGGGGGGCAGGCGAGGAAGAGGGGGGCGAAACCTCCGAATCTGTGGCGGAGTCACTCAGCTCTGCTCCCGAAGGTGCGGTGGAGACATCTTCTGTTCTTTCTGTTCGCTCTCCCTCATTGGCAGATGAAGTCGCCGTGCTGCTATCACCAGTGGGCGGGTCAGTGTCTGTGTCTTGGTCGCTGGGGAGGGTCTCCCTTGCGGTTGTACGGAGTGCAGGCTTAGGTGCCAATACTTGGAGGCGCGACTTCAGTTCTCCGGGCCGCGGGGAAGACGGGCCACTGGGCCGAGTCGTGTTTGACGCGAGGTCCGAGACCGAGGAGAGCCCCCGAGCGGCTGACGCGTATGAGCGCCTCCTGAAGCACTCCCTGGTCCCGTGGTGGCCGCCGCATCTCTGGCATTCGGCTTCGCAGCCCTCCGTCTCGTGGCCAAAGGTGCCACAGCGCTTGCAGTATGGGTTCTGGCACGCAGAGGCCATGTGTCCCGTCTCGCTACACCTCGCGCAAACACGCCGCATGCCCCTGTACTCAAACATTACGCGGTGCCCCGCGACGGTCGCAAAGTTTGGCACTGGCTTTACCATTTCGATGCGTACAACACGCACGCCATTGAGTTTGTTTTGCCGGTTTGCGACCGTCGCGAAAGCCACGCTCTTCACTTTCCCGTACTGGGCCAGTGCGTTAACCAAGGGGTCCTCGGGGAGGTAGGCGGGGTAGCGAAACACATTCACAAACGTAATCGGAGGCCCTACTGCCTCCACTGCTACTTTCTCGTTACGCACAAGAAAACCTTCTTCCACCATTAATTTGGTGGCTTGAGCTGCAGTGCGCGTGCCCACTAGAAATCTCGCGCCTCCCATATGCTGGAGGACATGCACGCTATCCTCCCCAGCGGTACGCTCTACAGCGTCAATTAAATCGTCTATACAAAAATCGCCGTCAGGCACATTAAAGAAAAAACAATTCTCCCTCACCGGGAGGTTCGATTGAGTTGCCATGATGGGCACTGGTGGGGCGCTCCTCCAAGGAAGACGAGGGGGGGCGTGACTGGTGGGTACGCAGGCGTGCTGCGTGCTAGTATACGGGCTCAGCGGGTGCTGGGTCCGAGATCTGGTAGTAAAGAGATAGGCGACGGGACGGGAGGAGCCGGGGCAGCAGGCGGGGTCCGGGTCCGTGCGTCGCCAGGCATGGGGCGGGGGTCACCGAGCAGGAGGGCCCGGGACCGGAGGCCAGGGACTGCAGGCTGGAATGGCAGCTCCCCGGGAGGCTGGAAGACTTCCTTTGCAGCGAGACCCGGGGGTCGACGTCGGCTTGACGTGACCCCAGGTCCGACCTGCGACTCGCGCGAAAAAAAGCAGCTAACTCGACAATTGGACTAGCCAAAAGGCCGAGAAGCGATGCAATTCATTAGCACGTAATTAAAATCCATTCTTTCACACCTCGTACTTAGTTCTGGCCAAAAGCCGGGCAAACAGTAGCAAAGCAATTCCGACGTCCACCCATGCACAACCAGCATTGTGCACCGACAGCGGCAGCGCTGGCTTCACGGCATTGCTTTTATCCCCAGTCCGCTTGAAGTTTCTAGTTTCGCTTACAAACATGTTAAAACTGAAACCTTCTTTTTCCCAGAGGTCGAAGCCACGTGTGCTTGCTTGCATGCGTACTCTCTATGCGCCCATGACGTCACACCAAATGCTTGCCGGCGAACATTATCAGGCATGTCGCGAGGGATGCTACAGCACTTGTTTTAAAAACTGATGCATAGTGTACATGTCCAACTCGAGCACCAAAGTCTGGAAGGAAAAAAAAAATGACTGCGCAAAATGTGAATACGTCACCCATCCAACATGGCTTCTACGCCGGCTGCCCAAGCAACGCCTCTGCAACGACGCCCACAATCATCGGCAAAAAGGTGGTGCCTTTGGCTGCTTCAGCACGCTCAACATATGCCTTGCAAGTTCCGACGTGGCGGAACACCGCACCGAGGTCGACGAAGGTCCTGCCGTGAAAGGCAGACCCGGGAATGCGTGCGAAACGTCTACCGCGTGGGTTGTGAAGCCGGTGAATGAAAGATCATGTGGCAGAGGGTGACGGAACGTGAGTGTGCGACTTGCCGCTGCGATGTCGTTCAAGCGTTCAACGGGCCGGCAGGTTCTGTCTGTCGTGGTCGAAAACGTCCGAGTTTTGCTGATTCCGAGGGGTAGGAGTGCTATGGTGGCGTGTACGAGGCGCTGGTGCGGCGCTCCGTCGATCGTGCCGGACGGACATGAGGCGGCCGAAGGCGGTCGTCAAGTGGTCGCGGAAATCAGTGGAGAAGTACTCGCCTGCGCTTTTCGTCGAAGACTCGCGACAGACGGTCTTCGGGAGACACGGGTGGTTGCACAAATGCGACCGTGCGTCAACGTGCAGCCATATTCGTGGATTATTTCGCCCCATTACGATAGCTTCGTCACTGCGCTCGCTGGTGTTGCTTGTTTTTGTTGACCTTCACTTGTGGCTCACACCCACTGTGGGGGATTGGCTGGTTTGTTGTTCTGCTTCTTCGACTTCTACATACTCGGCTTAGTGAAGCTGTGAGGAGTGACGAGTGGGTACGGAGGCAAAGCGCGCCCGGGGCGTGATCTCACGCGTCCTGGGGTCCACGTCGCTTCAGGTACGTGCGTGGTGCGTCCGTACGTCTAGTGCGCAATTTTCTTGGAACTTCCAGCAACTGGCAATTCCATTGAGGTGAGCGTGCGAGGATGTTCGTTGTAATTAACGAGAGCCAACGGTGGATGAGCTGGTATGAGATGGTGTTCAGAAATGAAGTGTTTGATCAACAAGGCGATGCCCGCCGTGGTGGTCTGATGGCCGTAAGGTACTCGGCTGCTGACCCGCAGGTGGTGGGATCGAATCCCGGCCGCGGCGGCTGCATTTCCCTGTGCTCAGATTAGGGTGCACGTGAAAGAACCCCAGGTGGTCGAAATTTTCCCATAATCATATGGTGGTTTTGGGACGTCAAACCCCAAAGGTCAGTGGACATAGGAAAAGCATATCGGGGCTTTGCCGCTCCACCGTACAGCAGGTGTGTGCGGAGTGGGTCCTGTGGCGTTCTTTGCGATTTTAATTTGTGATGGGGAATAGTGTAGATGCGTAGACGTGGCGAGAGCACGCGTCTTCAGGTTCAGACGCCGCGTGAAGATGTGAAATAAAAATGCCTTCGCTTGCCACTGCAACTGTAAACAGAAACACCAACCAAACCCCATTTTCTAGAGGCTTTTTTATTTTTCGTTGCGAAACGGGTGAACTCGAAAAGCGGAAATAGCTTGGCACATACATACACACTTCTACACACATACATACATACACATCGCACATGCATACACATCGTATACACACTTCTAGCTTTCCTCCGAAACAGTAATGATAATTTCCTCAATAGTTTTATTAATAGGAGTAGGAATGTTAAAAAAAAATAAGAAACTTGAGTATGTACGTGTGAACATAACAAAATAAAAGAGACCCTCCATATATGAAATACACACGGAAACATTTATTTTCCCAGAGCAATCGTAAGTGTGAACACAGCTAGCGCACTCCCTGCACGCGAATACCGCGTCAGCCGGGGCGGCGTGCCGCCACCGTCTCGGACACTCGACGCACCCACGCCGTTTTCCCCGGTATCATGGGTAAATCCGAACACTTCTTCTATCATTGAATTTATTGTCGAACTCACCCCGCAGGGGGTGAGTGGGCCGATCCCGGAGGTAGTGCAATACCGGGCCAACCCGTGGCGGAGGTGAAGCAAGCTTCAAGCACTCCGCTGCATCACAAAAATAAGTTTAATATCTTGGATCCAAATAGGATCCGTATCAGATATTAAGCTGATAAGAACAGAGTGAGGTTGTCAAAAGAGGCAGCACACAAGAGAGGGAAGTAGAAGTCTCGGCCTTGCTGGCCCGACCAAAGGCCGCCCGGACCTCCGGGACCACCGGGCCAAACCAAGGGTGCGGCGCCCTACCGGCTGCCCCAGCGTCCACCCTTTCTCACCAAAGGGCTTGGCCAGTCGCCATGGCTTAGAGCCATGGTGGAGCTGCAATGGAGCAGGCCGGCAGAGCAGGGCTGAACCGCACGTCCACCCAGGGCCGGGGAACCCTGGGCTTAGTCGGGAAGGCCGCCTTGGGCGACCACCCGCCAGCTAAGCAAGCGACCCCAGAGCTTATAGCTCAATACAGCGGTGATAGCGGGGTGAGCCTTTTGCCCACCGCGGAGCGTCACTCCCCTGCTGCCGCACCCCGAAGTGAGGCCACCAAGTGGATCCCGCAGGCATAACACCTTCGCGGGTCCAAAGACCCCAGACAGTCCTGCTGGAGAGGCCAGGCGGTCAGGGGTGGGTTTAGACCCACGCCCTGACCTCAGGACAGGGGAAGAACGTATAAGTTGCGGTGCAACTGCCCAGTCAGCTCCCAAGGGAGCCCGGTTTGGATGCACCGCAAGCGTAAGAAGGAAGCGGGAAAAGAGAAGCGAGAGGAGAAAGAAAAAAAAGAGTGAAAAGGGTTGTCCCCCCTCAAGGGGGGGCATCCAACCCCGGCCCAAAGGCCAAAAATGTAGTCCCGAGAGGTAGGACTACACTTTGATCTTAGCCAAAAGGCCGAGAAGCGATGCAATTCATTAGCACGTAATTAAAATCCATTCTTTCACACCTCGTACTTAGTTCTGGCCAAAAGCCGGGCAAACAGTAGCAAAGCAATTCCGACGTCCACCCATGCACAACCAGCATTGTGCACCGACAGCGGCAGCGCTGGCTTCACGGCATTGCTTTTATCCCCAGTCCGCTTGAAGTTTCTAGTTTCGCTTACAAACATGTTAAAACTGAAACCTTCTTTTTCCAGAGGTCGAAGCCACGTGTGCTTGCTTGCATGCGTACTCTCTATGCGCCCATGACGTCACACCAAATGCTTGCCGGCGAACATTATCAGGCATGTCGCGAGGGATGCTACAGCACTTGTTTTAAAAACTGATGCATAGTGTACATGTCCAACTCGAGCACCAAAGTCTGGAAGGAAAAAAAAATGACTGCGCAAAATGTGAATACGTCACCCATCCAACATGGCTTCTACGCCGGCTGCCCAAGCAACGCCTCTGCAACGACGCCCACAATCATCGGCAAAAAGGTGGTGCCTTTGGCTGCTTCAGCACGCTCGACATATGCCTTGCAAGTTCCGACGTGGCGGAACACCGCACCGAGGTCGACGAAGGTCCTGCCGTGAAAGGCAGACCCGGGAATGCGTGCGAAACGTCTACCGCGTGGGTTGTGAAGCCGGTGAATGAAGGATCATGTGGCAGAGGGTGACGGAACGTGAGTGTGCGACTTGCCGCTGCGATGTCGTTCAAGCGTTCAACGGGCCGGCAGGTTCTGTCTGTCGTGGTCGAAAACGTCCGAGTTTTGCTGATTCCGAGGGGTAGGAGTGCTATGGTGGCGTGTACGAGGCGCTGGTGCGGCGCTCCGTCGATCGTGCCGGACGGACATGAGGCGGCCGAAGGCGGTCGTCAAGTGGTCGCGGAAATCAGTGGAGAAGTACTCGCCTGCGCTTTTCGTCGAAGACTCGCGACAGACGGTCTTCGGGAGACAAGGGTGGTTGCACAAATGCGACCGTGCGTCAACGTGCAGCCATATTCGTGGATTATTTCGCCCCATTACGATAGCTTCGTCACTGCGCTCGCTGGTGTTGCTTGTTTTTGTTGACCTTCACTTGTGGCTCACACCCACTGTGGGGGATTGGCTGGTTTGTTGTTCTGCTTCTTCGACTTCTACATACTCGGCTTAGTGAAGCTGTGAGGAGTGACGAGTGGGTACGGAGGCAAAGCGCGCCCGGGGCGTGATCTCACGCGTCCTGGGGTCCACGTCGCTTCAGGTACGTGCGTGGTGCGTCCGTACGTCTAGTGCGCAATTTTCTTGGAACTTCCAGCAACTGGCAATTCCATTGAGGTGAGCGTGCGAGGATGTTCGTTGTAATTAACGAGAGCCAACGGTGGATGAGCTGGTATGAGATGGTGTTCAGAAATGAAGTGTTTGATCAACAAGGCGATGCCCGCCGTGGTGGTCTGATGGCCGTAAGGTACTCGGCTGCTGACCCGCAGGTGGTGGGATCGAATCCCGGCCGCGGCGGCTGCATTTCCCTGTGCTCAGATTAGGGTGCACGTGAAAGAACCCCAGGTGGTCGAAATTTTCCCATAATCATATGGTGGTTTTGGGACGTCAAACCCCAAAGGTCAGTGGACATAGGAAAAGCATATCGGGGCTTTGCCGCTCCACCGTACAGCAGGTGTGTGCGGAGTGGGTCCTGTGGCGTTCTTTGCGATTTTAATTTGTGATGGGGAATAGTGTAGATGCGTAGACGTGGCGAGAGCACGCGTCTTCAGGTTCAGACGCCGCGTGAAGATGTGAAATAAAAATGCCTTCGCTTGCCACTGCAACTGTAAACAGAAACACCAACCAAACCCCATTTTCTAGAGGCTTTTTTATTTTTCGTTGCGAAACGGGTGAACTCGAAAAGCGGAAATAGCTTGGCACATACATACACACTTCTACACACATACATACATACACATCGCACATGCATTCACATCGTATACACACTTCTAGCTTTCCTCCGAAACAGTAATGATAATTTCCTCAATAGTTTTATTAATAGGAGTAGGAATGTTAAAAAAAATAAGAAACTTGAGTATGTACGTGTGAACATAACAAAATAAAAGAGACCCTCCATATATGAAATACACACGGAAACATTTATTTTCCCAGAGCAATCGTAAGTGCAAACACAGCTAGCGCACTCCCTGCCCGCGAATACCGCGTCAGCCGGGGCGGCGTGCCGCCACCGTCTCGGACACTCGACGCACCCACGCCGTTTACCCCGGTATCATGGGTAAATCCGAACACTCCTTCTATCATTGAATTTATTGTCGAACTCACCCCGCAGGGGGTGAGTGGGCCGATCCCGGAGGTAGTGCAATACCGGGCCAACCCGTGGCGGAGGTGAAGCAAGCTTCAAGCACTCCGCCGCATCACAAAAATAAGTTTAATATCTTGGATCCAAATAGGATCCGTATCAGATATTAAGCTGATAAGAACAGATACTACACAAAGAGAAGTTTATTGAACTTCAAACTGAAAGGACAGGTACATTGACATGTGTTTTACAAAATAAACCAGCGGGAGAACATTGAATATATACAGGTGTACGCTTACACAAGCAAATACAAAACAGCGCGTTATCTATATACATATTTACAACTATAAAGTTAAACAAATCAAGAATGAAGGACAAACACATTTCAGCTATTATACTTTACAAAAGAATATGCAGGGGTAGGGGTGTCGCGTGTTATGTACATATTTACAGTCTTATTTACATGCACAGAAATAAATACTGATGGGCGAGCGCGCAGCATACACCTATGCTTTCACAAAGTATGAAAAAGGTATATACAAAAACATGTGGCGCTATATACATATGTACAATAGCCGAGCACCCCTTGGTGTCAGCAGGCGGGGCCAGCGGCACAACACAGCGTCAAAAAAAACTCATTTATCAGATTCCAAATTGCTTTGTGACAACAGGCGCTACAGTGGTGTATCTGGGGAGAGGGGCGAGGGGGGGTCACCTTAGTTTTAAACTGAACATGTATCGATCCTAAGTTGGTCGACTCCCCGGAAACCGAGAGCGGTTAGTAATGTAGAATTGGAGCGACCAACTTGCCTTCCCTCAAGAAGAAGAACTTCGTGTGCCAGCGGCGCAGGAACATCTCCTCTCCGCTGGCCTCGAGTTCGCACGAGAGAAGCTCCCACAGCAACCTTCTTATTCGCGTAACGGCAGGAGGGGCCGCCCGAACTGGCTTTCGCCGCGCTTCCGCGAGCGAGCGACGTTGCCACACCACGAAAAGGGTGCAGGCGGTCACGAGTCTCGCAAACGCTCCCTTGTTGCGTTTATGGCCTGGTGGGGGGCGAATCCCAAAGCAATGCGCTACCATGCGCCAGACAGGGCGTGCGGCCGAACATTCAAACAAGGCATGCCTTTGGGTTTCGGGCTCCCGACAGTTGGGGCAGCGGTCGTCGGGCACTATGCCTAGCCTCTTCAAGCGGTGCCTAGTGGGGAGGACCTCCCACGCTCTCTTCCAGAGAAAATCCTGGATTTCACTGGGGAGCAGGCTATGCAGTAGAGAGAGGTCGCGCCTAGCTCGCTCCGCTCGTTGCCGGTCCTCGTCACTGAGCTGGCTTGCCGTGAGTGCCTCAACAATTCGGGCCGGCTGCTCTGCGTCAGGGTCGCAATTCGGCGCTTCCTTGCGCAGCATGCGTGCCGTCGCTGCAGCTACCCTGTAAAAGGGCGAGGGTGATTCAGCGTGCGGGCCGGAGTGGCGATCGGCATCCAGCCAACTGTTAGACGGGCCGCTCCAATAGAACAGCAGGCCCCTCCCGACATAGTTGTTAGCTTGCGCCACCTTGCGAGCCGTCTTCAAAGCGAGCAGTTTGCTCAAGGTGAGTGCATGCGGGAGGCCCAGCCCCCCCTCTTTAACTTCCAACTGGAGAAGGGCTCGTTTGACGGGGGGTGGTGTCCTGCCCCATAGCAGGTCATTGGCTAGCATGCCGAGTCGAGTGGCCACCCGCGCCGGCATCACTGTCACCCTGCTGACGTATGAGGCCAAGGCAAGAACGCTTGTCTTGATTGCGACGGCCTTTTCACACAGGTTCAGGTTAAGCAGTGCTGCGCGCTCGGTGAGCTTTGCCGCCCTGTCGATGACCCTCGTCCATGCGGAAGCGTCGACGCCTTCTCGGGAAAAGTAGACGCCGAGGACCTTAACCGTGCTGACCGGTTCTATGTCGCCAATTGCTTCAGGAGGAAACGGACCGAAGAGCAGTGCTCGGCTCTTTCTCTCGTTCAGTTCGGCTCCTGACACCTTAGCGTATAGCTCAAATACGCTGCGGAAGCGGTCGAGGCTTCGCGCGTCCTTGAGAAAGAGCGATATATCGTCGGCAAACGCCAAGACTCTGATCTCCTCGGTACCGGTCATAGGCAGGCCTCGGATGCGTTCGTCGCTGGCCAGGGTTGCGAGCAGAGGCTCCATCGAGAGTACGAACAGGGTTGGGCCTAAGGGGCACCCTTGCCTAATGCCTCTCGTGTACCGGAAGAAAGCTGTTGTCGTGCCGTTCACCGCGACGCAACTTCGCAGGTCGGTGTACAGGAGTTCGATGGCAGCCACAAACTCCTGCGGGAGCCCAAATTGACGGAGCACTTCAAAGAGGTACATGTGCCTAACCCTGTCGAACGCCTTGGCTTGGTCCAGGGACAGGAAGGCACCCGTGACTCTTTTCTGGGTCGCGTATTCAAAAACATCTCTGGTGGCTGTGAGGTTGGCGAACATGGACCGGCCAGGCACGGCGCAGGCTTGGTGGGGAGCTATCAAGTCCGGCAAGAAGGTCCTAAGCCTGGTGTTGAGTATGGACGCCACGATCTTGTAGTCCACATTAAGTAGAGAGATCGGGCGCCATGATGACAGTTCACGTGGAGATGCGCCATCTTTGAGGATGAGGGCAATGCGTCCTTCGCTGAAAGAAGCCGGTTTTTCGCGCTGCTGGAGGACTAGGTTTACCATGGCCAAGAGCGGGACACGCACAACTTCAAAGAAGGTCATATAAAAGCCAGCTGTCAGACCATCAGTGCCCGGAGCCGAGTTCGGTGGCATGGCTCGGATGGCAGCACGAAGTTCCTCTTCTGTTGCTGCGCCGCACAGAACTGTGCCCTCATCTTCGGCGAGTCGCGGCAGGCGCGAACACAGACTGGCCATGAGTGTTGCCTCTGGGGGAGGGCCACAAGGGTCCGGCTCATGAAAAACGGCCTCGAAGTAGTTATGGAACTCCGCTTCGATCCCGGTGGCGTCTGTGATCAGGCTGCCGTCAGGCCGTTGCAACTCCGAGATTCGAAGGGAGCCGGTACCTCGCACCTCATTCAGGAGTAGGTCTGGTGCATCCCCCGCAGCGACTCGTGATTCACGTGCATTGCGCGCGTTTTCCCGGAAGAGGCGGTCGTGCTTAACCTGGAGCGAGTGGAGATAGTCGCGCATACAGGTCGTGAGGTGGTCCGCGCTCTGTACAATCCGCATCCGGCGGAGTAGCTCGTTCATTTCTTTTGTAATGCGCTTCTTCCTCACGCTGCCTTCTTCTTGCAGGAACGCTCTCCATCTCGCCTTCAAGTCGTCCCATACCGCAGGGCTGGTACAGGGGGTGGCCTCAATCGTCTCTTCCAGGAACGCGGATATTCTCAGGGCGCTCGTGCGGTCTTTGATAAGCGCCGGGTCGAGGCGCCAAACTTTGTTTCTTGGATGAGGGCCGGGCGTCCCCCTCACCGCTGTAACCAACGGGAGGTGGTCTGTTCTGTCCGCCAGCGCGTCGGGGAGCGTAAGGACTTCGCACGACGCAATAGAGCCGACGAGGCGCTCGGGGACGTAGGCTCGATCAAGTCTGCTGGCCGTTGTCCGCGAGGTTCGGGTGGGGGCGAACTCGTTTCCGTGCATGTGAACCCACGCGTCCGTGAGCCGCAGGTGTCGGAGGACCTTCACCAGCTCTTTGGCGTGGTAGGTTGAGCCGCCTTGACCCGGGCCCCGAACGTCTCTTGTGGAGTCCACGACGCAGTTGAAGTCCCCGAGAACCACGTGGGGAACGGGCTCCACCAGATAGCCATGCAGCTCCTTAAAGTAGGTGTTGGTGTCTGATCTGGTCACCGGCGCATAAACATTAACAAAGCGCACCTTGGACCCGTCGACGAAGACGTCGAGCACAAGCGTGCGCCCGTTCGCGCCAAAGACACAGTGAGACTTTTGCCGGAACCTGTTCGTGATGAATACGACTCCAACTCCGCAAGCCCTCGCACATGTTAATGAAAAAAAGCCGTCAACTTGGCAGTTGCGCCTGAAGGAAGTAACGTCGAGCGGGGAGCGGAAGTTGGTCTCCTGCAGAAAGAGGAGGTCGATACCCTTAGAACGGGCGAACGCCACAACAGCGGCTTGTTTGCTTTTGTCGCGAAAGCCACGGATGTTTAGTGTGGCGAACCGCAACATAGCCATGTTCCGGCAGTCGAAGCGCGGTGCCTCTCTTGGGGGGAGAAGGAACGATGAAAGGCGAGATAACTAGGCGAGTTCGGCATCAGCGGAGCGCGGGCGAAGGGGAGCGAGGAGGGTGCTGCATTAGAAGGGGAAAGGGCCCAGCCAGGTGAGTGGGCCAGCAGAGGGTGAGGGTAGCGGGAGAGCGGAAGGCGGCGAGGGTGTCGGAGCAGGCGCGCCGCTGCTTTCTTCAGGTGGCCTTCTCAGGGCTTCGGCGGCGGCTCCCGCTTGCCCCCACCGGCTCGTTCAAGCTTCTGCGACTTCGCGTGAGGCGGAGCATCACTGTCGCTGCTTTGGCCTACCGGCCCAGATCTGCGCTGCCGGGCGTCCTTGCTCGCGGTCCTCTCGCCCCCGTCCCGCTTGTCGTCACCAGGGCGTCTTCGCGAGCGTGAGCGTGACCGCTGCTCGAGGCCGTGGGGCGACTGGCCCGTCCTCGCATCAGATTTCCGGCTTAACCGTGTAGTTTGAGCGGGAGAGGGACAAGTCAGGGTTGGGTTCTTGCGCTCGCCATCCTCGGGGAGGACGTAGTACCCTTTGCTCTTGATGGGCAGTTCATCCTGAGCGGGGTCTCGGGTACGGGCCTCCAGGTCTTCAGAGGTGACTAGCGCTAACACGTTGGCCGGCGTTGGCGGGATGGAGAGGGGTGTCCTTCCCGGATCGGCGACGTTGTCGGCAGGCGCATTTTGCACTGGTGGTGAAATTTCGCAATCCACCTGGTCCGACGGCAGTGCCAGCGGTGAAGGAGGGGCGGACTGCGCGGAAGCAGTATCCGAGAGGCTGGCCTCTGTTTCGGAAGGCGTGGCGGTAACCTCCTCGCTCGTCTCGCTCTTCTCTCTCTCTCTGACAGGTGAATCCGCCTCGCTGCTGGTAGTAGGCGAGTCTGTGTTTATGGTGTCCTCGCTTCGCTCCCTTGCTGCCGTGCTGGGCTTGCACTTAGGCGTAAGCACCTGAAGCCGCGATTGTGGCTTCTCTGACCGGGGCGATAGTGAGCCACTAGGTGGGGCTAGGTTAGATGCGTGGTCGGAAGTCGAGGGGAACCCGCGGGCGGCCGACGCGTAGGATCGCCTTCGGAAGCATTCCCTCGTCCCGTGGTGACCCCCACAACGCTTACATTCGCTTGTACAGCCCTCGGTGTCATGCCCGAATGTTCCGCACCGTTTACAAAAAGGAGCGGAGCATGCCGTCGCCATGTGGCCCACTTCGCCGCAGCGTGCACAAACTCGCCTCATACCGCGGTACTCGAACATTACGCGGTGCCCTGCGATAGTCGCGAAGTTTGGCACCGGTTTGCTCATCTCAATCTTTATAACCCTTACGCCGTTGAGCTTGTTTTGGCGTGTGGCCACAGTGGCAAACGATATGCCCCTCACTTTGCCGTACTGAGCAAGGGCGTTGCTAAGTACCTCGTCGGACAAGTAGGCGGGGTACCGGTAGGCATTTACGTACGTGACCGGCGGCCCTACGGCCTCAACCGGTACGTTTTCGCCGTTAACCCGGAACCCTTCCGCCACCATTAACCTTGTCGCCTGACTGGCGTTACGCGTACAGACGAGGAACCTAGCCCCGCCCATGTGCTGAAGGACAAACACACTATCTTCCCCAGATACAAGTTCTACCGCATCGATAAGGTCATCGATGGATACGTCGCCTTCGGGCGCTGTAAACATAAAGCAATTCTCCCTCACCGGGAGGTCGGACGTCGACGCCATTCTGGTGCGCGTTGCCGCTGGCTGCCAGGAAGGCGTGGCTAGTTGAAACTGGTATCGTGCAGGCTAGCTGCACACTGGTAGTACTGCGGCTTAGCCGAGGCGGGGGCCGCACGGGTACAGGAGACGCCGGGTGGGTTGCAGGAGGACTCCGGGACGGCGGGCGTAGACCGGGGGCCTTGCTTCACCAGGCATAGGATGGGTGGGCGCCGGACAGGGAGGTCCGAAGCCCAGGGCGGCGGTCGCACGTGCGGGACGGCGATGCCGCGTAAACTGTCTTTGAAGACTTCAACCCCGGGGTCGACGTCGACGTGACGTGACCCTGGGTCTCGCGCGATGACGCAAAAGACGGCTAGCTCGACAATTGGTCTAGCCAAAAGGCCGAGAAGCGATGCAATTCATTAGCACGTAATTAAAATCCATTCTTTCACACCTCGTACTTAGTTCTGGCCAAAAGCCGGGCAAACAGTAGCAAAGCAATTCCGACGTCCACCCATGCACAACCAGCATTGTGCACCGACAGCGGCAGCGCTGGCTTCACGGCATTGCTTTTATCCCCAGTCCGCTTGAAGTTTCTAGTTTCGCTTACAAACATGTTAAAACTGAAACCTTCTTTTTCCCAGAGGTCGAAGCCACGCGTGCTTGCTTGCATGCGTACTCTCTATGCGCCCATGACGTCACACCAAATGCTTGCCGGCGAACATTATCAGCCATGTCGCGAGGGATGCTACAGCACTTGTTTTAAAAACTGATGCATAGTGTACATGTCCAACTCGAGCACCAAAGTCTGGAAGGAAAAAAAAAAAAAAAAAAAAAATGACTGCGCAAAATGTGAATACGTCACCCATCCAACATGGCTTCTACGCCGGCTGCCCAAGCAACGCCTCTGCAACGACGCCCACAATCATCGGCAAAAAGGTGGTGCCTTTGGCTGCTTCAGCACGCTCAACATATGCCTTGCAAGTTCCGACGTGGCGGAACACCGCACCGAGGTCGACGAAGGTCCTGCCGTGAAAGGCAGACCCGGGAATGCGTGCGAAACGTCTACCGCGTGGGTTGTGAAGCCGGTGAATGAAGGATCATGTGGCAGAGGGTGACGGAACGTGAGTGTGCGACTTGCCGCTGCGATGTCGTTCAAGCGTTCAACGGGCCGGCAGGTTCTGTCTGTCGTGGTCGAAAACGTCCGAGTCAAAGTTTTGCTGATTCCGAGGGGTAGGAGTGCTATGGTGGCGTGTACGAGGCGCTGGTGCGGCGCTCCGTCGATCGTGCCGGACGGACATGAGGCGGCCGAAGGCGGTCGTCAAGTGGTCGCGGAAATCAGTGGAGAAGTACTCGCCTGCGCTTTTCGTCGAAGACTCGCGACAGACGGTCTTCGGGAGACACGGGTGGTTGCACAAATGCGACCGTGCGTCAACGTGCAGCCATATTCGTGGATTATTTCGCCCCATTACGATAGCTTCGTCACTGCGCTCGCTGGTGTTGCTTGTTTTTGTTGACCTTCACTTGTGGCTCACACCCACTGTGGGGGATTGGCTGGTTTGTTGTTCTGCTTCTTCGACTTCTACATACTCGGCTTAGTGAAGCTGTGAGGAGTGACGAGTGGGTACGGAGGCAAAGCGCGCCCGGGGCGTGATCTCACGCGTCCTGGGGTCCACGTCGCTTCAGGTACGTGCGTGGTGCGTCCGTACGTCTAGTGCGCAATTTTCTTGGAACTTCCAGCAACTGGCAATTCCATTGAGGTGAGCGTGCGAGGATGTTCGTTGTAATTAACGAGAGCCAACGGTGGATGAGCTGGTATGAGATGGTGTTCAGAAATGAAGTGTTTGATCAACAAGGCGATGCCCGCCGTGGTGGTCTGATGGCCGTAAGGTACTCGGCTGCTGACCCGCAGGTGGTGGGATCGAATCCCGGCCGCGGCGGCTGCATTTCCCTGTGCTCAGATTAGGGTGCACGTGAAAGAACCCCAGGTGGTCGAAATTTTCCCATAATGATATGGTGGTTTTGGGACGTCAAACCCCAAAGGTCAGTGGACATAGGAAAAGCACATCGGGGCTTTGCCGCTCCACCGTACAGCAGGTGTGTGCGGAGTGGGTCGTGTGGCGTTCTTTGCGATTTTAATTTGTGATGGGGAATAGTGTAGATGCGTAGACGTGGCGAGAGCACGCGTCTTCAGGTTCAGACGCCGCGTGAAGATGTGAAATAAAAATGCCTTCGCTTGCCACTGCAACTGTAAACAGAAACACCAACCAAACCCCATTTTCTAGAGGCTTTTTTATTTTTCGTTGCGAAACGGGTGAATTCGAAAAGCGGAAATAGCTTGGCACATACATACACACTTCTACACACATACATACATACACATCGCACATGCATACACATCGTATACACACTTCTAGCTTTCCTCCGAAACAGTAATGATAATTTCCTCAATAGTTTTATTGATATGAGTAGGAATGTTAAAAAAAATAAGAAACTTGAGTATGTACGTGTGAACATAACAAAATAAAAGAGACCCTCCATATATGAAATACACACGGAAACATTTATTTTCCCAGAGCAATCGTAAGTGCAAACACAGCTAGCGCACTCCCTGCCCGCGAATACCGCGTCAGCCGGGGCGGCGTGCCGCCACCGTCTCGGACACTCGACGCACCCACGCCGTTTACCCCGGTATCATGGGTAAATCCGAACACTCCTTCTATCATTGAATTTATTGTCGAACTCACCCCGCAGGGGGTGAGTGGGCCGATCCCGGAGGTAGTGCAATACCGGGCCAACCCGTGGCGGAGGTGAAGCAAGCTTCAAGCACTCCGCCGCATCACAAAAATAAGTTTAATATCTTGGATCCAAATAGGATCCGAATCAGATATTAAGCTGATAAGAACAGAATTTTTTATTATGCTTAGTACACAAACATCATACATGGTTATATAACAGAACAAGAAACGGTAATAAAAGGTGTATATAATAAAATCAGGTAACAAAAAGGCTAAAAAAGAGTTAGTGGTGTTAGTATGAATAAAAGCGTATAACAATAAAAAACGCGGTATCGCTTCTCGAATAAAAAACTATTTACAAAACGCCTATATGGCCACGATAAATGTCCGTAGAGGCAGCGATCGTGTCTGAAACGCAAAGTCTTTTCATGGTGCGCAGGTAGCTCCTGGAGCAGAACCTGCGGCAGACACGATCGTTGGCCGGATCCCACGAGCCGAGGCAGCCTACGACGATGGCGTCGACGGAGACGCGCTGGAACCGCTGGAGGAGATGACGCTGTAGAGGGGCGTACTTCTCCTCCTTGACCCTCCGAGCCTCCTGGAACGCCTGCATGCGGTTGTCGAAGGGACAGCAGACGTCCAGGATCAGGGCTTCCTCACCACGGGCCAGGACGAGGTCGGGTCGCAAGCCGGGGACGCCGACCTGCTGGTTCTCCCCGATGACGGTGAACCGCTCCAGGGCCGCCTTCTTGAGGCGCGCAACGATGGCGTTGTGGCGCTCTGTCATGGCCCGGCTCTGCCGCATGCAGTGGCAGAGGACGTGCGGCAGGGTCTCCTCCCCGTACCCGCAGCGTCGGCACCTCTTGTCAGCTGCGGGCACCCACGTTCTTGTGCCGTTCAGGGGGAGGAGATTCAGCCGGGCTCGATGAATGAAGCGCCACTCCTTGAAGCGAGTGTAGCGGCCGGACCTCATGAAGTGGAAACTGGCGGGGTCCGCCGCTACACACGCCATCGCCTTGCCCTGGGACGGCTTCTCCTGGAGAGAACGGTCCCGGTCCTGGTTGAGGATGGCCCGAAGGATCTTGATCAGCTTGTTCCGGTTCCGCGCTGACACCGTGGCCTCTCCGCAGGTGATGCGGGCGCCCTGGTCTAGTAGCTCCCAGGCGACGGACAGGCGACGGGAGGCTTTGCGTGCCTCCGTCCAGACAGACTGCAGCTGGGTCGCAGTCTGCCGGAAGTCGCCCTCCGTTTCGCCTGAGAGGTAGGCCTCGGTGTCGTCCGTGTCCGCCGGTCGCCTCAGCCGCCTCGACACCACCCGGTTGAGCTCCTCCCTCGCTCGCTCCCGGACCTCCAGATCAGTCGACGACAGGAGCTTGAAGGCCCCGTCCACTCGGCAGATGTCGCTGAGCTCCGCCGCAAGAGGGATCCCTGCAGTGCCGGCATGTGCGCTCCCGTACACATACTCGTTTGACGCTCTGGCCGGCACGTACAGGGTCCTCTTGATCAGCGGGCGAAGCTCCTCGTCCAAGCGATGCCACTCTCCTTTGCTGGCAAGGCCCACCCGCATGGCGAAGTTGAGGGCTGGATATAGAAATGTTTTAATAGAATCCAGCCTCTGCCATGGGGTGAGCATGGAGGAGAGCAGCCGTCTGCCGAGATGGATGGCCTCGTCGACCGTTGTCTGGTCCGGTAGCACCCGAAACCCCACAGGACGCCCCAGGAACCGGTGCCCCTCGAAGTCCGCCAGTGCCGGGACCGGGACGCTCCCCACGGTGAAAGTGGTGGGCCGTGTGCCCACCGGGTAGCGCCCGGACAGGTGGAGGGTGCGGCACTTGGCAGGCTTCAGTCGCAGCCCGAGCGGGTCCGAAAGGGCCGTCACCACGTTGAGGCGGCGCTGCAAGGTGGCGGGATCCCCGGCGAGCAGCGTCAGATCATCGGCGTAGGCAAGGATGTTGTGTTGCCTATCGCCTCCCTGCACCGCTCTAATGATGGGGTCCACCACCAGGTTGAACAGCAGGCCGCTCAGGGGACAGCCTTGGCGTAGGCCCGCTCCGATGGCGATTGGCTCCGTGGTGCCGTCAGCTGCCACGACGCAGGTGGTGTTGGCGCGGTAGAGTTCCTCCACGATCTCCGCGAAGGGCTCCCCCGCGCCGGCGCCGCGGACAGCGTCGACGAGGGCCTCATGGGCGACCGAGCCGAAGGCGTTGGCGTAGTCGAGGAACCCCACGCACAGCTCCCCACCTCCCGTCCTGGCGTCGTCCAGGCGTCCCTGCAGCACGAAGTTGTGTTCGAACACCCCATCGTGCGGCAGGAAGCCCTTCTGACACCTGGACAGTACCGCATGGTCGCCCAACCACCGCTGCAGCCGCGTGGTGAGACACCCGGCATACAGTTTGGCGATCGTTCGACCAAGGGCAATGGGTCGCCAGTTTGTGGGGTCCTCGCGGTCGCCCTTCTTGTGAATGAGGATCGTCCTCGTCGACTTCCAGCTCTGGGGTGTGCGGCGATATTTGAGGCAGACGTTGAATACCGCCGCAAGGTACCGCCCTTCAGGGTCCACCTGCCTCCAGTGGTGGTAAGTGAGGCGGTCCTCTCCCGGAGCTGTACTCTCGCACCTTCGGAGCTTGGCTGCGACCTCGTCGTCCAAGAAGGGGCAGAGGTCCAGTTCCTCGTTGGTGGGGGCTCGCGTCCTGAGAATTGTTGTGTCCACTGCTGCCGGAGACCAGAGGCGGGTGTAGTAGCTTTGAAGCGTGCCTGGGTCAATGGGGCAGAGCTGCGAAGGGCCCTCCGCAATCAGCCGGACGGCCCGGCGCCGGTTCCTCCTGTAAAGAGCCTGTATCTGGGAGGGGTTATCGGGATTAATCTCGCGCCGAGGTGGTGTTTGGCGCGAGTCCCGATTGGGCAGCCTCAGGTGGTCAGTAATGGCTGCCTCTGCGCGGTCCAGGATGGTTTCGAACCGCGCCCACTCCTCCTCAGATACTGGCAACCGGCTTAGTGCCCGCAGCTCCGCCGTCATCTCAGCTAGGACCCAGGCACTCTCTGGTCCGGCGGTGTCGGCCATCTCCTCCTGGGTGCCGTATGTGCTGCCGCTGTGTCGGTTGACTGTGCGGGGTGTCATCGCCTCGGGAGAAGGTGGTGGTGGACTCCCGATGGCTCGCCCCGCAGTCTGCTCTGGAAGCTCCCCCTCTGCAGGACTGCAGTACTCGTCCGAGGGGGAACTCGGTCGTGCTGCCTGGTGGTCAGCTGGGCTGCCCGCCGCATCCTCGACGCCGCCTGGCAGGGGGGTAGGCAGGACACTCGACGCACCCACGCCGTTTACCCCGGTATCATGGGTAAATCCGAACACTCCTTCTATCATTGAATTTATTGTCGAACTCACCCCGCAGGGGGTGAGTGGGCCGATCCCGGAGGTAGTGCAATACCGGGCCAACCCGTGGCGGAGGTGAAGCAAGCTTCAAGCACTCCGCCGCATCACAAAAATAAGTTTAATATCTTGGATCCAAATAGGATCCGTATCAGATATTAAGCTGATAAGAACAGAATTTTTTTATTATACTTAGTACACAAACATCATACATGGTTATATAACATAACAAAGAACGGCAATAAAAGGTGTATAAATAAAATCAGGTAACAAAAAGGCTAAAAAAGAGTTAGTGGTGTTAGTATGAATAAAAGCGTATAACAATAAAAAACGCGGTATCGCTTCTCGATTAAAAAACTATTTACAAAACGCCTATATGGCCACGATAAATGTCCGTAGAGGCAGCGATCGTGTCTGAAACGCAAAGTCTTTTCATGGTCCGCAGGTAGCTCCTGGAGCAGAACCTGCGGCAGACACGATCGTTGGCCGGATCCCACGAGCCGAGGCAGCCTACGACGATGGCGTCGACGGAGACGCGCTGGAACCGCTGGAGGAGATGACGCTGTAGAGGGGCGTACTTCTCCTCCTTGACCCTCCGAGCCTCCTGGAACGCCTGCATACGGTTGTCGAAGGGACAGCAGACGTCCAGGATCAGGGCTTCCTCACCACGGGCCAGGACGAGGTCGGGTCGCAAGCCGGGGACGCCGACCTGCTGGTTCTCCCCGATGACGGTGAACCGCTCCAGGGCCGCCTTCTTGAGGCGCGCAACGATGGCGTTGTGGCGCTCTGTCATGGCCCGGCTCTGCCGCATGCAGTGGCAGAGGACGTGCGGCAGGGTCTCCTCCCCGTACCCGCAGCGTCGGCACCTTTTGTCAGCTGCGGGCACCCACGTTCTTGTGCCGTTCAGGGGGAGGAGATTCAGCCGGGCTCGATGAATGAAGCGCCACTCCTTGAAGCGAGTGTAGCGGCCGGACCTCATGAAGTGGAAACTGGCGGGGTCCGCCGCTACACATGCCATCGCCTTGCCCTGGGACGGCTTCTCCTGGAGAGAACGGTCCCGGTCCTGGTTGAGGATGGCCCGAAGGATCTTGATGAGCTTGTTTCGGTTCCGCGCTGACACCGTGGCCTCTCCGCAGGTGATGCGGGCGCCCTGGTCCAGTAGCTCCCAGGCGACGGACAGGCGACGGGAGGCTTTGCGTGCCTCCGTCCAGACAGACTGCAGCTGGGTCGCAGTCTGCCGGAAGTCGCCCTCCGTTTCGCCTGAGAGGTAGGCCTCGGTGTCGTCCGTGTCCGCCGGTCGCCTCAGCCGCCTCGACACCACCCGGTTGAGCTCCTCCCTCGCTCGCTCCCGGACCTCCAGATCAGTCGACGACAGGAGCTTGAAGGCCCCGTCCACCCGGCAGATGTCGCTGAGCTCCGCCGCAAGAGGGATCCCTGCAGTGCCGGCAGGTGCGCTCCCGTACACATACTCATTTGACGCTCTGGCCGGCACATACAGGGTCTTCTTGATCAGCGGGCGAAGCTCCTCGTCCAAGCGATGCCACTCTCCTTTGCTGGCAAGGCCCACCCGCATGGCGAAGTTGAGGGCTGGATATAGAAATGTTTTAATAGAATCCAGCCTCTGCCATGGGGTGAGCATGGAGGAGAGCAGCCGTCTGCCGAGATGGACGGCCTCGTCGACCGTTGTCTGGTCCGGTAGCACCCGAAACCCCACAGGACGCCCCAGGAACCGGTGCCCCTCGAAGTCCGCCAGTGCCGGGACCGGGACGCTCCCCACGGTGAAAGTGGTGGGCCGTGTGCCCACCGGGTAGCGCCCGGACAGGTGGAGGGTGCGGCACTTGGCAGGCTTCAGTCGCAGCCCGAGCGGGTCCGAAAGGGCCGTCACCACGTTGAGGCGGCGCTGCAAGGTGGCGGGATCCCCGGCGAGCAGCGTCAGATCATCGGCGTAGGCAAGGATGTTGTGTTGCCTATCGCCTCCCTGCACCGCTCTGATGATGGGGTCCACCACCAGGTTGAACAGCAGGCCGCTCAGGGGACAGCCTTGGCGTAGGCCCGCTCCGATGGCAATTGGCTCCGTGGTGCCGTCAGCTGCCACGACGCAGGTGGTGTTGGCGCGGTAGAGTTCCTCCACGATCTCCGCGAAGGGCTCCCCCGCGCCGGCGCCGCGGACAGCGTCGACGAGGGCCTCATGGGCGACCGAGCCGAAGGCGTTGGCGTAGTCGAGGAACCCCACGCACAGCTCCCCACCTCCCGTCCTGGCGTCGTCCAGGCGTCCCTGCAGCACGAAGTTGTGTTCGAACACCCCATCGTGCGGCAGGAAGCCCTTCTGACACCTGGACAGTACCGCATGGTCGCCCAACCACCGCTGCAGCCGCGTGGTGAGACACCCGGCATACAGTTTGGCGATCGTTCGACCAAGGGCAATGGGTCGCCAGTTTGTGGGGTCCTCGCGGTCGCCTTTCTTGTGAATGAGGATCGTCCTCGTCGACTTCCAGTCGACGAACATCTTCCAGTCGACTACACTTTGATCTTAGCCAAAAGGCCGAGAAGCGATGCAATTCATTAGCACGTAATTAAAATCCATTCTTTCACACCTCGTACTTAGTTCTGGCCAAAAGCCGGGCAAACAGTAGCAAAGCAATTCCGACGTCCACCCATGCACAACCAGCATTGTGCACCGACAGCGGCAGCGCTGGCTTCACGGCATTGCTTTTATCCCCAGTCCGCTTGAAGTTTCTAGTTTCGCTTACAAACATGTTAAAACTGAAACCTTCTTTTTCCCAGAGGTCGAAGCCACGCGTGCTTGCTTGCATGCGTACTCTCTATGCGCCCATGACGTCACACCAAATGCTTGCCGGCGAACATTATCAGCCATGTCGCGAGGGATGCTACAGCACTTGTTTTAAAAACTGATGCATAGTGTACATGTCCAACTCGAGCACCAAAGTCTGGAAGGAAAAAAAAAAAAAAAAAATGACTGCGCAAAATGTGAATACGTCACCCATCCAACATGGCTTCTACGCCGGCTGCCCAAGCAACGCCTCTGCAACGACGCCCACAATCATCGGCAAAAAGGTGGTGCCTTTGGCTGCTTCAGCACGCTCAACATATGCCTTGCAAGTTCCGACGTGGCGGAACACCGCACCGAGGTCGACGAAGGTCCTGCCGTGAAAGGCAGACCCGGGAATGCGTGCGAAACGTCTACCGCGTGGGTTGTGAAGCCGGTGAATGAAGGATCATGTGGCAGAGGGTGACGGAACGTGAGTGTGCGACTTGCCGCTGCGATGTCGTTCAAGCGTTCAACGGGCCGGCAGGTTCTGTCTGTCGTGGTCGAAAACGTCCGAGTCAAAGTTTTGCTGATTCCGAGGGGTAGGAGTGCTATGGTGGCGTGTACGAGGCGCTGGTGCGGCGCTCCGTCGATCGTGCCGGACGGACATGAGGCGGCCGAAGGCGGTCGTCAAGTGGTCGCGGAAATCAGTGGAGAAGTACTCGCCTGCGCTTTTCGTCGAAGACTCGCGACAGACGGTCTTCGGGAGACACGGGTGGTTGCACAAATGCGACCGTGCGTCAACGTGCAGCCATATTCGTGGATTATTTCGCCCCATTACGATAGCTTCGTCACTGCGCTCGCTGGTGTTGCTTGTTTTTGTTGACCTTCACTTGTGGCTCACACCCACTGTGGGGGATTGGCTGGTTTGTTGTTCTGCTTCTTCGACTTCTACATACTCGGCTTAGTGAAGCTGTGAGGAGTGACGAGTGGGTACGGAGGCAAAGCGCGCCCGGGGCGTGATCTCACGCGTCCTGGGGTCCACGTCGCTTCAGGTACGTGCGTGGTGCGTCCGTACGTCTAGTGCGCAATTTTCTTGGAACTTCCAGCAACTGGCAATTCCATTGAGGTGAGCGTGCGAGGATGTTCGTTGTAATTAACGAGAGCCAACGGTGGATGAGCTGGTATGAGATGGTGTTCAGAAATGAAGTGTTTGATCAACAAGGCGATGCCCGCCGTGGTGGTCTGATGGCCGTAAGGTACTCGGCTGCTGACCCGCAGGTGGTGGGATCGAATCCCGGCCGCGGCGGCTGCATTTCCCTGTGCTCAGATTAGGGTGCACGTGAAAGAACCCCAGGTGGTCGAAATTTTCCCATAATCATATGGTGGTTTTGGGACGTCAAACCCCAAAGGTCAGTGGACATAGGAAAAGCACATCGGGGCTTTGCCGCTCCACCGTACAGCAGGTGTGTGCGGAGTGGGTCGTGTGGCGTTCTTTGCGATTTTAATTTGTGATGGGGAATAGTGTAGATGCGTAGACGTGGCGAGAGCACGCGTCTTCAGGTTCAGACGCCGCGTGAAGATGTGAAATAAAAATGCCTTCGCTTGCCACTGCAACTGTAAACAGAAACACCAACCAAACCCCATTTTCTAGAGGCTTTTTTATTTTTCGTTGCGAAACGGGTGAATTCGAAAAGCGGAAATAGCTTGGCACATACATACACACTTCTACACACATACATACATACACATCGCACATGCATACACATCGTATACACACTTCTAGCTTTCCTCCGAAACAGTAATGATAATTTCCTCAATAGTTTTATTGATATGAGTAGGAATGTTAAAAAAAATAAGAAACTTGAGTATGTACGTGTGAACATAACAAAATAAAAGAGACCCTCCATATATGAAATACACACGGAAACATTTATTTTCCCAGAGCAATCGTAAGTGCAAACACAGCTAGCGCACTCCCTGCCCGCGAATACCGCGTCAGCCGGGGCGGCGTGCCGCCACCGTCTCGGACACTCGACGCACCCACGCCGTTTACCCCGGTATCATGGGTAAATCCGAACACTCCTTCTATCATTGAATTTATTGTCGAACTCACCCCGCAGGGGGTGAGTGGGCCGATCCCGGAGGTAGTGCAATACCGGGCCAACCCGTGGCGGAGGTGAAGCAAGCTTCAAGCACTCCGCCGCATCACAAAAATAAGTTTAATATCTTGGATCCAAATAGGATCCGTATCAGATATTAAGCTGATAAGAACAGAGTGTAAATTTTATTATGTTACAGACAATGCATGGGATGTCTGGAATTAGCCGGACGACATCGTATTGTTCCTGGACATAGCACCGGGATAGCCAGTTAAAGTGGACGCGGATGGTGGTACCAGGGACGCCAGGATGTAGGTCATCACAGGAACCGCCGGAACAGCAGCGGCTTAGTCAGGGCACCTGGCAGGTGGTGGGCGATGTGGCGACGTAGACGGTGGGTCTTGTCTTGGTCATCGGTCGTCTAGCTGCGTCCATGTCCCACGTGCGCGTGGTAGATGGCGCGGGACGCTGCCACCACCTCGCTCACGCAGAGTTTCTTCATGAGACGCAGGTAGCTGCGGGAGCACAGGCGCTGGAGGACGCGGTCGTTGGCCGGGTCCCAAGCGCCGAGAGCCCCGACGATGACGGCGGCCACCGTTACTCTCTGGTAGCGGCGACGCAGGTAGTCGGCGACGGGTTGGTAGCGTGCGACCTTGTCGTTTCGCGTGTTGGTAAAGGCCTCCGGTGTGTTCTCGAACGGGCAAGCCACGTCGATCACCAGGGCCTCCTCTCCGCGAACCAGGACAAGGTCAGGACGCAGTCCGGTGTCGCCGACCGGCCGGTTCTCGTACGCTACGGTGTAGTCGCGGGCAGCGGCCGTGCGAAGGCGCGAGACCACCGCGTTGTGCCGTGCCTGAGACATGGCGCTGTGCGTCATGCAGTGGCAAAGCACGTGCGGTAGCGTCTCCCTCGCGTAGCCGCAGACCCGGCAACGCTGGTCTCGGTCAGTAGGGCCCCACATGACGGCGCCATTCAGGGGTAGCAGGTTGAGGCGCGCCCGGTGGATAAACCGCCAGTCGGCGAAGTGTGTGAACGCTCCCGTGGAGATGAAATGGGAGCTCGCACGATCCGCCGAGACGCAGGCCATCACCTTTCCCTGGTTCGGTTGGTCATGGAGGGCGTTGTCCCTGACGTGGGCCAGCACATCTCGTAGCGTCCGCATTACCCGGTTCCGCTGTGTTGAAGGTAGCGTCGCGTCGCCGCAGGTGATGGTAACGTTGTCGGGCCGCAGGGACCACGAGACTTGTAGTCTTCGGGACGCCTTACGGGCCTCGGTCCACACGCTGCGCAGCTGGGTTGCCGGCCTTGAGTGGACGACCTGTCGGTCGCCAGAGAGGTACGCCTCCAACTCGAAACGGGTAGCCTCCCATCCGAGGCGGGTGGAGGCGATCTCGTAAGCGTCGGACAGGGCGAGATCCCGCAACGACTGATCTGAAGTCGTCAGGAGCTTGAAAGCGGAGTCGATACGACAGATGTCGTATAACTCCGCTGCCACCGGTATCGCTACTGCTCCTCCGGAGGCGCTCCCGTAGACGTAGTTCGTCGAGGCGTTCACCGGTAGGTAGAGTGTTCGCTTGACCATGGGCCTGATGGCAAGGTCCAACCGGTGCCAATCTGTTTTAGTCAGGGCGCCGCACCTCATGGAAAAGTTGAGAGCGGGGAACACAAATGTCTTGAGGGCGTCAATACGCTGCCAGGGGGCTAGGAGGGACGAAAAAATTGCCGTGGCGTTGCGAATGGCGTCCTCAATGACATTGGTCCCCGCTCGCTGTGGAAGGCGGAAACCTACCGGGCGTCCGAGGTAGCGGAGCGGCTCGGAGTCGCTCAAGGCGGTTACCGGGACGCCGGAGACCCGGAACACGGTTGGCCGCATTCCGACGGGGGTGACGCCGCTGAGGTGCAAGGTCGTACACTTGCCCGGGTTGAGAGAAAGCCCGAGCGGTGTTGATAGCGCCTCGACCGTGTCGATGCGTTGTTGGAGAAGAGCAGGACAGTCGGCCAGGGGCGTCAGGTCGTCGGCATAGGCGAGGATGTTGTGGTCGTCGCCCGTGCCTTGGACGCCTCGAACTACGGGGTCTATGACCAGGTTGAAGAGCAACCCGCTTAGCGGGCAGCCCTGGCGTAGACCCGAGTGGATAACGACCGGATCTGTCGTGCCCTCTGCAGCAACGATGACAGTTTGGTTGTCACGGTAGAGGTCCTCGATGAGGGCGGTGAACGTCTCCCCAGCACCGGAACCACGGAGGGCATCCAGGAGGGCTTGGTGAGGCACGGACCCGTAGGCGTTTGCGAAGTCCAGGAGGGCTGCGCAAAACTCCGTGCCACCAGCTCTGGCTGCGTCCATGCGGTGCTGAAAGATATAATTCAGCTCGAAAACGCCGTCATAAGGGAGGAAACCTTTTTGGCACCTTGACAAGACCTGGTGATCCATGATCCAGGCTTGCAGACGCGACGCAAGACACTTGGCGTACAGCTTGGAGGCAGTACAGCCGAGTGCGATGGGGCGCCAGTTGCCCGGAACAGAGGGATCACCTTTCTTGTAGATGAGAACCGTGCGTGACGTTCGCCATGAGTCCGGTGTGCGACGGTGGTGAACACAGGCGTTGAACAGGGAGGACAGGAAGCGGGCCTCCGGGTCGACGGACCTCCAGTGTTGGTACGTCAGTCTGTCGGGTCCGGGAGCCGTGTTCTCCGACTTCCGGAGCCGGAGGAGAACTTCGTCCGCCGAGAACGACGCCGTGTTGACCGGAACAGGAGCCGCTGGTCGTTGAAACAACGCTGACGTGTCTGCCGTGCGAGGTGACCAAGTGGAGGCCCAATGGTCCTGGATGTCTCGTATAGGTATGGTACAGGACCGTGTGGGACCCTCCATGATCAGGCGCACGGCACGTCGGCGGTTCCTGCGGTAGAGACGCTGGATCTCTGTCGCGTTGTCGGGGTTGACGTCTCGAGCAGGGCGTCCCGGTGTTGCCGGAGGGAGGCGGACAGCTTCCGCAGCCAGAGCAACAGCCTGAGACCATGCCTGCTCACACGTCGCCCATGATTCTGGCGTTGGGGCTGAACGGAGCGTGGCTCGCAAGACGCGGACCTGCTCCGCAAGCAGCATGGTGCGGTCCGTTGGCATCTCCATCGTCGGTGCTTCGACAGGAGTGTCGTGTGCACCGTCGTCGACTTCATCCGCGCCAGTGTCTTCCAACCGCTCGGAAAGGGAAGGGGATGAGGAGGAGCGGGAATTGGCCGACAGAGGGCGGCGGTCGACGACGATGCCGGCAGCTGGGACACTCTGTTCGTCCACCGGCTCGTTGGCCGATGCGTCGTCGGAGTCGTCGGTACCGGAGACGTCGGCAAGCTCCGTGGACATCCGTGAGGAAGCCCTTGAAGCCGACGACGTGGAGCCGGGACCGGTATGGCGACGAGAAGACGAGCCGGGCGTGGATGAGACCTCGCCAGTCGTGGACTGGGGACCAGGATCTGGTGGCACGGACGGTGGCGTTCCGGGACCCGAAGGCGATTGCCGAGGCGTAGAAGAGCCGGAGCCAGAAGTTGGAGAGGAGTGGCCTGGCATAGTAGACGCCTCGGAACTTGACACCGACGGAGAACCGGTTGCCGAAGTGCTGGAGGCCGACCCGGTACTGGAAGATGGCGTCGATGTGGAAGAATGGCCTCCACGACGTCTTCGAGACCGGGAAACGGTTGCTCGGGTCTGTGGTGCTGGTACTGCTCGGCAAGTTGTACCGGAAGGAGCTGGGCCGGAGCGTGGTGTGGTTTCTGTGCCAGAGGGACTGGAGGTAGTCGCCGTAGGCTGCCGTGGGGGGCGAAGAGGTACAAATGGAGTGGACTCCTCTTGCGCATGCCGTGCCATGGTGTGCCGGGCCAAGGAGCGTTCGCAATTGAAGCTCTTCGGGCAATACCGGCAGGGATGGTAAGGCTCGTTCGAGGCAGGACCCGGGCAATCGTGGCGGGCGGACAGCGAATTCAACCGGGCATCACAGGCGACGCACCGGTAGAGCCGCTCCGTTGGCCGAACCCCGTGTTTCTGCTCCATGTGGGACCGCCACGCGGACAGTCGGAGCGAGACTGATGTGCGAGCTTGGCAGCCCGCGCAACAGGGATAAGGACAACGAAGGAGCCCTGGCACCGGCAGGTACACCGTCATGATGCCCCGGTGAATGACGGGCGGTCGGGAGCGAGGAGGGCCCGATGCTGCCACTGAAACGCCAGTAGACGCGGGTGTGCCAGGACGAGGCCGCTGGGCCGGCGGGGGCGCCGGTGTGCTCGTCCCCGAAGGGGGAGCGGGACGCCGCCGACGGCTACCGGAACCCAGGAAGAGCGGCTCGACGGACATGGCAGGTGGCCGGCGGGGGGTAGGCATGGCCAGGCAGGGACTTCTCCAGGTCCTCGTGGACGGACGTCCGGGCAGGAAGGCCGGGGCGACGGCGACGACGTCGGCGAAGTGGTCACGAAGACCGGGGTCCGCTGGTGTCACCAGCAGGCATTGGCGACCGGACCGGGAGTGGCAGGCAAGAAAAGGCTTGTAGACTCTCACCACTCCCGGAGGGCGTCTTCTCCCGCTGGCTTGACTGGAACGCCCGGTCGGTCGGTGTCCACGTCCCCGTGGCTTGATGTCCGGTCCGGTAGGCTCCGACGACGGCGGCGATGAAGTGGTCACGAGGACCGGGGCCCGTGGGTGTCGTCAGCAGGCATTGACGACCGGGCCGGGAGTGGCAGGCAAGAAAAGGCTCGTGGACTCTTACCACTCCCGGAGGGCGTCTGCTCCTGCTGGTGGGCCCGCCGCGTCGGTAGATGGCCGGAGACTCCTTCGAATGTGCAGCAGGGCCGAGGAACTAGGTGGACCCAGGAACAGCGTAGCTCCGTGCGACCAGGGGGGAGGGGACCTTCCAGGGTGGCCGGCTCCCCGGGAGGGACCGTTCTCGACCTTTGGCTGTTAAAATCAAAGTGGGAAATCCACGTGTACTACACTTTGATCATCGCTTCTCGGCCTTTTGGCTAAGATCAAAGTGTAGTACACGTGGATCTCCCACTTTGATCTGTACAGCCAGAGGTCGAGAACGGTCCCTCCCGGGGAGCCGGCCGCCCTGGAAGGTCCCCCCCCCTGGTCGCACGGAGCTACGCTGTTCCTGGGTCAACCTGGTTCCTCGGCCCTGCTGCCCCTTCGAAGGAGTCTCCGGCCATCTACCGACGCGGCGGGTCCACCAGCAGGAGCAGACGCCCTCCGGGAGTGGTAAGAGTCCACGAGCCTTTTCTTGCCTGCCACTCCCGGCCCGGTCGTCAATGCCTGCTGACGACACCCACGGGCCCCGGTCCTCGTGACCACTTCATCGCCGCCGTCGTCGGAGCCTACCGGACCGGACATCAAGCCACGGGGACGTGGACTTCGACCGACCGGGCGTCCCAGTCAAGCCAGCGGGAGAAGACGCCCTCCGGGAGTGGTGAGAGTCTACAAGCCTTTTCTTGCCTGCCACTCCCGGTCCGGTCGCCAATGCCTGCTGGTGACACCAGCGGACCCCGGTCTTCGTGACTACTTCGCCGACGTCGTCGCCGTCGCCCCGGCCTTCCTGCCCGGACGTCCGTCCACGAGGACCTGGAGAAGTCCCTGCCTGGCCATGCCTACCCCCCGCCGGCCACCTGCCGTGTCCGTCGAGCCGCTCTTCCTGGGTTCCGGTAGCCGTCGGCGGCGTCCCGCTCCCCCTTCGGGGACGAGCACACCGGCGCCCCCGCCGGCCCAGCGGCCTCGTCCTGGCACACCCGCGTCTACTGGCGTTTCAGCGGCAGCATCGGGCCCTCCTCGCTCCCGACCGCCCGTCATTTACCGGGGCATCATGACAGTGTACCTGCCGGTGCCAGGGCTCCTTCGTTGTCCTTATCCCTGTTGCGCGGGCTGCCAAGCCCGCACATCAGTCTCGCTCCGACTGTCCGCGTGGCGGTCCCACATGGAGCAGAAACACGGGGTTCGGCCAACGGAGCGGCTCTACCGGTGCGTCGCCTGTGATGCCCGGTTGAATTCGCTGTCCGCCCGCCACGATTGCCCGGGTCCTGCCTCGAACGAGCCTTACCACCCCTGCCGGTATTGCCCGAAGAGCTTCAATTGCGAACGCTCCTTGGCCCGGCACACCATGGCACGGCATGCGCAAGAGGAGTCCACTCCATTTGTACCTCTTCGCCCCCCACGGCAGCCTACGGCGACTACCTCCAGTTCCTCTGGCACAGAAACCACACCACGCTCCGGCCCAGCTCCTTCCGGTACAACTTGCCGAGCAGTACCAGCACCACAGACCCGAGCAACCGTTTCCCGGTCTCGAAGACGTCGTGGAGGCCATTCCTCCACATCGACGCCATCTTCCAGTACCGGGTCGGCCTCCAGCACTTCGGCAACCGGTTCTCCGTCGGTGTCAAGTTCCGAGACGTCTACTATGCCGGGCCACTCCTCTCCAACTTCTGGCTCCGGCTCTTCTACGCCTCGGCAATCGCCTTCGGGTCCCGGAACGCCACCGTCCGTGCCACCAGATCCTGGTCCCCAGTCCACGACTGGCGAGGTCTCATCCACGCCCGGCTCGTCTTCTCGTCGCCGTACCGGTCCCGGCTCCACGTCGTCGGCTTCGAGGGCTTCCTCACGGATGTCCACGGAGCTTGCCGACGTCTCCGGTACCGACGACTCCGACGACGCATCGGCCAACGAGCCGGTGGACGAACAGAGTGTCCCAGCTGCCGGCATCGTCGTCGACCGCCGCCCTCTGTCGACCAATTCCCGCTCCTCCTCATCCCCTTCCCTTTCCGAGCGGTTCGAAGACACTGGCGTGGATGAAGTCGACGACGGTGCACACGACACTCCTGTCGAAGCACCGACGATGGAGATGCCAACGGACCGCACCATGCTGCTTGCGGAGCAGGTCCGCGTCTTGCGAGCCACGCTCCGTTCAGCCCCAACGCCAGAATCATGGGCGACGTGTGAGCAGGCATGGTCTCAGGCTGTTGCTCTGGCTGCGGAAGCTGTCCGCCTCCCTCCGGCAACACCGGGACGCCCTGCTCGAGACGTCAACCCCGACAACGCGACAGAGATCCAGCGTCTCTACCGCAGGAACCGCCGACGTGCCGTGCGCCTGATCATGGAGGGTCCCACACGGTCCTGTACCATACCTATACGAGACATCCAGGACCATTGGGCCTCCACTTGGTCACCTCGCACGGCAGACACGTCAGCGTTGTTTCAACGACCAGCGGCTCCTGTTCCGGTCAACACGGCGTCGTTCTCGGCGGACGAAGTTCTCCTCCGGCTTCGGAAGTCGGAGAACACGGCTCCCGGACCCGACAGACTGACGTACCAACACTGGAGGTCCGTCGACCCGGAGGCCCGCTTCCTGTCCTCCCTGTTCAACGCCTGTGTTCACCACCGTCGCACCCCGGACTCATGGCGAACGTCACGCACGGTTCTCATCTACAAGAAAGGTGATCCCTCTGTTCCGGGCAACTGGCGCCCCATCGCACTCGGCTGTACTGCCTCCAAGCTGTACGCCAAGTGTCTTGCGTCGCGCCTGCAAGCCTGGATCATGGATCACCAGGTCTTGTCAAGGTGCCAAAAAGGTTTCCTCCCTTATGACGGCGTTTTCGAGCTGAATTATATCTTTCAGCACCGCATGGACGCAGCCAGAGCTGGTGGCACGGAGTTTTGCGCAGCCCTCCTGGACTTCGCAAACGCCTACGGGTCCGTGCCTCACCAAGCCCTCCTGGATGCCCTCCGTGGTTCCGGTGCTGGGGAGACGTTCACCGCCCTCATCGAGGACCTCTACCGTGACAACCAAACTGTCATCGTTGCTGCAGAGGGCACGACAGATCCGGTCGTTATCCACTCGGGTCTACGCCAGGGCTGCCCGCTCAGCGGGTTGCTCTTCAACCTGGTCATAGACCCCGTAGTTCGAGGCGTCCAAGGCACGGGCGACGACCACAACATCCTCGCCTATGCCGACGACCTGACGCCCCTGGCCGACTGTCCTGCTCTTCTCCAACAACGCATCGACACGGTCGAGGCGCTATCACCACCGCTCGGGCTATCTCTCAACCCGGGCAAGTGTACGACCTTGCACCTCAGCGGCGTCACCCCCGTCGGAATGCGGCCAACCGTGTTCCGGGTCTCCGGCGTCCCGGTAACGGCCTTGAGCGACTCCGAGCCGCTCCGCTACCTCGGACGCCCGGTGGGTTTCCGCCTTCCACAGCGAGCGGGGACCAATGTCATTGAGGACGCCATTCGCAACGCCACGGCAATTTTTTCGTCCCTCCTAGCCCCCTGGCAGCGTATTGACGCCCTCAAGACATTTGTGTTCCCTGCTCTGAACTTTTCCATGAGGTGCGGCGCCCTGACTAAAACAGATTGGCACCGGTTGGACCTTGCCATCAGGCCCATGGTCAAGCGAACACTCTACCTACCGGTGAACGCCTCGACGAACTACGTCTACGGGAGCGCCTCCGGAGGAGCAGTAGCGATACCGGTGGCAGCGGAGTTATACGACATCTGTCGTATCGACTCCGCTTTCAAGCTCCTGACGACTTCAGATCAGTCGTTGCGGGATCTCGCCCTGTCCGACGCTTACGAGATCGCCTCCACCCGCCTCGGATGGGAGGCTACCCGTTTCGAGTTGGAGGCGTACCTCTCTGGCGACCGACAGGTCGTCCACTCAAGGCCGGCAACCCAGCTGCGCAGCGTGTGGACCGAGGCCCGTAAGGCGTCCCGAAGACTACAAGTCTCGTGGTCCCTGCGGCCCGACAACGTTACCATCACCTGCGGCGACGCGACGCTACCTTCAACACAGCGGAACCGGGTAATGCGAACGCTACGAGATGTGCTGGCCCACGTCAGGGACAACGCCCTCCATGACCAACCGAACCAGGGAAAGGTGATGGCCTGCGTCTCGGCGGATCGTGCGAGCTCCCATTTCATCTCCACGGGAGCGTTCACACACTTCGCCGACTGGCGGTTTATCCACCGGGCGCGCCTCAACCTGCTATCCCTGAATGGCGCCGTCATGTGGGGCCCTACTGACCGAGACCAGCGTTGCCGGGTCTGCGGCTACGCGAGGGAGACGCTACCGCACGTGCTTTGCCACTGCATGACGCACAGCGCCATGTCTCAGGCACGGCACAACGCGGTGGTCTCGCGCCTTCGCACGGCCGCTGCCCGCGACTACACCATAGCGTACGAGAACCGGCCGGTCGGCGACACCGGACTGCGTCCTGACCTTGTCCTGGTTCGCGGGGAGGAGGCCCTGGTGATCGACGTGGCTTGCCCGTTCGAGAACACACCGGAGGCCTTTACCAACACGCGAAACGACAAGGTCGCACGCTACCAACCCGTCGCCGACTACCTGCGTCGCCGCTACCAGAGAGTAACGGTGGCCGCCGTCATCGTCGGGGCTCTCGGCGCTTGGGACCCGGCCAACGACCGCGTCCTCCAGCGCCTGTGCTCCCGCAGCTACCTGCGTCTCATGAAGAAACTCTGCGTGAGCGAGGTGGTGGCAGCGTCCCGCGCCATCTACCACGCGCACGTGGGACATGGACGCAGCTAGACGACCGATGACCAAGACAAGACCCACCGTCTACGTCGCCACATCGCCCACCACCTGCCAGGTGCCCTGACTAAGCCGCTGCTGTTCCGGCGGTTCCTGTGATGACCTACATCCTGGCGTCCCTGGTACCACCATCCGCGTCCACTTCCAACTGGCTATCCCGGTGCTATGTCCAGGAACAATACGATGTCGTCCGGCTTATTCCAGACATCCCATGCATTGTCTGTAACATAATAAAATTTACACTCTGTTCTTATCAGCTTAATATCTGATACGGATCCTATTTGGATCCAAGATATTAAACTTATTTTTGTGATGCGGCGGAGTGCTTGAAGCTTGCTTCACCTCCGCCACGGGTTGGCCCGGTATTGCACTACCTCCGGGATCGGCCCACTCACCCCCTGCGGGGTGAGTTCGACAATAAATTCAATGATAGAAGGAGTGTTCGGATTTACCCATGATACCGGGGTAAACGGCGTGGGTGCGTCGAGTGTCCGAGACGGTGGCGGCACGCCGCCCCGGCTGACGCGGTATTCGCGGGCAGGGAGTGCGCTAGCTGTGTTTGCACTTACGATTGCTCTGGGAAAATAAATGTTTCCGTGTGTATTTCATATATGGAGGGTCTCTTTTATTTTGTTATGTTCACACGTACATACTCAAGTTTCTTATTTTTTTTAACATTCCTACTCATATCAATAAAACTATTGAGGAAATTATCATTACTGTTTCGGAGGAAAGCTAGAAGTGTGTATACGATGTGTATGCATGTGCGATGTGTATGTATGTATGTGTGTAGAAGTGTGTATGTATGTGCCAAGCTATTTCCGCTTTTCGAATTCACCCGTTTCGCAACGAAAAATAAAAAAGCCTCTAGAAAATGGGGTTTGGTTGGTGTTTCTGTTTACAGTTGCAGTGGCAAGCGAAGGCATTTTTATTTCACATCTTCACGCGGCGTCTGAACCTGAAGACGCGTGCTCTCGCCACGTCTACGCATCTACACTATTCCCCATCACAAATTAAAATCGCAAAGAACGCCACACGACCCACTCCGCACACACCTGCTGTACGGTGGAGCGGCAAAGCCCCGATGTGCTTTTCCTATGTCCACTGACCTTTGGGGTTTGACGTCCCAAAACCACCATATGATTATGGGAAAATTTCGACCACCTGGGGTTCTTTCACGTGCACCCTAATCTGAGCACAGGGAAATGCAGCCGCCGCGGCCGGGATTCGATCCCACCACCTGCGGGTCAGCAGCCGAGTACCTTACGGCCATCAGACCACCACGGCGGGCATCGCCTTGTTGATCAAACACTTCATTTCTGAACACCATCTCATACCAGCTCATCCACCGTTGGCTCTCGTTAATTACAACGAACATCCTCGCACGCTCACCTCAATGGAATTGCCAGTTGCTGGAAGTTCCAAGAAAATTGCGCACTAGACGTACGGACGCACCACGCACGTACCTGAAGCGACGTGGACCCCAGGACGCGTGAGATCACGCCCCGGGCGCGCTTTGCCTCCGTACCCACTCGTCACTCCTCACAGCTTCACTAAGCCGAGTATGTAGAAGTCGAAGAAGCAGAACAACAAACCAGCCAATCCCCCACAGTGGGTGTGAGCCACAAGTGAAGGTCAACAAAAACAAGCAACACCAGCGAGCGCAGTGACGAAGCTATCGTAATGGGGCGAAATAATCCACGAATATGGCTGCACGTTGACGCACGGTCGCATTTGTGCAACCACCCGTGTCTCCCGAAGACCGTCTGTCGCGAGTCTTCGACGAAAAGCGCAGGCGAGTACTTCTCCACTGATTTCCGCGACCACTTGACGACCGCCTTCGGCCGCCTCATGTCCGTCCGGCACGATCGACGGAGCGCCGCACCAGCGCCTCGTACACGCCACCATAGCACTCCTACCCCTCGGAATCAGCAAAACTTTGACTCGGACGTTTTCGACCACGACAGACAGAACCTGCCGGCCCGTTGAACGCTTGAACGACATCGCAGCGGCAAGTCGCACACTCACGTTCCGTCACCCTCTGCCACATGATCCTTCATTCACCGGCTTCACAACCCACGCGGTAGACGTTTCGCACGCATTCCCGGGTCTGCCTTTCACGGCAGGACCTTCGTCGACCTCGGTGCGGTGTTCCGCCACGTCGGAACTTGCAAGGCATATGTTGAGCGTGCTGAAGCAGCCAAAGGCACCACCTTTTTGCCGATGATTGTGGGCGTCGTTGCAGAGGCGTTGCTTGGGCAGCCGGCGTAGAAGCCATGTTGGATGGGTGACGTATTCACATTTTGCGCAGTCATTTTTTTTTTTTTTCCTTCCAGACTTTGGTGCTCGAGTTGGACATGTACACTATGCATCAGTTTTTAAAACAAGTGCTGTAGCATCCCTCGCGACATGGCTGATAATGTTCGCCGGCAAGCATTTGGTGTGACGTCATGGGCGCATAGAGAGTACGCATGCAAGCAAGCACGCGTGGCTTCGACCTCTGGGAAAAAGAAGGTTTCAGTTTTAACATGTTTGTAAGCGAAACTAGAAACTTCAAGCGGACTGGGGATAAAAGCAATGCCGTGAAGCCAGCGCTGCCGCTGTCGGTGCACAATGCTGGTTGTGCATGGGTGGACGTCGGAATTGCTTTGCTACTGTTTGCCCGGCTTTTGGCCAGAACTAAGTACGAGGTGTGAAAGAATGGATTTTAATTACGTGCTAATGAATTGCATCGCTTCTCGGCCTTTTGGCTAAGATCAAAGTGTAGTGTTGGCTTGTCCATCCTACTCCTGCTCTTTGTAGAAGCAATCGACCACCCGCCCGGTTAGTGCGGTGTCTTTCTCTGTCTCTTCTTGTGTTGTTGTTGTGTGCATGCCTTCTTAGCTTGTTCGAGCGACCAGCAACGACTGCCTGCGGATTCTTGGACCCCCCTGCTGACACTTGGTTCCTGCTGCCCTGGATTTCTGGCTCTGGTCATTGGTGAGATGCTAGTTCTTTAAAACACTTCTTTTTTGCCTGTCTTTTCCGCCCCCCTTTGGGGGGGTGGGTTCTCGTGCTCGGCGAGACGGGCTGCTCCAACCGGCCTTGCCGGCAGCTTCCCGTCTGAAAAGCACCCTTTTTCTTGTGTATTAGTTGGCTCAGCGGCCCTTGCATCATCTGCCCAAGTGATGTAAGATAGCGCAAGCCTTCCTTGCACGCTCTTTTTTTTTTTTTCTTTCTTTCGGAGCGCGCCTCTACTCTGGACACCAGCGAGCGCCGCTGGTGACCACGTGGAAGCAGCGTCTCCGCTCTCTCCTCTTTCTTCACTTTTCTCTCTCTTTTTTTTTTCTTTTTTCTTCTCTCCTCTCTTCTACTTTCCGTCCACGTGGCCCGCGCTAAGGCTCCCCTCCCGCTCCCACTGTTGCCAGCTACACTAACAATGTAGCCAGGCGACTTTCTCTCTACTCTTGCACGCTCCTTTTTTTTTTTTTTTTTTCCGGAAGCGCCGCTGCTGACACGTGTCAGTAGAGGGCACGCTCAACCGGGTTCTCCTGCCTTCCCTTTTTTTTTTCTCTTCTCTCACTCGCTCGCTTTCCTCTGTCTTCTTTACTAATTCCTTCTGGTACCCTCCTCTCTGCTGAGGCGGTCAGTACTCTCTCTGCCTTCTTGGGGCTGCCAGCTGCACTCACCATGTAGCGGGTAGCCCGCGACTCTCACTGGTGCGCACGCCGTGGTTTTTTTTTTCTTTCTCTTCATTTTCTTTTTCTTCCTCTTCCTCTCTCGGCGAGCGCACCCCTCTTCTCTCTTCTCCCCCGACTAGGGGGAGGAGGTCACACACTCCCTCCTTTTCTTCCCCTTTGTCTTAGGTCGCCAGCTACACTTAAACATGGGTTGACGATCACCCCCCACCCCCACCTTTTTTTTTTTTTTCTTTTTTTCCTTCTCTTCTTTCTCTATCTCCTCTCCATCTTTCTACTTCTCATTCAAGTGTACAGTGCCGTCTTTTATTGAAGTGTTTTTTCTCAAGATGCCTAAGTGTTCTCACAATGATGTACATCCTGCCGTGATAATCCTGTTTTCTTTAGAAGTGTTCGCCCACCAGTAGGTGATGTCCGAGGAGGTAGGTCCCCCGAATACAGGGGAGACCGGGACGCCCACTGCACCGAGGCCGCGAGATGCCCAAAACCAACCCCAGCTAGGCAAGGAGGGACAGACCCTTGATGTCTTTTTCCCAATCCCACACAGCTTCACCTGCCCCATAGACAAATGTGGGGTACGGTACTCCGGGATCAGCTGGACAAGCAGGCGACAAAGCTTGGTGCGGCATCTACTAGACGAGCATGAGCTCAAAGTAAAGGTGGCATACACCTGTACCCTATGCTCCACGACCGGCCTTGGGCTGCATCCCACACTCCACTCCTGCATCGCAAGAGGTAGACACGAGCTGTCGCCCCTCGACCTCAACAGGCACAAGTGTCCACAATGTCCTGCCACCATGACAACAAGGAAGGGACTGGACAACCACATGCGCAAACACAAAAGACAGGAAGCACAGCACATGAACGAGGGACCAACGACTTCAAGGACTTCGAGGGCGGCACCTACTGCAACTCCGACTGGCCGACCCCCCCGCGCTGCTGCCGGCAACCAAGCCACACGGACAATGACCCTTCGATCGTCACAGAGCTCCAACTCAACGACGTCAACGGGATCATCACCAAGCGAGGACAGCACGACACTGAGCGCAACGCCGGACTCTCCAGCACCAACAGAGCTGGCACTCACACCTTCCTCCCCCCTTCTAGGTGACTTGCAGGAAATCCCTGACCGGGTTTCGGCAACTACGGGCACCCCATCGCCCACGCCTAGCGAGGCCGCCACCGCGAGGAGCAGGTCTTCATGTGCCTCTCTGTTCTCACAGGTTGGAAATGCATCCTCCATCACGCCGAGTCTCAGGCAACATGAGTCACCGCACAGCGACACGGACCACGACAACCCACGGCGTTCCCGGCCACCATCACCGGACCGGGCCCTTACCCCTCTCCCTCCTCTCTTAGGCAGCACAGCTTGCTCTCCAAGCCAGAGCTCCAGGGATGCGACAATTCCATCAGCAGCCAGCGAGGAGGAGTCACCACCAGAAGGGTCACGGTTTTCGTCCCGTCTCCAGCAGGATCCAGACACAGCCCGCGCTACTCAGAGGACCAGCCAGCAAGGAGCACCACAACAAAGCTTGGCAACAGCACAGGAGGACCCTCAAGCAAGTCCATCAGCCAGGAGTATCACCCACAGCGTCGACTCCCCCACACATCCAGCATCATCCGAGGGACTTTCGATAGACGACGCAGGCGGCGAATCACAGGACCCCGCCCCGCAGACAGTGAACCCCGGCGAGATCAACCTCTCCGGGCCAATCGACGACACAAGCGTACTCGCAGAACACAGCCAGCGAATCCGGCAACTGCTTCGGGAGCCCGCCACTGCTGAGCGCTGGGACGACTTCCTCTCCATCCTGGAGGAGGCCGTATCGGCGGTGAGGAAGGAGGCGAAAATTCCAGACAACCCTGCCGGTGGGAAACCCCGCGTCCCGGCCAACCCGAACAACGCCCAGCAGATACAGAGCCTGTATCGTCGCAACCGCCGTCGGGCTGTTCGTATCATCGTACAGGGCGAAACCAAACTCTGCGAGATTCCGCTGGACAGACTGGAGCAACACTTTGCTGAAACATGGGCGCCGAAGGAAGGAAACACCCACCTGCTCCTTAACAAGGCTCGCCCGGACGACATGACAGAGATCTGCCTCGCCCGATTCACCAGCGACGAGGTGGCGGCCCGTCTTCGCAGATGCGAAAACACGGCCCCCGGCAGTGACAGGATCACCTACCGCCATTGGAAAGAACATGATCCTGAAGGTCTCTTTCTCTCCGCAGCATTCAACGTGTGCCTCCAGTACAAGCAAGTGCCCGACGCCTGGAAGGAAACGAGGACCATCCTCATCCACAAGAAGGGTGATCCGAGTGAGGTCACGAATTGGAGACCCATTGCCCTTGGGAACACCATCTCCAAGCTGTATGCGGGTTGCCTAGCTTCCCGCATGCAGCAGTGGGTGTGTGACCATGACGTGCTCTCGAGGTGTCAGAAGGGGTTCCTGCCGCACGACGGCGTGTTTGAACACAACTTCGTGCTGCAGGAGCGCCTGGACGCCGCGCGGGCCGGCGGTGGTGACCTTTGCGTGGCCTTTCTCGACTTCGCCAACGCATTTGGCTCAGTTCCGCACAACGCACTAATCGATTCTCTTCGTGGTGCAGGTGCAGGAGAGGACTTCTGCGCAATCATCGCAGACCTCTACCGAGACAACGCCACCCGGATTGTCGCCGAAGCTGGGACAACGGCCCCAGTCACAATCTCCGCCGGAATTAGACAGGGCTGCCCACTGAGCGGCCTGCTCTTCAACTTGGTGCTCGATCCAGTCATTCGGGCGGTCCAAGGAGGTGAGAGGCAGCACAATGTGCTGGCTTACGCCGATGATTTGACCCCCTTGGCGGACAGCCCAAAGAAACTGCAGGACCGCATCAACGTCGTGGCGGCTCTCGCGGGCCAGCTGGGACTTCGGCTGAACCCCAAGAAGTGCAGAAGCCTGCACCTCTCTGGTAGGACTCCCGTAGGCACTAGGGACACGAAATTCTTCGTCGACGGAGAAGAGATCCCTCGCATCAGTGACTACGAGAGTCAATCTTTTCTAGGACGCCCCGTCGGGTTCAGCCTTCTCCAAGACCGCTCTAAGGTCGATGAGGCGATCTCCGTCGGCCGCACCCTGCTCGAGTCCATGCTTGCCCCATGGCAGCGAATTGATGCACTGAAAACTTTTGTCTTTCCAGCACTCAACTTCGCCATGCGGTGCGGACAAGTGGGCAAGGCGGAATGGGCCCGCCTAGACGACGCACTCCGGCCCCTGATAAAGAAAACTCTTTATCTTCCAGGTAACGCTGCAAACAACTACCTCTACGGCAGCGCAGCGGCCGGAGCAGCTGGAATCCCCCTCGCCGCAGACACAAGTGACGCCTGCCGCGTGGACAACGCCTTCAAGCTTCTGACCTCAGCCGATCTCGAGGTCCGGGAACTTGCCTTCGAAGCGCTAACCAAAATTGTCTCCAAGCGCATTCGCAGGCAGGCCACCAACGAAGAGCTCGCCTGCTACCTCAGCGGCGAAACGGAGGGCATTTTCCAGGCACGGCCGACACAACTGCAGTCCGTCTGGACCGAGGCTCGGAAGGCTTCCCGCAGGCTACACGTCACCTGGGAAATTTTCGAAGACGGGGGGACCAGCATCACGTGTGACGGAGAGGAAACTCTCACGTCAAAGAAACGACGAAAAGTGGTGAAAACGCTGCGCTTCCGAATGATGCGGGCACGCGATCGCTTCCTTCAAGAAATGCCCAATCAAGGGAAGGCAATGGAATGCGTCGCCGCAGACCCGAGCAGCTCCCACTTCATGCGCTCCGGCAAATTCACCCGCTTTTGCGACTGGCGCTTCATCCACAGGGCACGCCTGAACCTCCTACCTGTGAATGGAGCCAACCCATGGACCACCTCCGCCGACAAACGGTGCCGTGTGTGCGGTTACGCAGTGGAAACGCTGCCACACGTCCTGGGTCACTGCATGCGCCACAGCATGGCCTACACCAGTCGTCACAACAAGATTGTGGCGAGGGTGAAACAAGCCGCCAGCAAGAAGTTCACGGTCACGCATGAGAACAGAGCGGTTGGTACCACCAACCTTCGCCCCGACCTCGTTCTCGCCAGGGGGGAAGAGGCGATCATCGTGGACGTGACCTGCCCCTTTGACAACCGGCTCAAAGCACTCGAGGCAGCCCGACTGGAAAAGGAACGAAAATACGAACCAGTTCGGGACTTCTTGCTCCGCCGCTACCAGAGAGTCACGATCGAAGCAGTCGTCGTCGGCATGCTTGGCTCCTGGGACCCGGCAAATGACAGAGTTTTCAAAAAACTCTGCAGCCGGAGATATCTCCGGTTACTTAAGAAGCTTGCAGTGAGCGAGACCATTGCAGCTTCTCGGGAAGTGTACTGCGCACACGTGGCCATAAAGTGACTGTCCCTCGCTGGGCCACGTGCTGACAAAGTCACCCTCCCAAAGACATCGCAAAAATAAGAGGTGATACTACACGACACACGCCCCTTTCACTTTTTCTCCCCTGCTATTTCCTATTTTCACCTTCTCTATACACAGTTCACGATACACCACCTTCTTCCTTTCTGGTTGAAGGAACAAAAAATGAGAACAAGTTTTTCCTTTTCGGTCAGAAATGTTCCTAACATTTTTGAAAACCTCTGTTCTTATCAGCTTAATATCTGATACGGATCCTATTTGGATCCAAGATATTAAACTTATTTTTGTGATGCGGCGGAGTGCTTGAAGCTTGCTTCACCTCCGCCACGGGTTGGCCCGGTATTGCACTACCTCCGGGATCGGCCCACTCACCCCCTGCGGGGTGAGTTCGACAATAAATTCAATGATAGAAGGAGTGTTCGGATTTACCCATGATACCGGGGTAAACGGCGTGGGTGCGTCGAGTGTCCGAGACGGTGGCGGCACGCCGCCCCGGCTGACGCGGTATTCGCGGGCAGGGAGTGCGCTAGCTGTGTTTGCACTTACGATTGCTCTGGGAAAATAAATGTTTCCGTGTGTATTTCATATATGGAGGGTCTCTTTTATTTTGTTATGTTCACACGTACATACTCAAGTTTCTTATTTTTTTTAACATTCCTACTCATATCAATAAAACTATTGAGGAAATTATCATTACTGTTTCGGAGGAAAGCTAGAAGTGTGTATACGATGTGTATGCATGTGCGATGTGTATGTATGTATGTGTGTAGAAGTGTGTATGTATGTGCCAAGCTATTTCCGCTTTTCGAATTCACCCGTTTCGCAACGAAAAATAAAAAAGCCTCTAGAAAATGGGGTTTGGTTGGTGTTTCTGTTTACAGTTGCAGTGGCAAGCGAAGGCATTTTTATTTCACATCTTCACGCGGCGTCTGAACCTGAAGACGCGTGCTCTCGCCACGTCTACGCATCTACACTATTCCCCATCACAAATTAAAATCGCAAAGAACGCCACACGACCCACTCCGCACACACCTGCTGTACGGTGGAGCGGCAAAGCCCCGATGTGCTTTTCCTATGTCCACTGACCTTTGGGGTTTGACGTCCCAAAACCACCATATGATTATGGGAAAATTTCGACCACCTGGGGTTCTTTCACGTGCACCCTAATCTGAGCACAGGGAAATGCAGCCGCCGCGGCCGGGATTCGATCCCACCACCTGCGGGTCAGCAGCCGAGTACCTTACGGCCATCAGACCACCACGGCGGGCATCGCCTTGTTGATCAAACACTTCATTTCTGAACACCATCTCATACCAGCTCATCCACCGTTGGCTCTCGTTAATTACAACGAACATCCTCGCACGCTCACCTCAATGGAATTGCCAGTTGCTGGAAGTTCCAAGAAAATTGCGCACTAGACGTACGGACGCACCACGCACGTACCTGAAGCGACGTGGACCCCAGGACGCGTGAGATCACGCCCCGGGCGCGCTTTGCCTCCGTACCCACTCGTCACTCCTCACAGCTTCACTAAGCCGAGTATGTAGAAGTCGAAGAAGCAGAACAACAAACCAGCCAATCCCCCACAGTGGGTGTGAGCCACAAGTGAAGGTCAACAAAAACAAGCAACACCAGCGAGCGCAGTGACGAAGCTATCGTAATGGGGCGAAATAATCCACGAATATGGCTGCACGTTGACGCACGGTCGCATTTGTGCAACCACCCGTGTCTCCCGAAGACCGTCTGTCGCGAGTCTTCGACGAAAAGCGCAGGCGAGTACTTCTCCACTGATTTCCGCGACCACTTGACGACCGCCTTCGGCCGCCTCATGTCCGTCCGGCACGATCGACGGAGCGCCGCACCAGCGCCTCGTACACGCCACCATAGCACTCCTACCCCTCGGAATCAGCAAAACTTTGACTCGGACGTTTTCGACCACGACAGACAGAACCTGCCGGCCCGTTGAACGCTTGAACGACATCGCAGCGGCAAGTCGCACACTCACGTTCCGTCACCCTCTGCCACATGATCCTTCATTCACCGGCTTCACAACCCACGCGGTAGACGTTTCGCACGCATTCCCGGGTCTGCCTTTCACGGCAGGACCTTCGTCGACCTCGGTGCGGTGTTCCGCCACGTCGGAACTTGCAAGGCATATGTTGAGCGTGCTGAAGCAGCCAAAGGCACCACCTTTTTGCCGATGATTGTGGGCGTCGTTGCAGAGGCGTTGCTTGGGCAGCCGGCGTAGAAGCCATGTTGGATGGGTGACGTATTCACATTTTGCGCAGTCATTTTTTTTTTTTTTTTTTCCTTCCAGACTTTGGTGCTCGAGTTGGACATGTACACTATGCATCAGTTTTTAAAACAAGTGCTGTAGCATCCCTCGCGACATGGCTGATAATGTTCGCCGGCAAGCATTTGGTGTGACGTCATGGGCGCATAGAGAGTACGCATGCAAGCAAGCACGCGTGGCTTCGACCTCTGGGAAAAAGAAGGTTTCAGTTTTAACATGTTTGTAAGCGAAACTAGAAACTTCAAGCGGACTGGGGATAAAAGCAATGCCGTGAAGCCAGCGCTGCCGCTGTCGGTGCACAATGCTGGTTGTGCATGGGTGGACGTCGGAATTGCTTTGCTACTGTTTGCCCGGCTTTTGGCCAGAACTAAGTACGAGGTGTGAAAGAATGGATTTTAATTACGTGCTAATGAATTGCATCGCTTCTCGGCCTTTTGGCTAAGATCAAAGTGTCCGAGCAAGCCGTTTTTTTCTCGCGCGAGTCACTCAGCCGGACCTGGGGTCACGTCGCGCCGACGTCGACCCCCGGGCCTTCCAGTGCGAAAAGAAAGTCCAGCGTCTACCCCGGAGAGCTGTCGGCCCAGCCTGCAGCACCCGGATTCCTGTCCCGGGCTTTCCTGCTCGGTGACCCCCCCATGCCCGATGACGTGCGGACCCCGGACCCCACCTGCTGCCCTGGTGCCTTCCGCCCCGCCGTCTACCATCAACTACCAGACCTCGGACACAGCGCCTGCTGAGCCCGTCTACCAGTACGCAGCATAGCTGCGTTCCTACCAGTCACAGCCACGCCCCCCCTTCTCCTAGCTTGGAGGAGCAACAGGCAACGCTTACCAGCATGACATCCGCGCAAACTAACCTCCCGGTGAGGGAAAATTGTTTTTTCTTTAACGCGCCAGACGGCGATCTTTGTATAGATGATTTAATCGATGCAGTAGAGCGCACTGCCGGAGATGATAGCGTGCACGTACTCCAGCATATGGGTGGATCGCGCTTCCTGGTGTGTACTCGCACCGCGGCTCAAGCAACCAAATTGACGGTAGCCGAGGGTTTTGTCGTTAGCAATGTGAAAGTGGCAGTGGAGGCTGTGGGGCCACCGATAACTTTCGTTAACGTGTTTCGCTACCCCGCATTTCTCCCCGATGAACCCCTGATAAACGCACTTGCGCAGTTTGGGAAGGTGAAGAGCGTGGCCTTTGCGACAGCCACAAACCGCCCAAACAAGCTGAATGGCATACGAGTTGTGCGCATGGAAATGAACAAACCGGTGCCCAACTTCACAACCGTCGCGGGGCACCGCGTAATGTTCGAGTACCGGGGAATGCGGCGCGTTTGCGCGCGGTGTAGCGAGGTGGGCCACATGGCCTCCGCTTGCTCGACGCCTTATTGCAAACGGTGTGGCACCTTTGGCCATGATACGGAGGGATGCGAAGCCGAGTGCCAGCGATGTGGGGGCCAACACGGCACACGCGAATGTTTTCGCAAACGGTCTTATGTCGCAGCCGCCCGTGGCCTCCCGACTGCTCTTACAACCGCCGCCAACAAACAAGACCGCGCGAGCGTCCTCACCCCCCTGGTCAGCCGTACCGACAAGCCGAACTTGCAAGTCTTGCGTTCGGGCCCCCCCACTCGTACCCCCCCTAGCGTTCCACCAGTTAGGGAGACGGATACCACGAAAACGAGTGACAGTACGCACGCCGAGTCCACGTCCACGTCGCTTCCCGCGGGTCAGCCAGCGAAAGCGGGAGGAGCAGACAGCCCTCACACACACCGCGTCTCCGACGGCGGAAGCGGCACCGAGTCCAGTTCCCCGGACTCGTCACGTGATTCATGGGTGGTGGTCTTATCGGAGCCTGATGACCAAGAAACCGCAAAGGCCAAGGCGACTAATAATAGAGAGGAGCAAGCGCCGCGCAGACTGGACGACGAATCTTTCCCGCCGCTGCCCAGCAGGCACACACGCCCAAACTGCTCAGAAGACATCCCGATCACGAGTTGCGGCCGCTACATACTCCCGGGCGACGCTGCACACGACGATTCGACAACCCTCACCGGCCTCTTCCACCAGTTACCAATAGCGAGCAGCTCAGGAGACGCCCCCCCTTCCTCTCCCGCAAACACGCTCCCGCCTGAACTCGAACAGCGGCGGCACCGTTCACGCTCGCGCCGAAGGTCGGCGACCGGTACAGAAGACAGGAGGAAGGAGAAAGGGGGGAGAGCCGAGAGCGCCGAGCACGCCCTACGCCGCTCAAAGCCCCCTGAAACAAGCAGCGACAGTGATGCAACATTAGCCCGCAACCAGCCAAAGAAGTCGCGAAAGGGCTCTATAGGCGACGGCCCCCCCTCCGCCCCCGCGGATGACACCGGGGAGCGAAGAAAATAAGTGGCCATCCATCTGCCTAGGCGACGCGCCGCTCTCCCCCCCCCCCCCTCCCCTCTTACTAAGATTAGCCACGCCGAGACACCCTCGCCACCGACACCGGAATCAAGCCATGCTGCAATGCTCCTCTTATCGCAGGCACACACGCGCTTTCACACTCTTTCGCTATCGCGGCAGCGCGTGACGTCACGCTTGTTTACATTTGACGCTTGCGTGCTGTTAAACAGGCGATCACCGCACCGACGAAAAACACGCGAGCCCGTTCTGCTCAACAGCCTAGGCGTTTGTCCCCCTAACAATGCCTCCCTAGTTTTTTTTGCCTGCTCTCAGCTGGCTCTTTACCTTCACTCAGCTGTGCGCGCAGCCATCGGAGATGCCGTCGCTTAAGTTTGCCACCTGGAACGTCCGTGGGTTCCGAGACAGGGACAAACAACGTCAGGTCTTATCCTTTGCCCAAGGTCAGGACATAGACATACTTTTCGTCCAAGAGACCAACTTCAGGTCTCCCTTAGACGTGGTTAATTTCCGGCGTTCGTGCCACACTGATGCCTTTTTCTCCTTGACGACTGCCAGGTCCTGTGGTGTCGGGGTCATTTTCGTTTCGGGTCGCTACCGGCAGGGCTCCCACTGTTTTTTTTCAGCAAATGGCCGCTCGATCATGCTAGACATATACGTGGACGGAAGGAGAGTCCGTTTTACGAACGTATACGCCCCAGTGACGCGCGCGGATACAAATTCCTTTTTTAAGGAACTCCATGAATGCCTAACCGATCCTCTGCCACACGTGATTCTTGGTGACTTCAACTGCGTGGTTGACTCGACGAGAGACATCCGGGGTCCAGGCCGAGGGGGATCAACCTACCACGCCAAAGAACTGGTGAAGATCCTTCGGCACCTGCGGCTCACGGATGTATGGGTCCATCTCCACGATGACACCTTCGTTCCCACCCGGTCATCAAGAACCACGGCAAGCAGGATCGACCGGGCTTACGTCCCGGACTTCCTCCTCCCCTCCATTATGTCGTGCGAAGTCCTAGCCCTGCCGGACTTCCTGCAAGGGCAAACTGACCATGCCCCAGTCCTCACAACGGTCAAGGGAACGCCCGGTCTTCCTACCGGCAGCACGCGCTGGCGACTCGACTCGGCGCTGTTGGCTGACAAAACTTGCGCCCCGATTCTTCAGGACCTCATCGCAAACTCGCTGAAAGAAGCCCCCCAGGTCACCCCTGAAGTCTGGGACCACCTGAAGAATGTGTGGAAAGGGCTCCTGCAAAGAGAGGGCAGGAAACGAAAAAAAAGAATAACCAGAGAAATGAATGAGCTTCTGCGGAGGAAGAGAATAATCGAAGGTGCCGACACCCTAACTGCCTGCACAAAAGACTACCTTGGGGCCTTGGAGGTCCAGTACGGCAGACTCCTACAAGAGTTGACGCGGAGGCCAAAGGCGACGCAGAGTACCGCGGCAGACACAACGGAAGTCGATCTGTGGGAGGTGAACGGGAATGGCTGCTCAAAGATCACTGAGGCCAGGCGTCCTGACGGGACGATCACAGAAGACCAGGCCGAGATTGCAGCCATCTTCCGGGACCACTTCAGGTCGGCCTTCCAGCAGACTGAGCCCTGTGAACCTGGGCTACCAAGAGCAACAAGCGATCTCTGCAGGAATCTCCGGCGCTTGGACGAGGCTGACTACACGACTTTGTGTGGCGAAGCAACGATTGAGGAGCTTCGTTGCGCCTTAGGCACCATGCCCCCAACTTCTGCCCCAGGAACAGACGGCCTCACGGCTGCTTTCTATGTTGCTTTTCTTGAGACTCTTGGTAATCACCTCCTTGAGGTTGTAAACCTGGTTCTCAAGCAACGGGTGAAGCCGGACTCTTTCCGCCACGGACGGATCGTCCTGATCTTGAAAGACGGAGCCCCCCCATGTGACCCGGCGTCTTGGCGTCCGATTACCCTTCTTAATGTTGACTATAAAATCGTGGCAACCATAGTCAACAATCGGCTCAAACTCTTCCTCCCAGACATGGTAGCCCCGCACCAGACCTGCGCCGTGCCAGGCAGATCTATGTTTGCGAATCTTTCGCTCACAAGAGACGCATTCGAGTTCGCCGCAGCAAAGAAAATTAAGGGAGCCTTCTTGTCGCTGGACCAGGCGAAGGCCTTCGACAGGGTGCGGCATGCATACCTGTTCGAAATGCTCCGTCATTTCGGCCTCCCAGCGGACTTCGTCTCTATACTAGAACTCCTGTATAAAGATCTGAGAGGCAGCGTCGTAGTCAACGGGTCCGAGTCGGCTGGATTCCAATACACGCGCGGAATAAGACAGGGGTGCCCGTTGGGCCCGACGCTCTTCATCCTGTCACTGGAACCCCTACTTACAAACCTCGCATGTGACCCGCAGTTTAGAGGCCTACCCCTGACGGGCTCTGACGAACTAAAGGTGTTAGCATACGCTGACGACGTCTCCCTGTTCGTCCGGAACCCAAGCAGTATGGAGCACTTCCGTCGGATCTTCAGCACCTACGCAGGAATATCGGGCGCCTTGCTGAACGAAGCCAAGAGTAAGGCCCTCCTGTTCGGTGGCTTCCCCGCCGAGGCAATCGGAGAAATCAGCATCGTATCTACGGTGAAAGTGCTGGGCATTTACTACACATGCGAGGGAGTGGCGGTGACAACGTGGACGCGAGTCCTAGACAGGGCTCGCCACTTCATCGAAAGAGCGAGCCGGCACAGTCTGTCCATTCATGAGAAGGCTCTCGCCGCGAAAACGTGTGTTTGCGCACTAGCCCTCTACACGAGCCGGGTTGCTGTCATGCCTGTGAAAGTGGCAACCCAGATCAACAAGATGCTAAACGCATTCCTTTGGAACCACAAACCTCCACCGGTGCGGCGAAGCCTCCTACAGATGGCTGTGACAGAGGGGGGGCTTGGGCTACCGCACGCCCTCACCCTAAGCAAAATCCTCGCTGTGAAGACGGCGCGCTCCCTCTTCCAAGCGGGCGATTACCTCGGGAGAGGCCTGCTCCTATACTGGAGTGGCGCAACAAATAGTTGGTTGGGCGCAAGCAGACACTCCGGGCCACACGCAGAAATACCCTCGCATTTCTACAGGACAGCATCAGCGACGATGCGCATGCTTACCAAAGAGACGCCGGACTGCGACGTTGACGCCGACCCGCCCACCCGAATCGCGGAAGCCCTCAACCGCGCCCAACTATCCGACGAGGAGAAAACGGTGGCCAGAAACGCTCTTCGAGCCCTGCCAACAACCTTCCACGGCCAGCCAAAGGCGACCCATGACTTTGCGTGGCAGAAGGCGTATAACGTGCTGCCAACGCGGCAGCGCCTGCACAAACTCGGCATCGTCCCGAACGCGCGTTGCCCGAATTGCCGCGAAACGGAAACGCAGAAACACGCCCTAGTTGATTGCACGGCCGCCAAGCCTGTGTGGCGCATCATCGCACGATGTTTCCGCATCCGCCCTCCCCCCTATCTCAGGCGAAACAAAGGCGCCTTCGCTAAACTGGTCGTGGCATGCACGCTCTTCGCGATTTGGAAGCGTCGCTCCCTCGCGGAAGCGCGCCGCTCGCCAGTGAGGGCGGCATTTCCGGTAGTAGCGAACATTCGCTTGATGGTGTGGGCATTCCTGTCCGAAGCGCTAGAAGCTGGCGGGGAGGAAAAGTTTTTGCGCCGCTGGCACACCAAGTTTTTCTTTTTGAGAAACGGAAAGCTCGTTTCCCCGATCATCCCCTACTGACACCCCCCCCCCCCTCCCACCTTTTTTTAGTTCCGGACCGCCGTCCGAGGCCCCCCTCCCCACCACCTCCCACCCTTTTATTCAAATGAGCGATACATAGGGTATCACGCAGGAGCCTAACTGCTCCCTCGATAAACGAACAAGCTTTATCCTGTTTTGAGCAGATGCGCACACGACCGCGCTGCAATGTGCTTGCCCTGCGCAGCGCCGCCGCGCTGCGCAGAGCGCTTACTGCGTAGCATTGTATAAATTTAATAAATGTTGCATGTATTTATTTTATGTAGGCCGGGTGCATAGTGTACACACTTGCATGTTAATTTGCGAGTCGGGCGTGGGAGAGCCTGTTAAAATGACTGCATATGTATTGTTTTCCCGTTCAGGCGCACCTATTCACATACGTGTTGTTCCTGTAACGCGGCGCTCCAATGATCGCGCCAAACTATTGTGACCAGCCGAAGTGCCGGCTGAGTATTATGTATAAGTCAGTGACCTGAGTATACATGTTTGGAGTTAAATAAACTTCTCCTTGTTGTAGTATCTGTTCTTATCAGCTTAATATCTGATACGGATCCTATTTGGATCCAAGATATTAAACTTATTTTTGTGATGCGGCGGAGTGCTTGAAGCTTGCTTCACCTCCGCCACGGGTTGGCCCGGTATTGCACTACCTCCGGGATCGGCCCACTCAACCCCTGCGGGGTGAGTTCGACAATAAATTCAATGATAGAAGGAGTGTTCGGATTTACCCATGATACCGGGGTAAACGGCGTGGGTGCGTCGAGTGTCCGAGACGGTGGCGGCACGCCGCCCCGGCTGACGCGGTATTCGCGGGCAGGGAGTGCGCTAGCTGTGTTTGCACTTACGATTGCTCTGGGAAAATAAATGTTTCCGTGTGTATTTCATATATGGAGGGTCTCTTTTATTTTGTTATGTTCACACGTACATACTCAAGTTTCTTATTTTTTTTAACATTCCTACTCATATCAATAAAACTATTGAGGAAATTATCATTACTGTTTCGGAGGAAAGCTAGAAGTGTGTATACGATGTGTATGCATGTGCGATGTGTATGTATGTATGTGTGTAGAAGTGTGTATGTATGTGCCAAGCTATTTCCGCTTTTCGAATTCACCCGTTTCGCAACGAAAAATAAAAAAGCCTCTAGAAAATGGGGTTTGGTTGGTGTTTCTGTTTACAGTTGCAGTGGCAAGCGAAGGCATTTTTATTTCACATCTTCACGCGGCGTCTGAACCTGAAGACGCGTGCTCTCGCCACGTCTACGCATCTACACTATTCCCCATCACAAATTAAAATCGCAAAGAACGCCACACGACCCACTCCGCACACACCTGCTGTACGGTGGAGCGGCAAAGCCCCGATGTGCTTTTCCTATGTCCACTGACCTTTGGGGTTTGACGTCCCAAAACCACCATATGATTATGGGAAAATTTCGACCACCTGGGGTTCTTTCACGTGCACCCTAATCTGAGCACAGGGAAATGCAGCCGCCGCGGCCGGGATTCGATCCCACCACCTGCGGGTCAGCAGCCGAGTACCTTACGGCCATCAGACCACCACGGCGGGCATCGCCTTGTTGATCAAACACTTCATTTCTGAACACCATCTCATACCAGCTCATCCACCGTTGGCTCTCGTTAATTACAACGAACATCCTCGCACGCTCACCTCAATGGAATTGCCAGTTGCTGGAAGTTCCAAGAAAATTGCGCACTAGACGTACGGACGCACCACGCACGTACCTGAAGCGACGTGGACCCCAGGACGCGTGAGATCACGCCCCGGGCGCGCTTTGCCTCCGTACCCACTCGTCACTCCTCACAGCTTCACTAAGCCGAGTATGTAGAAGTCGAAGAAGCAGAACAACAAACCAGCCAATCCCCCACAGTGGGTGTGAGCCACAAGTGAAGGTCAACAAAAACAAGCAACACCAGCGAGCGCAGTGACGAAGCTATCGTAATGGGGCGAAATAATCCACGAATATGGCTGCACGTTGACGCACGGTCGCATTTGTGCAACCACCCGTGTCTCCCGAAGACCGTCTGTCGCGAGTCTTCGACGAAAAGCGCAGGCGAGTACTTCTCCACTGATTTCCGCGACCACTTGACGACCGCCTTCGGCCGCCTCATGTCCGTCCGGCACGATCGACGGAGCGCCGCACCAGCGCCTCGTACACGCCACCATAGCACTCCTACCCCTCGGAATCAGCAAAACTTTGACTCGGACGTTTTCGACCACGACAGACAGAACCTGCCGGCCCGTTGAACGCTTGAACGACATCGCAGCGGCAAGTCGCACACTCACGTTCCGTCACCCTCTGCCACATGATCCTTCATTCACCGGCTTCACAACCCACGCGGTAGACGTTTCGCACGCATTCCCGGGTCTGCCTTTCACGGCAGGACCTTCGTCGACCTCGGTGCGGTGTTCCGCCACGTCGGAACTTGCAAGGCATATGTTGAGCGTGCTGAAGCAGCCAAAGGCACCACCTTTTTGCCGATGATTGTGGGCGTCGTTGCAGAGGCGTTGCTTGGGCAGCCGGCGTAGAAGCCATGTTGGATGGGTGACGTATTCACATTTTGCGCAGTCATTTTTTTTTTTTTTTTTTTCCTTCCAGACTTTGGTGCTCGAGTTGGACATGTACACTATGCATCAGTTTTTAAAACAAGTGCTGTAGCATCCCTCGCGACATGGCTGATAATGTTCGCCGGCAAGCATTTGGTGTGACGTCATGGGCGCATAGAGAGTACGCATGCAAGCAAGCACGCGTGGCTTCGACCTCTGGGAAAAAGAAGGTTTCAGTTTTAACATGTTTGTAAGCGAAACTAGAAACTTCAAGCGGACTGGGGATAAAAGCAATGCCGTGAAGCCAGCGCTGCCGCTGTCGGTGCACAATGCTGGTTGTGCATGGGTGGACGTCGGAATTGCTTTGCTACTGTTTGCCCGGCTTTTGGCCAGAACTAAGTACGAGGTGTGAAAGAATGGATTTTAATTACGTGCTAATGAATTGCATCGCTTCTCGGCCTTTTGGCTAAGATCAAAGTGTCCGAGCAAGCCGTTTTTTCTCGCGCGAGTCACTCAGCCGGACCTGGGGTCACGTCGCGCCGACGTCGACCCCCGGGCCTTCCAGTGCGAAAAGAAAGTCCAGCGTCTACCCCGGAGAGCTGTCGGCCCAGCCTGCAGCACCCGGATTCCTGTCCCGGGCTTTCCTGCTCGGTGACCCCCCCATGCCCGATGACGTGCGGACCCCGGACCCCACCTGCTGCCCTGGTGCCTTCCGCCCCGCCGTCTACCATCAACTACCAGACCTCGGACACAGCGCCTGCTGAGCCCGTCTACCAGTACGCAGCATAGCTGCGTTCCTACCAGTCACAGCCACGCCCCCCCTTCTCCTAGCTTGGAGGAGCAACAGGCAACGCTTACCAGCATGACATCCGCGCAAACTAACCTCCCGGTGAGGGAAAATTGTTTTTTCTTTAACGCGCCAGACGGCGATCTTTGTATAGATGATTTAATCGATGCAGTAGAGCGCACTGCCGGAGATGATAGCGTGCACGTACTCCAGCATATGGGTGGATCGCGCTTCCTGGTGTGTACTCGCACCGCGGCTCAAGCAACCAAATTGACGGTAGCCGAGGGTTTTGTCGTTAGCAATGTGAAAGTGGCAGTGGAGGCTGTGGGGCCACCGATAACTTTCGTTAACGTGTTTCGCTACCCCGCATTTCTCCCCGATGAACCCCTGATAAACGCACTTGCGCAGTTTGGGAAGGTGAAGAGCGTGGCCTTTGCGACAGCCACAAACCGCCCAAACAAGCTGAATGGCATACGAGTTGTGCGCATGGAAATGAACAAACCGGTGCCCAACTTCACAACCGTCGCGGGGCACCGCGTAATGTTCGAGTACCGGGGAATGCGGCGCGTTTGCGCGCGGTGTAGCGAGGTGGGCCACATGGCCTCCGCTTGCTCGACGCCTTATTGCAAACGGTGTGGCACCTTTGGCCATGATACGGAGGGATGCGAAGCCGAGTGCCAGCGATGTGGGGGCCAACACGGCACACGCGAATGTTTTCGCAAACGGTCTTATGTCGCAGCCGCCCGTGGCCTCCCGACTGCTCTTACAACCGCCGCCAACAAACAAGACCGCGCGAGCGTCCTCACCCCCCTGGTCAGCCGTACCGACAAGCCGAACTTGCAAGTCTTGCGTTCGGGCCCCCCCACTCGTACCCCCCCTAGCGTTCCACCAGTTAGGGAGACGGATACCACGAACACGAGTGACAGTACGCACGCCGAGTCCACGTCCACGTCGCTTCCCGCGGGTCAGCCAGCGAAAGCGGGAGGAGCAGACAGCCCTCACACACACCGCGTCTCCGACGGCGGAAGCGGCACCGAGTCCAGTTCCCCGGACTCGTCACGTGATTCATGGGTGGTGGTCTTATCGGAGCCTGATGACCAAGAAACCGCAAAGGCCAAGGCGACTAATAATAGAGAGGAGCAAGCGCCGCGCAGACTGGACGACGAATCTTTCCCGCCGCTGCCCAGCAGGCACACACGCCCAAACTGCTCAGAAGACATCCCGATCACGAGTTGCGGCCGCTACATACTCCCGGGCGACGCTGCACACGACGATTCGACAACCCTCACCGGCCTCTTCCACCAGTTACCAATAGCGAGCAGCTCAGGAGACGCCCCCCCTTCCTCTCCCGCAAACACGCTCCCGCCTGAACTCGAACAGCGGCGGCACCGTTCACGCTCGCGCCGAAGGTCGGCGACCGGTACAGAAGACAGGAGGAAGGAGAAAGGGGGGAGAGCCGAGAGCGCCGAGCACGCCCTACGCCGCTCAAAGCCCCCTGAAACAAGCAGCGACAGTGATGCAACATTAGCCCGCAACCAGCCAAAGAAGTCGCGAAAGGGCTCTATAGGCGACGGCCCCCCCTCCGCCCCCGCGGATGACACCGGGGAGCGAAGAAAATAAGTGGCCATCCATCTGCCTAGGCGACGCGCCGCTCTCCCCCCCCCCCCTCCCCTCTTACTAAGATTAGCCACGCCGAGACACCCTCGCCACCGACACCGGAATCAAGCCATGCTGCAATGCTCCTCTTATCGCAGGCACACACGCGCTTTCACACTCTTTCGCTATCGCGGCAGCGCGTGACGTCACGCTTGTTTACATTTGACGCTTGCGTGCTGTTAAACAGGCGATCACCGCACCGACGAAAAACACGCGAGCCCGTTCTGCTCAACAGCCTAGGCGTTTGTCCCCCTAACAATGCCTCCCTAGTTTTTTTTGCCTGCTCTCAGCTGGCTCTTTACCTTCACTCAGCTGTGCGCGCAGCCATCGGAGATGCCGTCGCTTAAGTTTGCCACCTGGAACGTCCGTGGGTTCCGAGACAGGGACAAACAACGTCAGGTCTTATCCTTTGCCCAAGGTCAGGACATAGACATACTTTTCGTCCAAGAGACCAACTTCAGGTCTCCCTTAGACGTGGTTAATTTCCGGCGTTCGTGCCACACTGATGCCTTTTTCTCCTTGACGACTGCCAGGTCCTGTGGTGTCGGGGTCATTTTCGTTTCGGGTCGCTACCGGCAGGGCTCCCACTGTATTTTTTCAGCAAATGGCCGCTCGATCATGCTAGACATATACGTGGACGGAAGGAGAGTCCGTTTTACGAACGTATACGCCCCAGTGACGCGCGCGGATACAAATTCCTTTTTTAAGGAACTCCATGAATGCCTAACCGATCCTCTGCCACACGTGATTCTTGGTGACTTCAACTGCGTGGTTGACTCGACGAGAGACATCCGGGGTCCAGGCCGAGGGGGATCAACCTACCACGCCAAAGAACTGGTGAAGATCCTTCGGCACCTGCGGCTCACGGATGTATGGGTCCATCTCCACGATGACACCTTCGTTCCCACCCGGTCATCAAGAACCACGGCAAGCAGGATCGACCGGGCTTACGTCCCGGACTTCCTCCTCCCCTCCATTATGTCGTGCGAAGTCCTAGCCCTGCCGGACTTCCTGCAAGGGCAAACTGACCATGCCCCAGTCCTCACAACGGTCAAGGGAACGCCCGGTCTTCCTACCGGCAGCACGCGCTGGCGACTCGACTCGGCGCTGTTGGCTGACAAAACTTGCGCCCCGATTCTTCAGGACCTCATCGCAAACTCGCTGAAAGAAGCCCCCCAGGTCACCCCTGAAGTCTGGGACCACCTGAAGAATGTGTGGAAAGGGCTCCTGCAAAGAGAGGGCAGGAAACGAAAAAAAAAGAATAACCAGAGAAATGAATGAGCTTCTGCGGAGGAAGAGAATAATCGAAGGTGCCGACACCCTAACTGCCTGCACAAAAGACTACCTTGGGGCCTTGGAGGTCCAGTACGGCAGACTCCTACAAGAGTTGACGCGGAGGCCAAAGGCGACGCAGAGTACCGCGGCAGACACAACGGAAGTCGATCTGTGGGAGGTGAACGGGAATGGCTGCTCAAAGATCACTGAGGCCAGGCGTCCTGACGGGACGATCACAGAAGACCAGGCCGAGATTGCAGCCATCTTCCGGGACCACTTCAGGTCGGCCTTCCAGCAGACTGAGCCCTGTGAACCTGGGCTACCAAGAGCAACAAGCGATCTCTGCAGGAATCTCCGGCGCTTGGACGAGGCTGACTACACGACTTTGTGTGGCGAAGCAACGATTGAGGAGCTTCGTTGCGCCTTAGGCACCATGCCCCCAACTTCTGCCCCAGGAACAGACGGCCTCACGGCTGCTTTCTATGTTGCTTTTCTTGAGACTCTTGGTAATCACCTCCTTGAGGTTGTAAACCTGGTTCTCAAGCAACGGGTGAAGCCGGACTCTTTCCGCCACGGACGGATCGTCCTGATCTTGAAAGACGGAGCCCCCCCATGTGACCCGGCGTCTTGGCGTCCGATTACCCTTCTTAATGTTGACTATAAAATCGTGGCAACCATAGTCAACAATCGGCTCAAACTCTTCCTCCCAGACATGGTAGCCCCGCACCAGACCTGCGCCGTGCCAGGCAGATCTATGTTTGCGAATCTTTCGCTCACAAGAGACGCATTCGAGTTCGCCGCAGCAAAGAAAATTAAGGGAGCCTTCTTGTCGCTGGACCAGGCGAAGGCCTTCGACAGGGTGCGGCATGCATACCTGTTCGAAATGCTCCGTCATTTCGGCCTCCCAGCGGACTTCGTCTCTATACTAGAACTCCTGTATAAAGATCTGAGAGGCAGCGTCGTAGTCAACGGGTCCGAGTCGGCTGGATTCCAATACACGCGCGGAATAAGACAGGGGTGCCCGTTGGGCCCGACGCTCTTCATCCTGTCACTGGAACCCCTACTTACAAACCTCGCATGTGACCCGCAGTTTAGAGGCCTACCCCTGACGGGCTCTGACGAACTAAAGGTGTTAGCATACGCTGACGACGTCTCCCTGTTCGTCCGGAACCCAAGCAGTATGGAGCACTTCCGTCGGATCTTCAGCACCTACGCAGGAATATCGGGCGCCTTGCTGAACGAAGCCAAGAGTAAGGCCCTCCTGTTCGGTGGCTTCCCCGCCGAGGCAATCGGAGAAATCAGCATCGTATCTACGGTGAAAGTGCTGGGCATTTACTACACATGCGAGGGAGTGGCGGTGACAACGTGGACGCGAGTCCTAGACAGGGCTCGCCACTTCATCGAAAGAGCGAGCCGGCACAGTCTGTCCATTCATGAGAAGGCTCTCGCCGCGAAAACGTGTGTTTGCGCACTAGCCCTCTACACGAGCCGGGTTGCTGTCATGCCTGTGAAAGTGGCAACCCAGATCAACAAGATGCTAAACGCATTCCTTTGGAACCACAAACCTCCACCGGTGCGGCGAAGCCTCCTACAGATGGCTGTGACAGAGGGGGGGCTTGGGCTACCGCACGCCCTCACCCTAAGCAAAATCCTCGCTGTGAAGACGGCGCGCTCCCTCTTCCAAGCGGGCGATTACCTCGGGAGAGGCCTGCTCCTATACTGGAGTGGCGCAACAAATAGTTGGTTGGGCGCAAGCAGACACTCCGGGCCACACGCAGAAATACCCTCGCATTTCTACAGGACAGCATCAGCGACGATGCGCATGCTTACCAAAGAGACGCCGGACTGCGACGTTGACGCCGACCCGCCCACCCGAATCGCGGAAGCCCTCAACCGCGCCCAACTATCCGACGAGGAGAAAACGGTGGCCAGAAACGCTCTTCGAGCCCTGCCAACAACCTTCCACGGCCAGCCAAAGGCGACCCATGACTTTGCGTGGCAGAAGGCGTATAACGTGCTGCCAACGCGGCAGCGCCTGCACAAACTCGGCATCGTCCCGAACGCGCGTTGCCCGAATTGCCGCGAAACGGAAACGCAGAAACACGCCCTAGTTGATTGCACGGCCGCCAAGCCTGTGTGGCGCATCATCGCACGATGTTTCCGCATCCGCCCTCCCCCCTATCTCAGGCGAAACAAAGGCGCCTTCGCTAAACTGGTCGTGGCATGCACGCTCTTCGCGATTTGGAAGCGTCGCTCCCTCGCGGAAGCGCGCCGCTCGCCAGTGAGGGCGGCATTTCCGGTAGTAGCGAACATTCGCTTGATGGTGTGGGCATTCCTGTCCGAAGCGCTAGAAGCTGGCGGGGAGGAAAAGTTTTTGCGCCGCTGGCACACCAAGTTTTTCTTTTTGAGAAACGGAAAGCTCGTTTCCCCGATCATCCCCTACTGACACCCCCCCCCCCTCCCACCTTTTTTTAGTTCCGGACCGCCGTCCGAGGCCCCCCTCCCCACCACCTCCCACCCTTTTATTCAAATGAGCGATACATAGGGTATCACGCAGGAGCCTAACTGCTCCCTCGATAAACGAACAAGCTTTATCCTGTTTTGAGCAGATGCGCACACGACCGCGCTGCAATGTGCTTGCCCTGCGCAGCGCCGCCGCGCTGCGCAGAGCGCTCACTGCGTAGCATTGTATAAATTTAATAAATGTTGCATGTATTTATTTTATGTAGGCCGGGTGCATAGTGTACACACTTGCATGTTAATTTGCGAGTCGGGCGTGGGAGAGCCTGTTAAAATGACTGCATATGTATTGTTTTCCCGTTCAGGCGCACCTATTCACATACGTGTTGTTCCTGTAACGCGGCGCTCCAATGATCGCGCCAAACTATTGTGACCAGCCGAAGTGCCGGCTGAGTATTATGTATAAGTCAGTGACCTGAGTATACATGTTTGGAGTTAAATAAACTTCTCCTTGTTGTAGTATCTGTTCTTATCAGCTTAATATCTGATACGGATCCTATTTGGATCCAAGATATTAAACTTATTTTTGTGATGGGGCGGAGTGCTTGAAGCTTGCTTCACCTCCGCCACGGGTTGGCCCGGTATTGCACTACCTCCGGGATCGGCCCACTCACCCCCTGCGGGGTGAGTTCGACAATAAATTCAATGATAGAAGGAGTGTTCGGATTTACCCATGATACCGGGGTAAACGGCGTGGGTGCGTCGAGTGTCCGAGACGGTGGCGGCACGCCGCCCCGGCTGACGCGGTATTCGCGGGCAGGGAGTGCGCTAGCTGTGTTTGCACTTACGATTGCTCTGGGAAAATAAATGTTTCCGTGTGTATTTCATATATGGAGGGTCTCTTTTATTTTGTTATGTTCACACGTACATACTCAAGTTTCTTATTTTTTTTAACATTCCTACTCATATCAATAAAACTATTGAGGAAATTATCATTACTGTTTCGGAGGAAAGCTAGAAGTGTGTATACGATGTGTATGCATGTGCGATGTGTATGTATGTATGTGTGTAGAAGTGTGTATGTATGTGCCAAGCTATTTCCGCTTTTCGAATTCACCCGTTTCGCAACGAAAAATAAAAAAGCCTCTAGAAAATGGGGTTTGGTTGGTGTTTCTGTTTACAGTTGCAGTGGCAAGCGAAGGCATTTTTATTTCACATCTTCACGCGGCGTCTGAACCTGAAGACGCGTGCTCTCGCCACGTCTACGCATCTACACTATTCCCCATCACAAATTAAAATCGCAAAGAACGCCACACGACCCACTCCGCACACACCTGCTGTACGGTGGAGCGGCAAAGCCCCGATGTGCTTTTCCTATGTCCACTGACCTTTGGGGTTTGACGTCCCAAAACCACCATATGATTATGGGAAAATTTCGACCACCTGGGGTTCTTTCACGTGCACCCTAATCTGAGCACAGGGAAATGCAGCCGCCGCGGCCGGGATTCGATCCCACCACCTGCGGGTCAGCAGCCGAGTACCTTACGGCCATCAGACCACCACGGCGGGCATCGCCTTGTTGATCAAACACTTCATTTCTGAACACCATCTCATACCAGCTCATCCACCGTTGGCTCTCGTTAATTACAACGAACATCCTCGCACGCTCACCTCAATGGAATTGCCAGTTGCTGGAAGTTCCAAGAAAATTGCGCACTAGACGTACGGACGCACCACGCACGTACCTGAAGCGACGTGGACCCCAGGACGCGTGAGATCACGCCCCGGGCGCGCTTTGCCTCCGTACCCACTCGTCACTCCTCACAGCTTCACTAAGCCGAGTATGTAGAAGTCGAAGAAGCAGAACAACAAACCAGCCAATCCCCCACAGTGGGTGTGAGCCACAAGTGAAGGTCAACAAAAACAAGCAACACCAGCGAGCGCAGTGACGAAGCTATCGTAATGGGGCGAAATAATCCACGAATATGGCTGCACGTTGACGCACGGTCGCATTTGTGCAACCACCCGTGTCTCCCGAAGACCGTCTGTCGCGAGTCTTCGACGAAAAGCGCAGGCGAGTACTTCTCCACTGATTTCCGCGACCACTTGACGACCGCCTTCGGCCGCCTCATGTCCGTCCGGCACGATCGACGGAGCGCCGCACCAGCGCCTCGTACACGCCACCATAGCACTCCTACCCCTCGGAATCAGCAAAACTTTGACTCGGACGTTTTCGACCACGACAGACAGAACCTGCCGGCCCGTTGAACGCTTGAACGACATCGCAGCGGCAAGTCGCACACTCACGTTCCGTCACCCTCTGCCACATGATCCTTCATTCACCGGCTTCACAACCCACGCGGTAGACGTTTCGCACGCATTCCCGGGTCTGCCTTTCACGGCAGGACCTTCGTCGACCTCGGTGCGGTGTTCCGCCACGTCGGAACTTGCAAGGCATATGTTGAGCGTGCTGAAGCAGCCAAAGGCACCACCTTTTTGCCGATGATTGTGGGCGTCGTTGCAGAGGCGTTGCTTGGGCAGCCGGCGTAGAAGCCATGTTGGATGGGTGACGTATTCACATTTTGCGCAGTCATTTTTTTTTTTTTTTTTTCCTTCCAGACTTTGGTGCTCGAGTTGGACATGTACACTATGCATCAGTTTTTAAAACAAGTGCTGTAGCATCCCTCGCGACATGGCTGATAATGTTCGCCGGCAAGCATTTGGTGTGACGTCATGGGCGCATAGAGAGTACGCATGCAAGCAAGCACGCGTGGCTTCGACCTCTGGGAAAAAGAAGGTTTCAGTTTTAACATGTTTGTAAGCGAAACTAGAAACTTCAAGCGGACTGGGGATAAAAGCAATGCCGTGAAGCCAGCGCTGCCGCTGTCGGTGCACAATGCTGGTTGTGCATGGGTGGACGTCGGAATTGCTTTGCTACTGTTTGCCCGGCTTTTGGCCAGAACTAAGTACGAGGTGTGAAAGAATGGATTTTAATTACGTGCTAATGAATTGCATCGCTTCTCGGCCTTTTGGCTAAGATCAAAGTGTACACTTTGATCTTAGCCAAAAGGCCGAGAAGCGATGCAATTCATTAGCACGTAATTAAAATCCATTCTTTCACACCTCGTACTTAGTTCTGGCCAAAAGCCGGGCAAACAGTAGCAAAGCAATTCCGACGTCCACCCATGCACAACCAGCATTGTGCACCGACAGCGGCAGCGCTGGCTTCACGGCATTGCTTTTATCCCCAGTCCGCTTGAAGTTTCTAGTTTCGCTTACAAACATGTTAAAACTGAAACCTTCTTTTTCCCAGAGGTCGAAGCCACGCGTGCTTGCTTGCATGCGTACTCTCTATGCGCCCATGACGTCACACCAAATGCTTGCCGGCGAACATTATCAGCCATGTCGCGAGGGATGCTACAGCACTTGTTTTAAAAACTGATGCATAGTGTACATGTCCAACTCGAGCACCAAAGTCTGGAAGGAAAAAAAAAAAAAAATGACTGCGCAACATGTGAATACGTCACCCATCCAACATGGCTTCTACGCCGGCTGCCCAAGCAACGCCTCTGCAACGACGCCCACAATCATCGGCAAAAAGGTGGTGCCTTTGGCTGCTTCAGCACGCTCAACATATGCCTTGCAAGTTCCGACGTGGCGGAACACCGCACCGAGGTCGACGAAGGTCCTGCCGTGAAAGGCAGACCCGGGAATGCGTGCGAAACGTCTACCGCGTGGGTTGTGAAGCCGGTGAATGAAGGATCATGTGGCAGAGGGTGACGGAACGTGAGTGTGCGACTTGCCGCTGCGATGTCGTTCAAGCGTTCAACGGGCCGGCAGGTTCTGTCTGTCGTGGTCGAAAACGTCCGAGTCAAAGTTTTGCTGATTCCGAGGGGTAGGAGTGCTATGGTGGCGTGTACGAGGCGCTGGTGCGGCGCTCCGTCGATCGTGCCGGACGGACATGAGGCGGCCGAAGGCGGTCGTCAAGTGGTCGCGGAAATCAGTGGAGAAGTACTCGCCTGCGCTTTTCGTCGAAGACTCGCGACAGACGGTCTTCGGGAGACACGGGTGGTTGCACAAATGCGACCGTGCGTCAACGTGCAGCCATATTCGTGGATTATTTCGCCCCATTACGATAGCTTCGTCACTGCGCTCGCTGGTGTTGCTTGTTTTTGTTGACCTTCACTTGTGGCTCACACCCACTGTGGGGGATTGGCTGGTTTGTTGTTCTGCTTCTTCGACTTCTACATACTCGGCTTAGTGAAGCTGTGAGGAGTGACGAGTGGGTACGGAGGCAAAGCGCGCCCGGGGCGTGATCTCACGCGTCCTGGGGTCCACGTCGCTTCAGGTACGTGCGTGGTGCGTCCGTACGTCTAGTGCGCAATTTTCTTGGAACTTCCAGCAACTGGCAATTCCATTGAGGTGAGCGTGCGAGGATGTTCGTTGTAATTAACGAGAGCCAACGGTGGATGAGCTGGTATGAGATGGTGTTCAGAAATGAAGTGTTTGATCAACAAGGCGATGCCCGCCGTGGTGGTCTGATGGCCGTAAGGTACTCGGCTGCTGACCCGCAGGTGGTGGGATCGAATCCCGGCCGCGGCGGCTGCATTTCCCTGTGCTCAGATTAGGGTGCACGTGAAAGAACCCCAGGTGGTCGAAATTTTCCCATAATCATATGGTGGTTTTGGGACGTCAAACCCCAAAGGTCAGTGGACATAGGAAAAGCACATCGGGGCTTTGCCGCTCCACCGTACAGCAGGTGTGTGCGGAGTGGGTCGTGTGGCGTTCTTTGCGATTTTAATTTGTGATGGGGAATAGTGTAGATGCGTAGACGTGGCGAGAGCACGCGTCTTCAGGTTCAGACGCCGCGTGAAGATGTGAAATAAAAATGCCTTCGCTTGCCACTGCAACTGTAAACAGAAACACCAACCAAACCCCATTTTCTAGAGGCTTTTTTATTTTTCGTTGCGAAACGGGTGAATTCGAAAAGCGGAAATAGCTTGGCACATACATACACACTTCTACACACATACATACATACACATCGCACATGCATACACATCGTATACACACTTCTAGCTTTCCTCCGAAACAGTAATGATAATTTCCTCAATAGTTTTATTGATATGAGTAGGAATGTTAAAAAAAATAAGAAACTTGAGTATGTACGTGTGAACATAACAAAATAAAAGAGACCCTCCATATATGAAATACACACGGAAACATTTATTTTCCCAGAGCAATCGTAAGTGCAAACACAGCTAGCGCACTCCCTGCCCGCGAATACCGCGTCAGCCGGGGCGGCGTGCCGCCACCGTCTCGGACACTCGACGCACCCACGCCGTTTACCCCGGTATCATGGGTAAATCCGAACACTCCTTCTATCATTGAATTTATTGTCGAACTCACCCCGCAGGGGGTGAGTGGGCCGATCCCGGAGGTAGTGCAATACCGGGCCAACCCGTGGCGGAGGTGAAGCAAGCTTCAAGCACTCCGCCGCATCACAAAAATAAGTTTAATATCTTGGATCCAAATAGGATCCGTATCAGATATTAAGCTGATAAGAACAGATACTACATCAAAGAGAAGTTTATTTAACTTCAGACATAAAGGGCACTTTAGACCGGTTTTTACAGAATACTCAGCCACAGTTTGGCTGGGATCTTATGCACAAGTTGTGCGGAAACAAGTATAATCGTTCCGATGGTAGAACGAAAAAAAAGGGGGTAAAAGTGCATAAATGTCATCGTTTATACAAGAGTATACGTAGTCATGCAAACAGTTATGAATAAAAAGGCGTTTGAGAAGGCGCTGTTCACATGTGTCAAAAGCAAGCACTTAAATACACTATTCTTGATGTGCAAAAGGAACTGGAGAAAGGAACACGCAAATTATTTACATATGTACAAGGCGATGTGCTGTCACATGAACGTATATACATAAGACATGGGGGAAAGAAAACAAGAAAGGATTGTGCGTGCACTATCGTGCAGACATGTTTCAGGGCGTGTAGTATTTAGTGCGGTAGGAACGGCATGGAGGGGAGCCGGGGTTAGTAAGGAATTATTGGGGTGCGGAGCTTCGCATCTTTAACAAAAAAGAATTTGGTGTGCCAGCGGCGGAGGAACTTTTCCTCGCCACTGGCTTCAAGCTGTTCCGATAAGTAGCGCCATATCATGCGCCTGATTCTGGTGACGACCGGGTAAGCTGCCCTGACCGGCGAGCTGCGCGCCTCCGCAAGTGAGCGGCGCTGCCAGATAGCGAAGAGCGTACAAGCGACCACTAACTTTGCAAACGTGCCCTTGTTGCGCTTAAGGTGAGGAGGGGGGCGAATGCCAAAGGTGCGCTCAACGAGGCGCCAAACGGGTTTCGCCGCTGAGCATTGCTGTAGAGCGTGCGTTTGCGACTCGACTTCGCGGCAGTTGGGGCACTTGGCGTCCGGGACGATGCCAAATTTATGGAGTCGCTGTCTAGTCGGTAGGACTCCCCACGCTTTTTTCCAGAGGAAGTCGCGAACGGGCCTTGGCGAACTTCGGCCGAGTCTTGCTAGCGATCGCTTTGCAGCCTCTGCTTTACTCTTGTCGGCGTCGCTTAACTGGCTGAGCGTGAGAGCTTCGATCAGCCGCGCAGGTGGGTCTTCATCGACGTTGCCCGAGGGCGCTTCCTTGCTGAGCATTCGCATGGTAGCGGACGCCGCTTTATAGAACAGGGCGGGAGGTTCCGCCAGGGGTCCGGGGTGTCCGCTCGCACCCAACCAGGTGTTATTCGCGCCGCTCCAATAGAGTAGCAAGCGTCTCCCATAGTAGTCGCCCGCCTGGAAAAGGGAGCGGGCCGTCTTGAGGGCGAGAATTTTGGCGAGCGATTGCACGTGTGGGAGACCTAGCCCGCCCTCGCTCACAGCCAACTGCAGTAGGTGTCGGCGAACTGGCGGGGGCTTGCCATTCCACAGAAAGGCATTGATGATTTTGCTCAGCTGTGTTGCCGTTTTCGCTGGCATGACAGCAACACGGCTCGCGTAGGCTGCCAACGCACAGACGCTCGTTTTTGCGGCGAGAGCCTTCTCGTGGAGCGTGAGGTCGTGAAGTAGGGCTCGCTCGATGAGCTGCTGCGCGCGTTGTAGCACTCTGGCCCACGTGGATGCGGCCACACCCTCACACGTGAAGTACACGCCCAGGACCTTAACGGTAGATACGGTCTGGATGTTACCAGCTGCTCCTGCTGGAAAACGGCCGAACAGCAGGGCTTTACTTTTTCCTTCATTGAGTTGAGCGCCGGACACCTCTGCGTAGCGGGCGAAGGTGCGGCGGAAGCGTTCGATGCTGCTTGGGGTTCTGACGAACAGGGAGACATCGTCGGCATAGGCCAGCACCTTAAGTTCATCAGTGCCCGTTAGTGGCAGACCTCTAAAGAGCTCGTCGCTGGCAAGTGTCGTGAGCAATGGCTCTATGGACAGGACAAAGAGTGTCGGGCCCAGCGGGCACCCCTGCCTTATTCCTCGGGTGTACATGAACTCGTCGGTCGTAGAGCCGTTCACCAGAACGCTGCACCTCAACTCCGAGTAGAGAAGCTTGATTACCTCAACAAAACCTTCTGGGAGGCCGAACTCGCCAAGCAGTCCGAAGAGGTAGCTGTGCCGCACTCTATCAAACGCTTTGGCTTGGTCCAGCGAAAAGAAAGCTCCCGAGACTTGTTTCCGTGAGGCATATTCGAAAACGTCCCTTGTCAGCGAGAGGTTCGCGAATATGGACCTGCCTGGGACGGCGCAAGACTGATGAGCAGCGATGATGTCCGGCAGGAACGGCTTGAGTCTGTTGTTAAGGATGGTCGCCACGATCTTATAGTCGGTGTTAAGTAGCGTGATCGGGCGCCAGGACGCTGGCTCGCACGGAGGGGCACCTTCCTTCAGAATCAGAACGATCCGCCCTGCACTGAAGGAGTTTGGCTTACTGTGCTGCGTTAGGACCTGGTTCACGAGTGCCAACAATGGGTCGCCCAAGACGTCGAAGAAGGTTGCGTAGAACGCTGCTGTGAGGCCGTCCGTTCCCGGAGCGGAATTCGGCGTCATACTTTTAACGGCGTAACGCAGTTCCTCCAACGACGCCTCGCCACACAAGGTTACACACTCGTCCCCATCGAGGCGGCGCAACTTCGAGCACAGGTCCGTCAGGAGGCCTGGTTCCGTCTCCGGCCCACGGGGTTGAGGCTCTTGAAATGCCGACTTGAAATGGTCACGAAAGATCGCTGTGATTTCCGCCGGGTCAACCGTAGTAGTTCCATCCGGGCGCCTAAGCTCCGTGATTTTCAGGGAAGCGTTCCCGTATGCCTCTCGCAAGTCAACTGTTGGGTCTTCTCCCTCAGACTGCTGGGTCGCCCCTGACCTCTGTGTCAACTCCTGGAGAAGCCTGTCATATCTCACTTGCAGGGAGTCCAAGTAATCCTGCGTGCAGGCGGTGAGGGTGTCAGCGCCTTCGATAATTCGCCTCCTGCGCAGGAGCTCGTTCATTTCACGAGTGATGCGGCGCTTCCGCTCTCTGCCTGTCTTTCGTAGGATATCTCCCCATGCCGACTTTAGGTCGTCCCAAGCTTCGGCGGTGACCCGGGGGACTCCTCTCACGGTCTCCAGTATTGCACTTTTGACTTCTTGGAGACTAGCTGCGTCCTTCAAGAGCGCTGGATCCAGTCTCCAACATTCGTCCCCTGCTCGGGGCCCGGGTGAGCCTCTCACAGTCGTGATAACTGGAATATGGTCAGTCTTTTTATCCAATGAAGCCGGTAGGGTGGACGTTGTGCAAGATATGACGGATGGGAGAAGGAAGTCAGGGACGTAAGCTCGGTCGATTCTGCTCGCGGTGGATCTTGACGACCGGGTTGGTGCAAAGGTGTCACCGTGGAGGTGAACCCAGGCGTCTGTTAGCCGCAGGTGCCGGAGGATCTTAACCAGCTCCTTGGCGTGGTATGTTGAGCCTCCTCTCCCTGGGCCGCGGATATCTCTTGTCGAGTCGACCACACAATTGAAATCACCAACCAGTACGTGAGGCAGGGGTTCGAGCAGGTGTTCGTGCAGTGCCTGAAAGAAGGCGTTCGTGTCCCTTCGTGTCACGGGAGCGTAGACGCTCACGAAGCGGACTCTCCTTCCATCCACGTAGATGTCTAGCAGGAGAGTACGTCCATTCGCACCAAAGATGCAGTGTGACTTCTGGCGGAACCGTCCCGATACGAAGATCACTCCAGTGCCACAAGACTTAGCGTTTGAGAGGGAAAAGAAACCATCAACAAAGCAGTCACGTCGAAACTGCGCCACATCTAAGGGGGACCGAAAATTTGTTTCTTGGATGAAAAGTAAGTCAATATTATTTTGCCGAGCGAAGGACAAAATGGAACGCTGCTTGTCCTTATTGCGGAAACCGCGAACATTCCACGTGGCAAATGTTAAAAGCGACATAAAAAAAAAAGACTTTATCGGCCAAAGGAAAAACAAAAAAAGAGAAGGGAAACACAGCGCGAGTAAACAAGGGGAGAGGGGGGGGGTGCTCCGTATCGGGACGGTCGTCGGCGATGCAAAGCCGGAAAGTGATGAAAGAAAAGAGTGTGCCTCAATGACGTCATATCGGCGGCCGCGAGCTTATCGGCGGCTATCATTTCGCGAACGCTGTTCAGCTCGGGCAGCTGTTCGATGTGCGGTCATGGCGTTAAAGGAAAAAAAAGAAAGCTCGGGGGGGGGGGGGGTCTCGCCTGTCTTGGGCGCACTATTTAATCGACCGAAGCCGTGGGGGGGCCGTCACCAACCGAGCCCCTACGTAGCTTCTTGGGGTTCTTACGACGGGCAGCTTCGCTGTCGCTACTCCCTTCGGGGGGGATTGAGCGGCGTAAAAATCTCTCGGCGCTCTCTGCTCGCCCCGATTCCTCGAGGCTGGTGCCGGCCGCCCGGCCTACGTCGCGAGCGTGAACGATGCCGCCTTTCGAGGCCACTTTTACTCTTGTTCTCAGAAGGGGTTCCGCTGCCTTTACTGATGTCGGCGTCTGACTTGAGGCTGGGCCTTGGGGCAGCCGCGGGGGGGTCGGACGGGAGTACGTAGTGGCCGCAGCTCTTAATGGGTGTGTCGTCGTAGTTCGCGTCGCTACTAGGCCCACGGGGGAGAGGTGGGAATTCGCGGTCCGTTACGCTTAGTGTCACTTGCTCCTCTTCGTAAGTTTCCCTGTCTTTCTCCGCCGAGTCCTGCTCCTCGCTAGCCGAGGTGTCCACTACCCAGGCGTCGCGCGACGAGTCAGGAGAGCTGGATTCCGAGCCGCTTCCCGTTGTGAAGTCGCCGAGTGCGACGGCGCTGGTAGATTCCTGCGCGCTGACAGAACACGCAGCGGAGGCTGAAGAGGGTCTCTGGTTGGTGTCGGAGGAGTCGCTGGCGCTTGTGGACTCGGCGGCATTTTTGAGGGTCGCATAACCGGGAGAGAGGGTGGGGGACTTTGGTCGCAGGACCTGCAGATTCGGCGATGCGTGTCGGCCGTCGGGGGGGGCTGAGACGCGTGAGCGGGTGAGTCCGTCAGCTGTTCCGTGCTCGGCCAAGAGGCCACGTGCAGCCGCGACGTATGAGCGCCTGCGGAAGCAGTCACGCGTTCCGTGCTTGCCGCCGCACTTTTTACACTCGGCGTCGCACCCCTCCGTGCCGTGGCCGAAGGTGCCGCACCGCGTACAGTACGGGGTCCGGCAGGCTGAAGCCATGTGCCCCACCTCGCTACACCTTGCGCACACTCTCCGCATACCGCGGTACTCCAGCATGACTCGGTGCCCCGCAACAGTTAAGAAGTTGGGCACCGGTTTAGTCATTTCAATGCGAACTACGCGGACCCCATTAAGCTTAGTTTGGCGGTTGCTAACGGTCGCGAAAGCCACGCTCTTCACTTTGCCGTACTGAGAGAGTACACTAGTCAAGGGATCGTCGGGTAAAAAGGCAGGGTAACGGAAAACATTTACAAAAGTTACCGGAGGACCCACGGCCTCTACCGCGACTTTCTGGTCATTAACAGTGAAGCCCTCATTGACCAACAACTTGGTAGCTTGTGCCGCGTTGCGAGTGCATACCAGAAACCTAGATCCACCCATATGTTGCAGTACATGCACACTATCGTCTCCCGCTGTACGCTCAGCTGCGTCAATCAGGTCATCTAATGTTATGTCACCATCAGGCGCATTAAAAAAGAAACAGTGCTCCCTCACCGGGAGACTCATTTGTGCGGCCATTGCAGGGGGCGTAGCCGGTTGCTCCTCCGGGAAGAGGCGGGGGGGGCGTGTCTCGTGACTGGTGGTAGCGCAGCGGTCGCCGCGCACTGGTAGACAGGTTCAGCAGGCGCTTGGTCCTGGAACCGGAAGTGGTTGGGGTGTGGCGCAGCAGGGGCCTCCGGGCGGGTAGAAGGGAACCGGGCTCCGCTCGCCTCCAGGCATGGAGTGGTGGTCACCGGGCAGGGGTAGAACCCGCGACCCAGGAGCTGCGAGCGCCCGCGTAACAGGCGCGGTAGCAGCAACGACTCTTTTTCGATGGTAGGGTCCCCGAGGGGTCAACGTCAGCGTGACGCGACCCCGGGACTCGCGCGTAGACTCGCAGAAGGAACGGCTAGCTCGGCCCTGATCCTCGCCAAAAGGCCGAGAAGCGATGCAATTCATTAGCACGTAATTAAAATCCATTCTTTCACACCTCGTACTTAGTTCTGGCCAAAAGCCGGGCAAACAGTAGCAAAGCAATTCCGACGTCCACCCATGCACAACCAGCATTGTGCACCGACAGCGGCAGCGCTGGCTTCACGGCATTGCTTTTATCCCCAGTCCGCTTGAAGTTTCTAGTTTCGCTTACAAACATGTTAAAACTGAAACCTTCTTTTTCCCAGAGGTCGAAGCCACGCGTGCTTGCTTGCATGCGTACTCTCTATGCGCCCATGACGTCACACCAAATGCTTGCCGGCGAACATTATCAGCCATGTCGCGAGGGATGCTACAGCACTTGTTTTAAAAACTGATGCATAGTGTACATGTCCAACTCGAGCACCAAAGTCTGGAAGGAAAAAAAAAAAAAAAAATGACTGCGCAAAATGTGAATACGTCACCCATCCAACATGGCTTCTACGCCGGCTGCCCAAGCAACGCCTCTGCAACGACGCCCACAATCATCGGCAAAAAGGTGGTGCCTTTGGCTGCTTCAGCACGCTCAACATATGCCTTGCAAGTTCCGACGTGGCGGAACACCGCACCGAGGTCGACGAAGGTCCTGCCGTGAAAGGCAGACCCGGGAATGCGTGCGAAACGTCTACCGCGTGGGTTGTGAAGCCGGTGAATGAAGGATCATGTGGCAGAGGGTGACGGAACGTGAGTGTGCGACTTGCCGCTGCGATGTCGTTCAAGCGTTCAACGGGCCGGCAGGTTCTGTCTGTCGTGGTCGAAAACGTCCGAGTCAAAGTTTTGCTGATTCCGAGGGGTAGGAGTGCTATGGTGGCGTGTACGAGGCGCTGGTGCGGCGCTCCGTCGATCGTGCCGGACGGACATGAGGCGGCCGAAGGCGGTCGTCAAGTGGTCGCGGAAATCAGTGGAGAAGTACTCGCCTGCGCTTTTCGTCGAAGACTCGCGACAGACGGTCTTCGGGAGACACGGGTGGTTGCACAAATGCGACCGTGCGTCAACGTGCAGCCATATTCGTGGATTATTTCGCCCCATTACGATAGCTTCGTCACTGCGCTCGCTGGTGTTGCTTGTTTTTGTTGACCTTCACTTGTGGCTCACACCCACTGTGGGGGATTGGCTGGTTTGTTGTTCTGCTTCTTCGACTTCTACATACTCGGCTTAGTGAAGCTGTGAGGAGTGACGAGTGGGTACGGAGGCAAAGCGCGCCCGGGGCGTGATCTCACGCGTCCTGGGGTCCACGTCGCTTCAGGTACGTGCGTGGTGCGTCCGTACGTCTAGTGCGCAATTTTCTTGGAACTTCCAGCAACTGGCAATTCCATTGAGGTGAGCGTGCGAGGATGTTCGTTGTAATTAACGAGAGCCAACGGTGGATGAGCTGGTATGAGATGGTGTTCAGAAATGAAGTGTTTGATCAACAAGGCGATGCCCGCCGTGGTGGTCTGATGGCCGTAAGGTACTCGGCTGCTGACCCGCAGGTGGTGGGATCGAATCCCGGCCGCGGCGGCTGCATTTCCCTGTGCTCAGATTAGGGTGCACGTGAAAGAACCCCAGGTGGTCGAAATTTTCCCATAATCATATGGTGGTTTTGGGACATCAAACTCCAAAGGTCAGTGGACATAGGAAAAGCACATCGGGGCTTTGCCGCTCCACCGTACAGCAGGTGTGTGCGGAGTGGGTCGTGTGGCGTTCTTTGCGATTTTAATTTGTGATGGGGAATAGTGTAGATGCGTAGACGTGGCGAGAGCACGCGTCTTCAGGTTCAGACGCCGCGTGAAGATGTGAAATAAAAATGCCTTCGCTTGCCACTGCAACTGTAAACAGAAACACCAACCAAACCCCATTTTCTAGAGGCTTTTTTATTTTTCGTTGCGAAACGGGTGAATTCGAAAAGCGGAAATAGCTTGGCACATACATACACACTTCTACACACATACATACATACACATCGCACATGCATACACATCGTATACACACTTCTAGCTTTCCTCCGAAACAGTAATGATAATTTCCTCAATAGTTTTATTGATATGAGTAGGAATGTTAAAAAAAATAAGAAACTTGAGTATGTACGTGTGAACATAACAAAATAAAAGAGACCCTCCATATATGAAATACACACGGAAACATTTATTTTCCCAGAGCAATCGTAAGTGCAAACACAGCTAGCGCACTCCCTGCCCGCGAATACCGCGTCAGCCGGGGCGGCGTGCCGCCACCGTCTCGGACACTCGACGCACCCACGCCGTTTACCCCGGTATCATGGGTAAATCCGAACACTCCTTCTATCATTGAATTTATTGTCGAACTCACCCCGCAGGGGGTGAGTGGGCCGATCCCGGAGGTAGTGCAATACCGGGCCAACCCGTGGCGGAGGTGAAGCAAGCTTCAAGCACTCCGCCGCATCACAAAAATAAGTTTAATATCTTGGATCCAAATAGGATCCGTATCAGATATTAAGCTGATAAGAACAGATACTACATCATCAAAGAGAAGTTTATTTAACTTCAGACATAAAGGGCACTTTAGACCGGTTTTTACAGAATACTCAGCCACAGTTTGGCTGGGATCTTATGCACAAGTTGTGCGGAAACAAGTATAATCGTTCCGATGGTAGAACGAAAAAAAAAGGGTAAAAGTGCATAAATGTCATCGTTTATACAAGAGTATACGTAGTCATGCAAACAGTTATGAATAAAAAGGCGTTTGAGAAGGCGCTGTTCACATGTGTCAAAAGCAAGCACTTAAATACACTATTCTTGATGTGCAAAAGGAACTGGAGAAAGGAACACGCAAATTATTTACATATGTACAAGGCGATGTGCTGTCACATGAACGTATATACATAAGACATGGGGGAAAAAAAAACAAGAAAGGATTGTGCGTGCACTATCGTGCAGACATGTTTCAGGGCGTGTAGTATTTAGTGCGGTTGGAACGGCATGGAGGGGAGCCGGGGTTAGTAAGGAATTATTGGGGTGCGGAGCTTCGCATCTTTAACAAAAAAGAATTTGGTGTGCCAGCGGCGGAGGAACTTTTCCTCGCCACTGGCTTCAAGCTGTTCCGATAAGTAGCGCCATATCATGCGCCTGATTCTGGTGACGACCGGGTAAGCTGCCCTGACCGGCGAGCTGCGCGCCTCCGCAAGTGAGCGGCGCTGCCAGATAGCGAAGAGCGTACAAGCGACCACTAACTTTGCAAACGTGCCCTTGTTGCGCTTAAGGTGAGGAGGGGGGCGAATGCCAAAGGTGCGCTCAACGAGGCGCCAAACGGGTTTCGCCGCTGAGCATTGCTGTAGAGCGTGCGTTTGCGACTCGACTTCGCGGCAGTTGGGGCACTTGGCGTCCGGGACGATGCCAAATTTGTGGAGTCGCTGTCTAGTCGGTAGGACTCCCCACGCTTTTTTCCAGAGGAAGTCGCGAACGGGCCTTGGCGAACTTCGGCCGAGTCTTGCTAGCGATCGCTTTGCAGCCTCTGCTTTACTCTTGTCGGCGTCGCTTAACTGGCTGAGCGTGAGAGCTTCGATCAGCCGCGCAGGTGGGTCTTCATCGACGTTGCCCGAGGGCGCTTCCTTGCTGAGCATTCGCATGGTAGCGGACGCCGCTTTATAGAACAGGGCGGGAGGTTCCGCCAGGGGTCCGGGGTGTCCGCTCGCACCCAACCAGGTGTTATTCGCGCCGCTCCAATAGAGTAGCAAGCGTCTCCCATAGTAGTCGCCCGCCTGGAAAAGGGAGCGGGCCGTCTTGAGGGCGAGAATTTTGGCGAGCGATTGCACGTGTGGGAGACCTAGCCCGCCCTCGCTCACAGCCAACTGCAGTAGGTGTCGGCGAACTGGCGGGGGCTTGCCATTCCACAGAAAGGCATTGATGATTTTGCTCAGCTGTGTTGCCGTTTTCGCTGGCATGACAGCAACACGGCTCGCGTAGGCTGCCAACGCACAGACGCTCGTTTTTGCGGCGAGAGCCTTCTCGTGGAGCGTGAGGTCGTGAAGTAGGGCTCGCTCGATGAGCTGCTGCGCGCGTTGTAGCACTCTGGCCCACGTGGATGCGGCCACACCCTCACACGTGAAGTACACGCCCAGGACCTTAACGGTAGATACGGTCTGGATGTTACCAGCTGCTCCTGCTGGAAAACGGCCGAACAGCAGGGCTTTACTTTTTCCTTCATTGAGTTGAGCGCCGGACACCTCTGCGTAGCGGGCGAAGGTGCGGCGGAAGCGTTCGATGCTGCTTGGGGTTCTGACGAACAGGGAGACATCGTCGGCATAGGCCAGCACCTTAAGTTCATCAGTGCCCGTTAGTGGCAGACCTCTAAAGAGCTCGTCGCTGGCAAGTGTCGTGAGCAATGGCTCTATGGACAGGACAAAGAGTGTCGGGCCCAGCGGGCACCCCTGCCTTATTCCTCGGGTGTACATGAACTCGTCGGTCGTAGAGCCGTTCACCAGAACGCTGCACCTCAACTCCGAGTAGAGAAGCTTGATTACCTCAACAAAACCTTCTGGGAGGCCGAACTCGCCAAGCAGTCCGAAGAGGTAGCTGTGCCGCACTCTATCAAACGCTTTGGCTTGGTCCAGCGAAAAGAAAGCTCCCGAGACTTGTTTCCGTGAGGCATATTCGAAAACGTCCCTTGTCAGCGAGAGGTTCGCGAATATGGACCTGCCTGGGACGGCGCAAGACTGATGAGCAGCGATGATGTCCGGCAGGAACGGCTTGAGTCTGTTGTTAAGGATGGTCGCCACGATCTTATAGTCGGTGTTAAGTAGCGTGATCGGGCGCCAGGACGCTGGCTCGCACGGAGGGGCACCTTCCTTCAGAATCAGAACGATCCGCCCTGCACTGAAGGAGTTTGGCTTACTGTGCTGCGTTAGGACCTGGTTCACGAGTGCCAACAATGGGTCGCCCAAGACGTCGAAGAAGGTTGCGTAGAACGCTGCTGTGAGGCCGTCCGTTCCCGGAACGGAATTCGGGGTCATACTTTTAACGGCGTAACGCAGTTCCTCCAACGACGCCTCGCCACACAAGGTTACACACTCGTCCCCATCGAGGCGGCGCAACTTCGAGCACAGGTCCGTCAGGAGGCCTGGTTCCGTCTCCGGCCCACGGGGTTGAGGCTCTTGAAATGCCGACTTGAAATGGTCACGAAAGATCGCTGTGATTTCCGCCGGGTCAACCGTAGTAGTTCCATCCGGGCGCCTAAGCTCCGTGATTTTCAGGGAGGCGTTCCCGTATGCCTCTCGCAAGTCAACTGTTGGGTCTTCTCCCTCAGACTGCTGGGTTGCCCCTGACCTCTGTGTCAACTCCTGGAGAAGCCTGTCATATCTCACTTGCAGGGAGTCCAAGTAATCCTGCGTGCAGGCGGTGAGGGTGTCAGCGCCTTCGATAATTCGCCTCCTGCGCAGGAGCTCGTTCATTTCACGAGTGATGCGGCGCTTCCGCTCTCTGCCTGTCTTTCGTAGGATATCTCCCCATGCCGACTTTAGGTCGTCCCAAGCTTCGGCGGTGACCCGGGGGACTCCTCTCACGGTCTCCACTATTGCACTTTTGACTTCTTGGAGACTAGCTGCGTCCTTCAAGAGCGCTGGATCCAGTCTCCAACATTCGTCCCCTGCTCGGGGCCCGGGTGAGCCTCTCACAGTCGTGATAACTGGAATATGGTCAGTCTTTTTATCCAATGAAGCCGGTAGGGTGGACGTTGTGCAAGATATGACGGATGGGAGAAGGAAGTCAGGGACGTAAGCTCGGTCGATTCTGCTCGCGGTGGATCTTGACGACCGGGTTGGTGCAAAGGTGTCACCGTGGAGGTGAACCCAGGCGTCTGTTAGCCGCAGGTGCCGGAGGATCTTAACCAGCTCCTTGGCGTGGTATGTTGAGCCTCCTCTCCCTGGGCCGCGGATATCTCTTGTCGAGTCGACCACACAATTGAAATCACCAACCAGTACGTGAGGCAGGGGTTCGAGCAGGTGTTCGTGCAGTGCCTGAAAGAAGGCGTTCGTGTCCCTTCGTGTCACGGGAGCGTAGACGCTCACGAAGCGGACTCTCCTTCCATCCACGTAGATGTCTAGCAGGAGAGTACGTCCATTCGCACCAAAGATGCAGTGTGACTTCTGGCGGAACCGTCCCGATACGAAGATCACTCCAGTGCCACAAGACTTAGCGTTTGAGAGGGAAAAGAAACCATCAACAAAGCAGTCACGTCGAAACTGCGCCACATCTAAGGGGGACCGAAAATTTGTTTCTTGGATGAAAAGTAAGTCAATATTATTTTGCCGAGCGAAGGACAAAATGGAACGCTGCTTGTCCTTATTGCGGAAACCGCGAACATTCCACGTGGCAAATGTTAAAAGCGACATAAAAAAAAGACTTTATCGGCCAAAGGAAAAACAAAAAAAGAGAAGGGAAACACAGCGCGAGTAAACAAGGGGAGAGGGGGGGGGTGCTCCGTATCGGGACGGTCGTCGGCGATGCAAAGCCGGAAAGTGATGAAAGAAAAGAGTGTGCCTCAATGACGTCATATCGGCGGCCGCGAGCTTATCGGCGGCTATCATTTCGCGAACGCTGTTCAGCTCGGGCAGCTGTTCGATGTGCGGTCATGGCGTTAAAGGAAAAAAAAGAAAGCTCGGGGGGGGGGGGGGGTCTCGCCTGTCTTGGGCGCACTATTTAATCGACCGAAGCCGTGGGGGGGCCGTCACCAACCGAGCCCCTACGTAGCTTCTTGGGGTTCTTACGACGGGCAGCTTCGCTGTCGCTACTCCCTTCGGGGGGGATTGAGCGGCGTAAAAATCTCTCGGCGCTCTCTGCTCGCCCCGATTCCTCGAGGCTGGTGCCGGCCGCCGGCCTGCGTCGCGAGCGTGAACGATGCCGCCTTTCGAGGCCACTTTTACTCTTGTTCTCAGAAGGGGTTCCGCTGCCTTTACTGATGTCGGCGTCTGACTTGAGGCTGGGCCTTGGGGCAGCCGCGGGGGGGTCAGACGGGAGTACGTAGTGGCCGCAGCTCTTAATGGGTGTGTCGTCGTAGTTCGCGTCGCTACTAGGCCCACGGGGGAGAGGTGGGAATTCGCGGTCCGTTACGCTTAGTGTCACTTGCTCCTCTTCGTAAGTTTCCCTGTCTTTCTCCGCCGAGTCCTGCTCCTCGCTAGCCGAGGTGTCCACTACCCAGGCGTCGCGCGACGAGTCAGGAGAGCTGGATTCCGAGCCGCTTCCCGTTGTGAAGTCGCCGAGTGCGTCGGCGCTGGTAGATTCCTGCGCGCTGACAGAACACGCAGCGGAGGCTGAAGAGGGTCTCTGGTTGGTGTCGGAGGAGTCGCTGGCGCTTGTGGACTCGGCGGCATTTTTGAGGGTCGCATAACCGGGAGAGAGGGTGGGGGACTTTGGTCGCAGGACCTGCAGATTCGGCGATGCGTGTCGGCCGTCGGGGGGGGCTGAGACGCGTGAGCGGGTGAGTCCGTCAGCTGTTCCGTGCTCGGCCAAGAGGCCACGTGCAGCCGCGACGTACGAGCGCCTGCGGAAGCAGTCACGCGTTCCGTGCTTGCCGCCGCACTTTTTACACTCGGCGTCGCACCCCTCCGTGCCGTGGCCGAAGGTGCCGCACCGCGTACAGTACGGGGTCCGGCAGGCTGAAGCCATGTGCCCCACCTCGCTACACCTTGCGCACACTCTCCGCATACCGCGGTACTCCAGCATGACTCGGTGCCCCGCAACAGTTAAGAAGTTGGGCACCGGTTTAGTCATTTCAATGCGAACTACGCGGACCCCATTAAGCTTAGTTTGGCGGTTGCTAACGGTCGCGAAAGCCACGCTCTTCACTTTGCCGTACTGAGAGAGTACACTAGTCAAGGGATCGTCGGGTAAGAAGGCAGGGTAACGGAAAACATTTACAAAAGTTACCGGAGGACCCACGGCCTCTACCGCGACTTTCTGGTCATTAACAGTGAAGCCCTCATTGACCAACAACTTGGTAGCTTGTGCCGCGTTGCGAGTGCATACCAGAAACCTAGATCCACCCATATGTTGCAGTACATGCACACTATCGTCTCCCGCTGTACGCTCAGCTGCGTCAATCAGGTCATCTAATGTTATGTCACCATCAGGCGCATTAAAAAAGAAACAGTGCTCCCTCACCGGGAGACTCATTTGTGCGGCCATTGCAGGGGGCGTAGCCGGTTGCTCCTCCGGGAAGAGGCGGGGGGGGCGTGTCTCGTGACTGGTGGTAGCGCAGCGGTCGCCGCGCACTGGTAGACAGGTTCAGCAGGCGCTTGGTCCTGGAACCGGAAGTGGTTGGGGTGTGGCGCAGCAGGGGCCTCCGGGCGGGTAGAAGGGAACCGGGCTCCGCTCGCCTCCAGGCATGGAGTGGTGGTCACCGGGCAGGGGTAGAACCCGCGACCCAGGAGCTGCGAGCGCCCGCGTAACAGGCGCGGTAGCAGCAACGACTCTTTTTCGATGGTAGGGTCCCCGAGGGGTCAACGTCAGCGTGACGCGACCCCGGGACTCGCGCGTAGACTCGCAGAAGGAAAGGCTAGCTCGGCCCTGATCCTCGCCAAAAGGCCGAGAAGCGATGCAATTCATTAGCACGTAATTAAAATCCATTCTTTCACACCTCGTACTTAGTTCTGGCCAAAAGCCGGGCAAACAGTAGCAAAGCAATTCCGACGTCCACCCATGCACAACCAGCATTGTGCACCGACAGCGGCAGCGCTGGCTTCACGGCATTGCTTTTATCCCCAGTCCGCTTGAAGTTTCTAGTTTCGCTTACAAACATGTTAAAACTGAAACCTTCTTTTTCCCAGAGGTCGAAGCCACGCGTGCTTGCTTGCATGCGTACTCTCTATGCGCCCATGACGTCACACCAAATGCTTGCCGGCGAACATTATCAGCCATGTCGCGAGGGATGCTACAGCACTTGTTTTAAAAACTGATGCATAGTGTACATGTCCAACTCGAGCACCAAAGTCTGGAAGGAAAAAAAAAAAAAAAAAAAAATGACTGCGCAAAATGTGAATACGTCACCCATCCAACATGGCTTCTACGCCGGCTGCCCAAGCAACGCCTCTGCAACGACGCCCACAATCATCGGCAAAAAGGTGGTGCCTTTGGCTGCTTCAGCACGCTCAACATATGCCTTGCAAGTTCCGACGTGGCGGAACACCGCACCGAGGTCGACGAAGGTCCTGCCGTGAAAGGCAGACCCGGGAATGCGTGCGAAACGTCTACCGCGTGGGTTGTGAAGCCGGTGAATGAAGGATCATGTGGCAGAGGGTGACGGAACGTGAGTGTGCGACTTGCCGCTGCGATGTCGTTCAAGCGTTCAACGGGCCGGCAGGTTCTGTCTGTCGTGGTCGAAAACGTCCGAGTCAAAGTTTTGCTGATTCCGAGGGGTAGGAGTGCTATGGTGGCGTGTACGAGGCGCTGGTGCGGCGCTCCGTCGATCGTGCCGGACGGACATGAGGCGGCCGAAGGCGGTCGTCAAGTGGTCGCGGAAATCAGTGGAGAAGTACTCGCCTGCGCTTTTCGTCGAAGACTCGCGACAGACGGTCTTCGGGAGACACGGGTGGTTGCACAAATGCGACCGTGCGTCAACGTGCAGCCATATTCGTGGATTATTTCGCCCCATTACGATAGCTTCGTCACTGCGCTCGCTGGTGTTGCTTGTTTTTGTTGACCTTCACTTGTGGCTCACACCCACTGTGGGGGATTGGCTGGTTTGTTGTTCTGCTTCTTCGACTTCTACATACTCGGCTTAGTGAAGCTGTGAGGAGTGACGAGTGGGTACGGAGGCAAAGCGCGCCCGGGGCGTGATCTCACGCGTCCTGGGGTCCACGTCGCTTCAGGTACGTGCGTGGTGCGTCCGTACGTCTAGTGCGCAATTTTCTTGGAACTTCCAGCAACTGGCAATTCCATTGAGGTGAGCGTGCGAGGATGTTCGTTGTAATTAACGAGAGCCAACGGTGGATGAGCTGGTATGAGATGGTGTTCAGAAATGAAGTGTTTGATCAACAAGGCGATGCCCGCCGTGGTGGTCTGATGGCCGTAAGGTACTCGGCTGCTGACCCGCAGGTGGTGGGATCGAATCCCGGCCGCGGCGGCTGCATTTCCCTGTGCTCAGATTAGGGTGCACGTGAAAGAACCCCAGGTGGTCGAAATTTTCCCATAATCATATGGTGGTTTTGGGACGTCAAACCCCAAAGGTCAGTGGACATAGGAAAAGCACATCGGGGCTTTGCCGCTCCACCGTACAGCAGGTGTGTGCGGAGTGGGTCGTGTGGCGTTCTTTGCGATTTTAATTTGTGATGGGGAATAGTGTAGATGCGTAGACGTGGCGAGAGCACGCGTCTTCAGGTTCAGACGCCGCGTGAAGATGTGAAATAAAAATGCCTTCGCTTGCCACTGCAACTGTAAACAGAAACACCAACCAAACCCCATTTTCTAGAGGCTTTTTTATTTTTCGTTGCGAAACGGGTGAATTCGAAAAGCGGAAATAGCTTGGCACATACATACACACTTCTACACACATACATACATACACATCGCACATGCATACACATCGTATACACACTTCTAGCTTTCCTCCGAAACAGTAATGATAATTTCCTCAATAGTTTTATTGATATGAGTAGGAATGTTAAAAAAAATAAGAAACTTGAGTATGTACGTGTGAACATAACAAAATAAAAGAGACCCTCCATATATGAAATACACACGGAAACATTTATTTTCCCAGAGCAATCGTAAGTGCAAACACAGCTAGCGCACTCCCTGCCCGCGAATACCGCGTCAGCCGGGGCGGCGTGCCGCCACCGTCTCGGACACTCGACGCACCCACGCCGTTTACCCCGGTATCATGGGTAAATCCGAACACTCCTTCTATCATTGAATTTATTGTCGAACTCACCCCGCAGGGGGTGAGTGGGCCGATCCCGGAGGTAGTGCAATACCGGGCCAACCCGTGGCGGAGGTGAAGCAAGCTTCAAGCACTCCACCGCATCACAAAAATAAGTTTAATATCTTGGATCCAAATAGGATCCGTATCAGATATTAAGCTGATAAGAACAGAATTTTTTATTATACTTAGTACACAAACATCATACATGGTTATATAACACAACAAGAAACGGTAATAAAAGGTGTATATAATAAAATCAGGTAACAAAAAGGCTAAAAAAGAGTTAGTGGTGTTAGTATGAATAAAAACGTATAACAATAAAAAACGCGGTATCGCTTCTCGAATAAAAAACTATTTACAAAACGCCTATATGGCCACGATAAATGTCCGTAGAGGCAGCGATCGTGTCTGAAACGCAAAGTCTTTTCATGGTGCGCAGGTAGCTCCTGGAGCAGAACCTGCGGCAGACACGATCGTTGGCCGGATCCCACGAGCCGAGGCAGCCTACGACGATGGCGTCGACGGAGACGCGCTGGAACCGCTGGAGGAGATGACGCTGTAGAGGGGCGTACTTCTCCTCCTTGACCCTCCGAGCCTCCTGGAACGCCTGCATGCGGTTGTCGAAGGGACAGCAGACGTCCAGGATCAGGGCTTCCTCACCACGGGCCAGGACGAGGTCGGGTCGCAAGCCGGGGACGCCGACCTGCTGGTTCTCCCCGATGACGGTGAACCGCTCCAGGGCCGCCTTCTTGAGGCGCGCAACGATGGCGTTGTGGCGCTCTGTCATGGCCCGGCTCTGCCGCATGCAGTGGCAGAGGACGTGCGGCAGGGTCTCCTCCCCGTACCCGCAGCGTCGGCACCTCTTGTCAGCTGCGGGCACCCACGTTCTTGTGCCGTTCAGGGGGAGGAGATTCAGCCGGGCTCGATGAATGAAGCGCCACTCCTTGAAGCGAGTGTAGCGGCCGGACCTCATGAAGTGGAAACTGGCGGGGTCCGCCGCTACACACGCCATCGCCTTGCCCTGGGACGGCTTCTCCTGGAGAGAACGGTCCCGGTCCTGGTTGAGGATGGCCCGAAGGATCTACACTTTGATCTTAGCCAAAAGGCCGAGAAGCGATGCAATTCATTAGCACGTAATTAAAATCCATTCTTTCACACCTCGTACTTAGTTCTGGCCAAAAGCCGGGCAAACAGTAGCAAAGCAATTCCGACGTCCACCCATGCACAACCAGCATTGTGCACCGACAGCGGCAGCGCTGGCTTCACGGCATTGCTTTTATCCCCAGTCCGCTTGAAGTTTCTAGTTTCGCTTACAAACATGTTAAAACTGAAACCTTCTTTTTCCCAGAGGTCGAAGCCACGCGTGCTTGCTTGCATGCGTACTCTCTATGCGCCCATGACGTCACACCAAATGCTTGCCGGCGAACATTATCAGCCATGTCGCGAGGGATGCTACAGCACTTGTTTTAAAAACTGATGCATAGTGTACATGTCCAACTCGAGCACCAAAGTCTGGAAGGAAAAAAAAAAAAAAAAATGACTGCGCAAAATGTGAATACGTCACCCATCCAACATGGCTTCTACGCCGGCTGCCCAAGCAACGCCTCTGCAACGACGCCCACAATCATCGGCAAAAAGGTGGTGCCTTTGGCTGCTTCAGCACGCTCAACATATGCCTTGCAAGTTCCGACGTGGCGGAACACCGCACCGAGGTCGACGAAGGTCCTGCCGTGAAAGGCAGACCCGGGAATGCGTGCGAAACGTCTACCGCGTGGGTTGTGAAGCCGGTGAATGAAGGATCATGTGGCAGAGGGTGACGGAACGTGAGTGTGCGACTTGCCGCTGCGATGTCGTTCAAGCGTTCAACGGGCCGGCAGGTTCTGTCTGTCGTGGTCGAAAACGTCCGAGTCAAAGTTTTGCTGATTCCGAGGGGTAGGAGTGCTATGGTGGCGTGTACGAGGCGCTGGTGCGGCGCTCCGTCGATCGTGCCGGACGGACATGAGGCGGCCGAAGGCGGTCGTCAAGTGGTCGCGGAAATCAGTGGAGAAGTACTCGCCTGCGCTTTTCGTCGAAGACTCGCGACAGACGGTCTTCGGGAGACACGGGTGGTTGCACAAATGCGACCGTGCGTCAACGTGCAGCCATATTCGTGGATTATTTCGCCCCATTACGATAGCTTCGTCACTGCGCTCGCTGGTGTTGCTTGTTTTTGTTGACCTTCACTTGTGGCTCACACCCACTGTGGGGGATCGGCTGGTTTGTTGTTCTGCTTCTTCGACTTCTACATACTCGGCTTAGTGAAGCTGTGAGGAGTGACGAGTGGGTACGGAGGCAAAGCGCGCCCGGGGCGTGATCTCACGCGTCCTGGGGTCCACGTCGCTTCAGGTACGTGCGTGGTGCGTCCGTACGTCTAGTGCGCAATTTTCTTGGAACTTCCAGCAACTGGCAATTCCATTGAGGTGAGCGTGCGAGGATGTTCGTTGTAATTAACGAGAGCCAACGGTGGATGAGCTGGTATGAGATGGTGTTCAGAAATGAAGTGTTTGATCAACAAGGCGATGCCCGCCGTGGTGGTCTGATGGCCGTAAGGTACTCGGCTGCTGACCCGCAGGTGGTGGGATCGAATCCCGGCCGCGGCGGCTGCATTTCCCTGTGCTCAGATTAGGGTGCACGTGAAAGAACCCCAGGTGGTCGAAATTTTCCCATAATCATATGGTGGTTTTGGGACGTCAAACCCCAAAGGTCAGTGGACATAGGAAAAGCACATCGGGGCTTTGCCGCTCCACCGTACAGCAGGTGTGTGCGGAGTGGGTCGTGTGGCGTTCTTTGCGATTTTAATTTGTGATGGGGAATAGTGTAGATGCGTAGACGTGGCGAGAGCACGCGTCTTCAGGTTCAGACGCCGCGTGAAGATGTGAAATAAAAATGCCTTCGCTTGCCACTGCAACTGTAAACAGAAACACCAACCAAACCCCATTTTCTAGAGGCTTTTTTATTTTTCGTTGCGAAACGGGTGAATTCGAAAAGCGGAAATAGCTTGGCACATACATACACACTTCTACACACATACATACATACACATCGCACATGCATACACATCGTATACACACTTCTAGCTTTCCTCCGAAACAGTAATGATAATTTCCTCAATAGTTTTATTGATATGAGTAGGAATGTTAAAAAAAATAAGAAACTTGAGTATGTACGTGTGAACATAACAAAATAAAAGAGACCCTCCATATATGAAATACACACGGAAACATTTATTTTCCCAGAGCAATCGTAAGTGCAAACACAGCTAGCGCACTCCCTGCCCGCGAATACCGCGTCAGCCGGGGCGGCGTGCCGCCACCGTCTCGGACACTCGACGCACCCACGCCGTTTACCCCGGTATCATGGGTAAATCCGAACACTCCTTCTATCATTGAATTTATTGTCGAACTCACCCCGCAGGGGGTGAGTGGGCCGATCCCGGAGGTAGTGCAATACCGGGCCAACCCGTGGCGGAGGTGAAGCAAGCTTCAAGCACTCCGCCGCATCACAAAAATAAGTTTAATATCTTGGATCCAAATAGGATCCGTATCAGATATTAAGCTGATAAGAACAGATACTACTACAAAGAGAAGTTTATTTAGACTCTCAACACATTCGGCAACAGAACAGAAATATTTACAAATACCCAGCCAGGAATTCGGCTGTAATGACACTCAAGACAGCACTTGACCCAATTTGGGCACAAGAAGAACACAGTTGTATTGTACAGTAAATCATATAATATACAAAACCTATTTACATAGACAATGGATACAGTGAAATGAAAGCACATGATCTATTACGTATTTACATGCCGAAAAGAAACTTTATACAAAGATAAGCGGCGCTCCCGCAAACAAACATAAACACTACGGGGGGGGGGGGGGGCGGTTAACAGGGGGGACCAGAAGATACCTCGTGCATGGAGCACGCCTTAATATCAGTGTAACTACGACCGAGGGAAGGGCTACATGTCTGTGCTTGTGCTATAAGGGGGGGGGGGGGGTGGCCCCGCTTGGTTACAGAGTTGGGGGGTAGTTAATAGGGGATTAGGGGGGACACTAATTTACCATTGCGCAGGAAGAAAAATCTGGTGTGCCAGCGCCGGAGGAAGGATTCCTCGCCACTAGCCTCCAACTCCTCCGAGAGGTGCGCCCACACCAATCGCTTGATTCGGCTCACTGTGGGGTACGCGGCTCTAACGGGCTTCCTCCTCGCTTCTGCTAGCGAACGGCGCTGCCATATCACAAAGAGAGTGAGGGCGAAGACCACTCGCGCGAAGGTGCCCTTGTTGCGTCTGTGGTTTGGCGGAGGGCGGATGCCGAAGCACTGCGCAATCATGCGCCATACGGGTCTCGCAGCAGGGCAGTTTAGGAGCGCGTGGTCTTGTGTTTCTGTCTCTCGGCAGTTCGGGCAGCGGGCGTCGGGAACGATACCGAAATGGTGTAACCTTTGCCTCGTGGGGAGGACGTTCCACGCCCGTTTCCAAAGGAAGTCTTGGACCTCACGGGGGGTGTCTCGACTGAACGTAGCGATTTCTCGCATCGCTCGCCTAGCACGTCGCTTGTCGTCTTCGTCGAGCTGGTGGGCCGTGAGTGTCTCGACCAGTCTGGCTGGCGGGTCGGACTCGATCTCGCATCCAGGGACCTCCTTTGCGAGCATACGCATAGTCGCTGCCGCCACCCTATAAAAGGGGGAGGGCGACTCGGCAAAGGGTCCGGAGTGACCACCCGCTTCAAGCCAGTCGTTGCCCACGCTGCTCCAGTAGAGGAGTAAACCCCTGCCCGCATAGTCGCTCTTCTGCGCTAGCGCACGGGCGGTCTTCAAGGCGAGGATCTTGCTCGTGGTCTGGACATGGGGGAGGCCAAGTCCTCCCTCGCTCGGTGCGAGCTGCAGAAGGTGGCGCTTGACTGGCGGGGGGTTGCCATCCCACATAAAAGCTGTTATGAGCTGGTTGAGGTGGTTCGCAATTCTGGTGGGCATGGTGGTCACTCGGCTAACGTGGGAGGCGAGGGCGCAGATGCTGGTCTTCACCGCTACGGCTTTGTCACGCAGGGTAAGGTCGGAGAGCTTGGCGCGTTCAATAAGTAGGTGGGCCCTGTCTATCACTCTACGCCAGGTGGATGCCGCCACACCCTCGCAGGTGAATAGCACTCCCAGGACTTTCACAGCAGAGACAGCCTCGATCGTCCCAATAGCCTCAGCCGGAAAAGGGCCAAAGAGCAAGGCCTTACTCTTGGCTTCGTTTAGCCTTGCTCCCGATGCGGCGGCATAGGTGCTGAATACCTGGCGGAAGCGAACGAGACTGCGTGCATCTCTTAGAAAGAGTGAGAGGTCGTCCGCGAAGGCCAGGATCTTCAACTCCTCCAGGCCCGTTAGTGGCAGGCCCCTGATGCGTTCGTCGCTGGCCACAGATGTTATGAGTGGCTCGATGGAAAGGACGAAAAGGGTCGGGCCTAACGGGCACCCCTGCCTGATACCTCTTGTGTACGGGAAAGAGTCGGTCGTGGCACCGTTCACAGCTACGCAGCACTGCAGGTCCTGGTAAAGAAGCGCGATGACCGCGACGAACTCTTCCGGGAAACCAAACTCGGCCAGCGTTCCAAGCAGGTAGGAGTGCCTCACCCTGTCAAAGGCCTTAGCCTGGTCCAGGGAGAGGAAGGCCCCAGCGACTCGCTTGTAGGAGGCATACTCGAACACGTCCCTGGTCAACGTTAGGTTGGTGTACATAGAGCGGCCAGGGACAGCGCAGGACTGGTGCGGAGCGATCAAGTCCGGCAGGAAAACCTTCGTTCTGTTGTTTACTATGGCCGCCACGATCTTATAATCTACATTAAGTAGGGTGATCGGGCGCCAAGATGACGGGTCGTTCGGGGGCGCACCGTCTTTAAGGATCAGGACGATCCGTCCCGCACCGAAGGAGGCCGGCTTTGCACGCTCCCCCAGTACCAGGTTGACGATATGCAGAAGGGGGGGGCCAAGGACGTCAAAAAAGGTCATGTAGAACCCCGCTGTCAGGCCATCGATGCCTGGCGCCGAGTTGGGCGACATTGACCTGATTGCCTGGCGGAGTTCGTCGAGTGAAGCGGGAGCGCATAGGGTCTCGCATTCGTCGACTTCGAGGCGTCGGAGGTTCTTGAATAAGGCCTTGTCGAGGGTGGGGTCGGGCTGCACTTCGCTCGGGTCGGGTTCGCTAAAGGCCACCTTGAAGTGGTCGCGAAATGTGGCCTCGATCTCTGCCGGGTCTGAAGTAAGTGTGCCGTCGGGGCGCAACACTTCCGAGATGCGCAGCGACCCGTTCCCACTGACCTCGCGCAAGTCCGCGTCCGACGGATCGCCCGGGACGGCTCGCGCCGCTCGGGTTCCCTTGGCAGTCGCACTGAGCAGCCTGTCGTGTTGGACCATGAGTGAGTCCAAGTAGTCGCGAGTGCAAGTCGTGAGAGCGTCAGCACTTTGGATAATCCGGATTCTGCGTAGGATCTCATTCAGTCTTGCTGTTAAACGCTTCTTCCGTGCGCTACCCTCCTGCTGCAGGAGTTCCCGCCACGTCGCCTTCAGGTCGTCCCAATCGGCCGGGGATGCGCAGGGGGAAGCCAGGAGCGAACTTTCCAGCCGAGACCTAATGCGCGCGACGCACTCATCGTCTTGCAAGATCACGGGGTCGAGGCGCCAGGCTGCGTCACGCCGCCGGGCACCCGGCTTCGCTTTCACGGTTACTACCACTGGGGCGTGGTCCGATGACTTCACCAGGGTGTTCGGCAGAGCGAGGACCTCGCACGAGATGACAAGGGGAAGTAGCATGTCTGGAACATAAATGCGGTCTAGCCGGCTCTCTGTGTGTCTTGACGTGCGGGTTGGTACAAAGTCATCACCGTGGTGGTGGACCCAGGCGTCCGTGAGCATGAGGTGTCGTAGAATCTTGGTGAGCTCCTTGGCGTGGTAGGATGAGCCACCGCGCCCCGGGCCTCTTACATCCCTCGTGGTGTCGACGACGCAGTTAAAGTCGCCGAGGACCACGTGGGGAAGGGGCTCGAGAAGGTAGGCGTGCAGGTCCCGGAAGAACCGATTGGTGTCCGAACGCGTGACGGGTGCGTAGACGTTAGTGAATCGAAACTTCCTCCCGTCGATAAATAAGTCGAGTAGGAGGGTTCGTCCGTCTGCTCCGAACACGCAATGCGCCTTTTCCCGGTAACGGCCCGAGACGAAAATCACGCCGACGCCACACGCCTTGGCATTCGTCAGGGAAAAAAACCCTTCGACCTGACAGTTACGACGGAAAAGGGTCACGTCGAGAGGGGTCCTAAAGTTGGCTTCCTGCACGAACAGAAGGTCGATGCCCTGGTTCTTGGCGAACGACACCACAGCGCTTTGCTTGACTCGGTTGCGAAACCCGCGAACGTTCCAAGTTGCAAATCGCAGTGGCGTCATCGGCTAGCGTGACGTAACGACAGACGGAGTGCGGAGGGGGAAAGGAGGAAGCAGCGCGCGCCGGCGCTACGGAGAGGGGGAAACATACGGCGCCGAAAGAAAGGAGGAGGCTGCGAGAGAGCGGGTGAGGAGAGGGAAGCTACGCAGCCGGCGAGGGCAGAGATCGGGCGCATACTCAATGTTGGGGGCCAGCAGGTTTGGGGGGGGGCTCCCCTTTGCCGGCGCTGTTTGTGTCGAGCTTCTTCGCTTTTGCGTGCGGGGGAGCATCGCTGTCGCTGCTCCGCCCTTCAGGCCCGGGTCGGCGCTGCCTTGGCTCCTTGCTAGGAGTCCTGTGGCGGGCGGTCTCAACGTCGTCTTTCCGCCTTCGGGAGCGCGAGCGGGTTCGCTGCTCGCGGCCGGGTGCCGATTGGTCCGCCGTCGTATTTGGGCGTAGCGCTGAGGGAACGGAGGGAGGGAGAAGGGTGGTCCTGTCGCCGTCACGATCGCCGGGAAGCATGTAAAACCCGCGGCTTACTATGGGTACCTCGTCCCGGGCGGGGTCTTGGGCTTGGGGTTTCAGGTCCTCGGAGGTCACTGGGGCCAGCGCGTTCGCGGGTGCTTTCGGGTCGGGGGAACTTGCCGCATCCAGCACAGGGGCATCGGGCGACGCTTCCGGTGCAACAGGCAAACTTTGGCAAACAACCTCGCCCAGCGGGTGTGCGGGTGACGCGAGGGGTGACGATGGAGTCGACACGGTTTCAAAATCGCTCGATTCCGTGTCGGAGGATGAGGCGGGCGCGGTAGAAGCCTTCATCCGCGTCTCCTCCACCGTTGCGGTCAAGGTGGTAGTTCCGCCGCTGTCTGTGACCTGGTCAGAGCTCGTATCGCGCTCCTCAGAAAGGGGGGCCTTCGTAGTCGTGCGGGATGACGACTTGGGCGAGAGCACCTGCAGGCGCGAGGAGGAGCCAACTGCCCTTGGTGAAGCGGGGCTGCGTAACTGGGAAGGGGCTGTAGCGCGGTCAGGCAAGGAAGGGAAACCGCGGGCTGCCGACGCGTAAGAGCGCCTGCGGAAGCACTCCGCGGTACCGTGCTGACCACCGCAGCGCTTACATTCTGCACTACAACCCTCCGTCTCGTGGCCGAAAGTGCTACATCGTTTACAATAGGCGGTGGTACACGCGGTTGCCATATGCCCAGACTCGCCACAGCGCGCGCACACGCGCCGCATCCCCCGGTATTCGCACATTACCCTGTGCCCGGCGATTGTCAAAAAGTTAGGAACGGGGCGGCTCATTTCTATCTTAACTAACCTGACCCCGTTCAACTTAGTCTGGCGAGAGGGTAAGGTGGCAAAGGAGATGCTCTTAACCTTGCCAAACTGGGCTAAAGCGTTACTGAGGACCTCGTCGGGCAGGAAAGCCGGATAACGGTAGACGTTCACGTACGTCACCGGCGGCCCGACTGCCTCTACCGGCACCTTCACGCTGTTAACTTCGAACCCCTCTGCCACCATTAGCCTCGTCGCCTGACTGGCGTTCCGCGTGCACACTAGGAATTTTGCTCCCCCCATGTGCTGGAGCACAAACACACTGTCGTCACCGGCGGTTCTTTCGACCGCGTCAATCAAATCGTCAACAGAGACGTCGCCCTCGGGCGCCGAGAACATAAAACAATTCTCCCTTACCGGGAGCTCAAATGGCATGGCCATGCTGGTAGGCGGATCCCGCAAGCTGCCGGGGGGGGCGAGGCTCTGGGACGACTCGTGACGTGCAGACGAGCTGCACACTGGTATGCGGCGGCTCAGCCGAGGCGGGGGCCGCTTAAGGTCTGGTGGTGGCAGGGGTCGCAGCTAGGAGCTCCGGGGCAGCAGGGGCGGACCGGGGGCCTGGCTTGACCTGGCATGTAGAGGGTCTCCGGGCGGGAAGGCCCGAAACCCAAGGGTGGCAGCCGCGTGCACGAGGCGGCGGCGGCGAAGGGCTTGCACTGGCTTTGGAACTCGAACTCCGAGAGGGCCCGGGGGCCGACGCCGACGTGACGTGACCCCGGGACTCGCGCGAGGACTCGTAGAGACAGCTAACTCGACACTTTGATCTTAGCCAAAAGGCCGAGAAGCGATGCAATTCATTAGCACGTAATTAAAATCCATTCTTTCACACCTCGTACTTAGTTCTGGCCAAAAGCCGGGCAAACAGTAGCAAAGCAATTCCGACGTCCACCCATGCACAACCAGCATTGTGCACCGACAGCGGCAGCGCTGGCTTCACGGCATTGCTTTTATCCCCAGTCCGCTTGAAGTTTCTAGTTTCGCTTACAAACATGTTAAAACTGAAACCTTCTTTTTCCCAGAGGTCGAAGCCACGCGTGCTTGCTTGCATGCGTACTCTCTATGCGCCCATGACGTCACACCAAATGCTTGCCGGCGAACATTATCAGCCATGTCGCGAGGGATGCTACAGCACTTGTTTTAAAAACTGATGCATAGTGTACATGTCCAACTCGAGCACCAAAGTCTGGAAGGAAAAAAAAAAAAAAAAATGACTGCGCAAAATGTGAATACGTCACCCATCCAACATGGCTTCTACGCCGGCTGCCCAAGCAACGCCTCTGCAACGACGCCCACAATCATCGGCAAAAAGGTGGTGCCTTTGGCTGCTTCAGCACGCTCAACATATGCCTTGCAAGTTCCGACGTGGCGGAACACCGCACCGAGGTCGACGAAGGTCCTGCCGTGAAAGGCAGACCCGGGAATGCGTGCGAAACGTCTACCGCGTGGGTTGTGAAGCCGGTGAATGAAGGATCATGTGGCAGAGGGTGACGGAACGTGAGTGTGCGACTTGCCGCTGCGATGTCGTTCAAGCGTTCAACGGGCCGGCAGGTTCTGTCTGTCGTGGTCGAAAACGTCCGAGTCAAAGTTTTGCTGATTCCGAGGGGTAGGAGTGCTATGGTGGCGTGTACGAGGCGCTGGTGCGGCGCTCCGTCGATCGTGCCGGACGGACATGAGGCGGCCGAAGGCGGTCGTCAAGTGGTCGCGGAAATCAGTGGAGAAGTACTCGCCTGCGCTTTTCGTCGAAGACTCGCGACAGACGGTCTTCGGGAGACACGGGTGGTTGCACAAATGCGACCGTGCGTCAACGTGCAGCCATATTCGTGGATTATTTCGCCCCATTACGATAGCTTCGTCACTGCGCTCGCTGGTGTTGCTTGTTTTTGTTGACCTTCACTTGTGGCTCACACCCACTGTGGGGGATTGGCTGGTTTGTTGTTCTGCTTCTTCGACTTCTACATACTCGGCTTAGTGAAGCTGTGAGGAGTGACGAGTGGGTACGGAGGCAAAGCGCGCCCGGGGCGTGATCTCACGCGTCCTGGGGTCCACGTCGCTTCAGGTACGTGCGTGGTGCGTCCGTACGTCTAGTGCGCAATTTTCTTGGAACTTCCAGCAACTGGCAATTCCATTGAGGTGAGCGTGCGAGGATGTTCGTTGTAATTAACGAGAGCCAACGGTGGATGAGCTGGTATGAGATGGTGTTCAGAAATGAAGTGTTTGATCAACAAGGCGATGCCCGCCGTGGTGGTCTGATGGCCGTAAGGTACTCGGCTGCTGACCCGCAGGTGGTGGGATCGAATCCCGGCCGCGGCGGCTGCATTTCCCTGTGCTCAGATTAGGGTGCACGTGAAAGAACCCCAGGTGGTCGAAATTTTCCCATAATCATATGGTGGTTTTGGGACGTCAAACCCCAAAGGTCAGTGGACATAGGAAAAGCACATCGGGGCTTTGCCGCTCCACCGTACAGCAGGTGTGTGCGGAGTGGGTCGTGTGGCGTTCTTTGCGATTTTAATTTGTGATGGGGAATAGTGTAGATGCGTAGACGTGGCGAGAGCACGCGTCTTCAGGTTCAGACGCCGCGTGAAGATGTGAAATAAAAATGCCTTCGCTTGCCACTGCAACTGTAAACAGAAACACCAACCAAACCCCATTTTCTAGAGGCTTTTTTATTTTTCGTTGCGAAACGGGTGAATTCGAAAAGCGGAAATAGCTTGGCACATACATACACACTTCTACACACATACATACATACACATCGCACATGCATACACATCGTATACACACTTCTAGCTTTCCTCCGAAACAGTAATGATAATTTCCTCAATAGTTTTATTGATATGAGTAGGAATGTTAAAAAAAATAAGAAACTTGAGTATGTACGTGTGAACATAACAAAATAAAAGAGACCCTCCATATATGAAATACACACGGAAACATTTATTTTCCCAGAGCAATCGTAAGTGCAAACACAGCTAGCGCACTCCCTGCCCGCGAATACCGCGTCAGCCGGGGCGGCGTGCCGCCACCGTCTCGGACACTCGACGCACCCACGCCGTTTACCCCGGTATCATGGGTAAATCCGAACACTCCTTCTATCATTGAATTTATTGTCGAACTCACCCCGCAGGGGGTGAGTGGGCCGATCCCGGAGGTAGTGCAATACCGGGCCAACCCGTGGCGGAGGTGAAGCAAGCTTCAAGCACTCCGCCGCATCACAAAAATAAGTTTAATATCTTGGATCCAAATAGGATCCGTATCAGATATTAAGCTGATAAGAACAGATACTACAAAGAGAAGTTTATTTAGACTCTCAACACATTCGGCAACAGAACAGAAATATTTACAAATACCCAGCCAGGAATTCGGCTGTAATGACACTCAAGACAGCACTTGACCCAATTTGGGCACAAGAAGAACACAGTTGTATTGTACAGTAAATCATATAATATACAAAACCTATTTACATAGACAATGGATACAGTGAAATGAAAGCACATGATCTATTACGTATTTACATGCCGAAAAGAAACTTTATACAAAGATAAGCGGCGCTCCCGCAAACAAACATAAACACTACGGGGGGGGGGGGGGGGGGCGGTTAACAGGGGGGACCAGAAGATACCTCGTGCATGGAGCACGCCTTAATATCAGTGTAACTACGACCGAGGGAAGGGCTACATGTCTGTGCTTGTGCTATAAGGGGGGGGGGGGGGGGTGGCCCCGCTTGGTTACAGAGTTGGGGGGTAGTTAATAGGGGATTAGGGGGGACACTAATTTACCATTGCGCAGGAAGAAAAATCTGGTGTGCCAGCGCCGGAGGAAGGATTCCTCGCCACTAGCCTCCAACTCCTCCGAGAGGTGCGCCCACACCAATCGCTTGATTCGGCTCACTGTGGGGTACGCGGCTCTAACGGGCTTCCTCCTCGCTTCTGCTAGCGAACGGCGCTGCCATATCACAAAGAGAGTGAGGGCGAAGACCACTCGCGCGAAGGTGCCCTTGTTGCGTCTGTGGTTTGGCGGAGGGCGGATGCCGAAGCACTGCGCAATCATGCGCCATACGGGTCTCGCAGCAGGGCAGTTTAGGAGCGCGTGGTCTTGTGTTTCTGTCTCTCGGCAGTTCGGGCAGCGGGCGTCGGGAACGATACCGAAATGGTGTAACCTTTGCCTCGTGGGGAGGACGTTCCACGCCCGTTTCCAAAGGAAGTCTTGGACCTCACGGGGGGTGTCTCGACTGAACGTAGCGATTTCTCGCATCGCTCGCCTAGCACGTCGCTTGTCGTCTTCGTCGAGCTGGTGGGCCGTGAGTGTCTCGACCAGTCTGGCTGGCGGGTCGGACTCGATCTCGCATCCAGGGACCTCCTTTGCGAGCATACGCATAGTCGCTGCCGCCACCCTATAAAAGGGGGAGGGCGACTCGGCAAAGGGTCCGGAGTGACCACCCGCTTCAAGCCAGTCGTTGCCCACGCTGCTCCAGTAGAGGAGTAAACCCCTGCCCGCATAGTCGCTCTTCTGCGCTAGCGCACGGGCGGTCTTCAAGGCGAGGATCTTGCTCGTGGTCTGGACATGGGGGAGGCCAAGTCCTCCCTCGCTCGGTGCGAGCTGCAGAAGGTGGCGCTTGACTGGCGGGGGGTTGCCATCCCACATAAAAGCTGTTATGAGCTGGTTGAGGTGGTTCGCAATTCTGGTGGGCATGGTGGTCACTCGGCTAACGTGGGAGGCGAGGGCGCAGATGCTGGTCTTCACCGCTACGGCTTTGTCACGCAGGGTAAGGTCGGAGAGCTTGGCGCGTTCAATAAGTAGGTGGGCCCTGTCTATCACTCTACGCCAGGTGGATGCCGCCACACCCTCGCAGGTGAATAGCACTCCCAGGACTTTCACAGCAGAGACAGCCTCGATCGTCCCAATAGCCTCAGCCGGAAAAGGGCCAAAGAGCAAGGCCTTACTCTTGGCTTCGTTTAGCCTTGCTCCCGATGCGGCGGCATAGGTGCTGAATACCTGGCGGAAGCGAACGAGACTGCGTGCATCTCTTAGAAAGAGTGAGAGGTCGTCCGCGAAGGCCAGGATCTTCAACTCCTCCAGGCCCGTTAGTGGCAGGCCCCTGATGCGTTCGTCGCTGGCCACAGATGTTATGAGTGGCTCGATGGAAAGGACGAAAAGGGTCGGGCCTAACGGGCACCCCTGCCTGATACCTCTTGTGTACGGGAAAGAGTCGGTCGTGGCACCGTTCACAGCTACGCAGCACTGCAGGTCCTGGTAAAGAAGCGCGATGACCGCGACGAACTCTTCCGGGAAACCAAACTCGGCCAGCGTTCCAAGCAGGTAGGAGTGCCTCACCCTGTCAAAGGCCTTAGCCTGGTCCAGGGAGAGGAAGGCCCCAGCGACTCGCTTGTAGGAGGCATACTCGAACACGTCCCTGGTCAACGTTAGGTTGGTGTACATAGAGCGGCCAGGGACAGCGCAGGACTGGTGCGGAGCGATCAAGTCCGGCAGGAAAACCTTCGTTCTGTTGTTTACTATGGCCGCCACGATCTTATAATCTACATTAAGTAGGGTGATCGGGCGCCAAGATGACGGGTCGTTCGGGGGCGCACCGTCTTTAAGGATCAGGACGATCCGTCCCGCACCGAAGGAGGCCGGCTTTGCACGCTCCCCCAGTACCAGGTTGACGATATGCAGAAGGGGGGGGCCAAGGACGTCAAAAAAGGTCATGTAGAACCCCGCTGTCAGGCCATCGATGCCTGGCGCCGAGTTGGGCGACATTGACCTGATTGCCTGGCGGAGTTCGTCGAGTGAAGCGGGAGCGCATAGGGTCTCGCATTCGTCGACTTCGAGGCGTCGGAGGTTCTTGAATAAGGCCTTGTCGAGGGTGGGGTCGGGCTGCACTTCGCTCGGGTCGGGTTCGCTAAAGGCCACCTTGAAGTGGTCGCGAAATGTGGCCTCGATCTCTGCCGGGTCTGAAGTAAGTGTGCCGTCGGGGCGCAACACTTCCGAGATGCGCAGCGACCCGTTCCCACTGACCTCGCGCAAGTCCGCGTCCGACGGATCGCCCGGGACGGCTCGCGCCGCTCGGGTTCCCTTGGCAGTCGCACTGAGCAGCCTGTCGTGTTGGACCATGAGTGAGTCCAAGTAGTCGCGAGTGCAAGTCGTGAGAGCGTCAGCACTTTGGATAATCCGGATTCTGCGTAGGATCTCATTCAGTCTTGCTGTTAAACGCTTCTTCCGTGCGCTACCCTCCTGCTGCAGGAGTTCCCGCCACGTCGCCTTCAGGTCGTCCCAATCGGCCGGGGATGCGCAGGGGGAAGCCAGGAGCGAACTTTCCAGCCGAGACCTAATGCGCGCGACGCACTCATCGTCTTGCAAGATCACGGGGTCGAGGCGCCAGGCTGCGTCACGCCGCCGGGCACCCGGCTTCGCTTTCACGGTTACTACCACTGGGGCGTGGTCCGATGACTTCACCAGGGTGTTCGGCAGAGCGAGGACCTCGCACGAGATGACAAGGGGAAGTAGCATGTCTGGAACATAAATGCGGTCTAGCCGGCTCTCTGTGTGTCTTGACGTGCGGGTTGGTACAAAGTCATCACCGTGGTGGTGGACCCAGGCGTCCGTGAGCATGAGGTGTCGTAGAATCTTGGTGAGCTCCTTGGCGTGGTAGGATGAGCCACCGCGCCCCGGGCCTCTTACATCCCTCGTGGTGTCGACGACGCAGTTAAAGTCGCCGAGGACCACGTGGGGAAGGGGCTCGAGAAGGTAGGCGTGCAGGTCCCGGAAGAACCGATTGGTGTCCGAACGCGTGACGGGTGCGTAGACGTTAGTGAATCGAAACTTCCTCCCGTCGATAAATAAGTCGAGTAGGAGGGTTCGTCCGTCTGCTCCGAACACGCAATGCGCCTTTTCCCGGTAACGGCCCGAGACGAAAATCACGCCGACGCCACACGCCTTGGCATTCGTCAGGGAAAAAAACCCTTCGACCTGACAGTTACGACGGAAAAGGGTCACGTCGAGAGGGGTCCTAAAGTTGGCTTCCTGCACGAACAGAAGGTCGATGCCCTGGTTCTTGGCGAACGACACCACAGCGCTTTGCTTGACTCGGTTGCGAAACCCGCGAACGTTCCAAGTTGCAAATCGCAGTGGCGTCATCGGCTAGCGTGACGTAACGACAGACGGAGTGCGGAGGGGGAAAGGAGGAAGCAGCGCGCGCCGGCGCTACGGAGAGGGGGAAACATACGGCGCCGAAAGAAAGGAGGAGGCTGCGAGAGAGCGGGTGAGGAGAGGGAAGCTACGCAGCCGGCGAGGGCAGAGATCGGGCGCATACTCAATGTTGGGGGCCAGCAGGTTTGGGGGGGGGCTCCCCTTTGCCGGCGCTGTTTGTGTCGAGCTTCTTCGCTTTTGCGTGCGGGGGAGCATCGCTGTCGCTGCTCCGCCCTTCAGGCCCGGGTCGGCGCTGCCTTGGCTCCTTGCTAGGAGTCCTGTGGCGGGCGGTCTCAACGTCGTCTTTCCGCCTTCGGGAGCGCGAGCGGGTTCGCTGCTCGCGGCCGGGTGCCGATTGGTCCGCCGTCGTATTTGGGCGTAGCGCTGAGGGAACGGAGGGAGGGAGAAGGGTGGTCCTGTCGCCGTCACGATCGCCGGGAAGCATGTAAAACCCGCGGCTTACTATGGGTACCTCGTCCCGGGCGGGGTCTTGGGCTTGGGGTTTCAGGTCCTCGGAGGTCACTGGGGCCAGCGCGTTCGCGGGTGCTTTCGGGTCGGGGGAACTTGCCGCATCCAGCACAGGGGCATCGGGCGACGCTTCCGGTGCAACAGGCAAACTTTGGCAAACAACCTCGCCCAGCGGGTGTGCGGGTGACGCGAGGGGTGACGATGGAGTCGACACGGTTTCAAAATCGCTCGATTCCGTGTCGGAGGATGAGGCGGGCGCGGTAGAAGCCTTCATCCGCGTCTCCTCCACCGTTGCGGTCAAGGTGGTAGTTCCGCCGCTGTCTGTGACCTGGTCAGAGCTCGTATCGCGCTCCTCAGAAAGGGGGGCCTTCGTAGTCGTGCGGGATGACGACTTGGGCGAGAGCACCTGCAGGCGCGAGGAGGAGCCAACTGCCCTTGGTGAAGCGGGGCTGCGTAACTGGGAAGGGGCTGTAGCGCGGTCAGGCAAGGAAGGGAAACCGCGGGCTGCCGACGCGTAAGAGCGCCTGCGGAAGCACTCCGCGGTACCGTGCTGACCACCGCAGCGCTTACATTCTGCACTACAACCCTCCGTCTCGTGGCCGAAAGTGCTACATCGTTTACAATAGGCGGTGGTACACGCGGTTGCCATATGCCCAGACTCGCCACAGCGCGCGCACACGCGCCGCATCCCCCGGTATTCGCACATTACCCTGTGCCCGGCGATTGTCAAAAAGTTAGGAACGGGGCGGCTCATTTCTATCTTAACTAACCTGACCCCGTTCAACTTAGTCTGGCGAGAGGGTAAGGTGGCAAAGGAGATGCTCTTAACCTTGCCAAACTGGGCTAAAGCGTTACTGAGGACCTCGTCGGGCAGGAAAGCCGGATAACGGTAGACGTTCACGTACGTCACCGGCGGCCCGACTGCCTCTACCGGCACCTTCACGCTGTTAACTTCGAACCCCTCTGCCACCATTAGCCTCGTCGCCTGACTGGCGTTCCGCGTGCACACTAGGAATTTTGCTCCCCCCATGTGCTGGAGCACAAACACACTGTCGTCACCGGCGGTTCTTTCGACCGCGTCAATCAAATCGTCAACAGAGACGTCGCCCTCGGGCGCCGAGAACATAAAACAATTCTCCCTTACCGGGAGCTCAAATGGCATGGCCATGCTGGTAGGCGGATCCCGCAAGCTGCCGGGGGGGGCGAGGCTCTGGGACGACTCGTGACGTGCAGACGAGCTGCACACTGGTATGCGGCGGCTCAGCCGAGGCGGGGGCCGCTTAAGGTCTGGTGGTGGCAGGGGTCGCAGCTAGGAGCTCCGGGGCAGCAGGGGCGGACCGGGGGCCTGGCTTGACCTGGCATGTAGAGGGTCTCCGGGCGGGAAGGCCCGAAACCCAAGGGTGGCAGCCGCGTGCACGAGGCGGCGGCGGCGAAGGGCTTGCACTGGCTTTGGAACTCGAACTCCGAGAGGGCCCGGGGGCCGACGCCGACGTGACGTGACCCCGGGACTCGCGCGAGGACTCGTAGAGACAGCTAACTCGACACTTTGATCTTAGCCAAAAGGCCGAGAAGCGATGCAATTCATTAGCACGTAATTAAAATCCATTCTTTCACACCTCGTACTTAGTTCTGGCCAAAAGCCGGGCAAACAGTAGCAAAGCAATTCCGACGTCCACCCATGCACAACCAGCATTGTGCACCGACAGCGGCAGCGCTGGCTTCACGGCATTGCTTTTATCCCCAGTCCGCTTGAAGTTTCTAGTTTCGCTTACAAACATGTTAAAACTGAAACCTTCTTTTTCCCAGAGGTCGAAGCCACGCGTGCTTGCTTGCATGCGTACTCTCTATGCGCCCATGACGTCACACCAAATGCTTGCCGGCGAACATTATCAGCCATGTCGCGAGGGATGCTACAGCACTTGTTTTAAAAACTGATGCATAGTGTACATGTCCAACTCGAGCACCAAAGTCTGGAAGGAAAAAAAAAAAAAAAATGACTGCGCAAAATGTGAATACGTCACCCATCCAACATGGCTTCTACGCCGGCTGCCCAAGCAACGCCTCTGCAACGACGCCCACAATCATCGGCAAAAAGGTGGTGCCTTTGGCTGCTTCAGCACGCTCAACATATGCCTTGCAAGTTCCGACGTGGCGGAACACCGCACCGAGGTCGACGAAGGTCCTGCCGTGAAAGGCAGACCCGGGAATGCGTGCGAAACGTCTACCGCGTGGGTTGTGAAGCCGGTGAATGAAGGATCATGTGGCAGAGGGTGACGGAACGTGAGTGTGCGACTTGCCGCTGCGATGTCGTTCAAGCGTTCAACGGGCCGGCAGGTTCTGTCTGTCGTGGTCGAAAACGTCCGAGTCAAAGTTTTGCTGATTCCGAGGGGTAGGAGTGCTATGGTGGCGTGTACGAGGCGCTGGTGCGGCGCTCCGTCGATCGTGCCGGACGGACATGAGGCGGCCGAAGGCGGTCGTCAAGTGGTCGCGGAAATCAGTGGAGAAGTACTCGCCTGCGCTTTTCGTCGAAGACTCGCGACAGACGGTCTTCGGGAGACACGGGTGGTTGCACAAATGCGACCGTGCGTCAACGTGCAGCCATATTCGTGGATTATTTCGCCCCATTACGATAGCTTCGTCACTGCGCTCGCTGGTGTTGCTTGTTTTTGTTGACCTTCACTTGTGGCTCACACCCACTGTGGGGGATTGGCTGGTTTGTTGTTCTGCTTCTTCGACTTCTACATACTCGGCTTAGTGAAGCTGTGAGGAGTGACGAGTGGGTACGGAGGCAAAGCGCGCCCGGGGCGTGATCTCACGCGTCCTGGGGTCCACGTCGCTTCAGGTACGTGCGTGGTGCGTCCGTACGTCTAGTGCGCAATTTTCTTGGAACTTCCAGCAACTGGCAATTCCATTGAGGTGAGCGTGCGAGGATGTTCGTTGTAATTAACGAGAGCCAACGGTGGATGAGCTGGTATGAGATGGTGTTCAGAAATGAAGTGTTTGATCAACAAGGCGATGCCCGCCGTGGTGGTCTGATGGCCGTAAGGTACTCGGCTGCTGACCCGCAGGTGGTGGGATCGAATCCCGGCCGCGGCGGCTGCATTTCCCTGTGCTCAGATTAGGGTGCACGTGAAAGAACCCCAGGTGGTCGAAATTTTCCCATAATCATATGGTGGTTTTGGGACGTCAAACCCCAAAGGTCAGTGGACATAGGAAAAGCACATCGGGGCTTTGCCGCTCCACCGTACAGCAGGTGTGTGCGGAGTGGGTCGTGTGGCGTTCTTTGCGATTTTAATTTGTGATGGGGAATAGTGTAGATGCGTAGACGTGGCGAGAGCACGCGTCTTCAGGTTCAGACGCCGCGTGAAGATGTGAAATAAAAATGCCTTCGCTTGCCACTGCAACTGTAAACAGAAACACCAACCAAACCCCATTTTCTAGAGGCTTTTTTATTTTTCGTTGCGAAACGGGTGAATTCGAAAAGCGGAAATAGCTTGGCACATACATACACACTTCTACACACATACATACATACACATCGCACATGCATACACATCGTATACACACTTCTAGCTTTCCTCCGAAACAGTAATGATAATTTCCTCAATAGTTTTATTGATATGAGTAGGAATGTTAAAAAAAATAAGAAACTTGAGTATGTACGTGTGAACATAACAAAATAAAAGAGACCCTCCATATATGAAATACACACGGAAACATTTATTTTCCCAGAGCAATCGTAAGTGCAAACACAGCTAGCGCACTCCCTGCCCGCGAATACCGCGTCAGCCGGGGCGGCGTGCCGCCACCGTCTCGGACACTCGACGCACCCACGCCGTTTACCCCGGTATCATGGGTAAATCCGAACACTCCTTCTATCATTGAATTTATTGTCGAACTCACCCCGCAGGGGGTGAGTGGGCCGATCCCGGAGGTAGTGCAATACCGGGCCAACCCGTGGCGGAGGTGAAGCAAGCTTCAAGCACTCCGCCGCATCACAAAAATAAGTTTAATATCTTGGATCCAAATAGGATCCGTATCAGATATTAAGCTGATAAGAACAGATACTACATCAAAGAGAAGTTTATTTAACTTCAGACATAAAGGGCACTTTAGACCGGTTTTTACAGAATACTCAGCCACAGTTTGGCTGGGATCTTATGCACAAGTTGTGCGGAAACAAGTATAATCGTTCCGATGGTAGAACGAAAAAAAGGGGTAAAAGTGCATAAATGTCATCGTTTATACAAGAGTATACGTAGTCATGCAAACAGTTATGAATAAAAAGGCGTTTGAGAAGGCGCTGTTCACATGTGTCAAAAGCAAGCACTTAAATACACTATTCTTGATGTGCAAAAGGAACTGGAGAAAGGAACACGCAAATTATTTACATATGTACAAGGCGATGTGCTGTCACATGAACGTGTATACATAAGACATGGGGGAAAAAAAAAACAAGAAAGGATTGTGCGTGCACTATCGTGCAGACATGTTTCAGGGCGTGTAGTATTTAGTGCGGTTGGAACGGCATGGAGGGGAGCCGGGGTTAGTAAGGAATTATTGGGGTGCGGAGCTTCGCATCTTTAACAAAAAAGAATTTGGTGTGCCAGCGGCGGAGGAACTTTTCCTCGCCACTGGCTTCAAGCTGTTCCGATAAGTAGCGCCATATCATGCGCCTGATTCTGGTGACGACCGGGTAAGCTGCCCTGACCGGCGAGCTGCGCGCCTCCGCAAGTGAGCGGCGCTGCCAGATAGCGAAGAGCGTTCAAGCGACCACTAACTTTGCAAACGTGCCCTTGTTGCGCTTAAGGTGAGGAGGGGGGCGAATGCCAAAGGTGCGCTCAACGAGGCGCCAAACGGGTTTCGCCGCTGAGCATTGCTGTAGAGCGTGCGTTTGCGACTCGACTTCGCGGCAGTTGGGGCACTTGGCGTCCGGGACGATGCCAAATTTGTGGAGTCGCTGTCTAGTCGGTAGGACTCCCCACGCTTTTTTCCAGAGGAAGTCGCGAACGGGCCTTGGCGAACTTCGGCCGAGTCTTGCTAGCGATCGCTTTGCAGCCTCTGCTTTACTCTTGTCGGCGTCGCTTAACTGGCTGAGCGTGAGAGCTTCGATCAGCCGCGCAGGTGGGTCTTCATCGACGTTGCCCGAGGGCGCTTCCTTGCTGAGCATTCGCATGGTAGCGGACGCCGCTTTATAGAACAGGGCGGGAGGTTCCGCCAGGGGTCCGGGGTGTCCGCTCGCACCCAACCAGGTGTTATTCGCGCCGCTCCAATAGAGTAGCAAGCGTCTCCCATAGTAGTCGCCCGCCTGGAAAAGGGAGCGGGCCGTCTTGAGGGCGAGAATTTTGGCGAGCGATTGCACGTGTGGGAGACCTAGCCCGCCCTCGCTCACAGCCAACTGCAGTAGGTGTCGGCGAACTGGCGGGGGCTTGCCATTCCACAGAAAGGCATTGATGATTTTGCTCAGCTGTGTTGCCGTTTTCGCTGGCATGACAGCAACACGGCTCGCGTAGGCTGCCAACGCACAGACGCTCGTTTTTGCGGCGAGAGCCTTCTCGTGGAGCGTGAGGTCGTGAAGTAGGGCTCGCTCGATGAGCTGCTGCGCGCGTTGTAGCACTCTGGCCCACGTGGATGCGGCCACACCCTCACACGTGAAGTACACGCCCAGGACCTTAACGGTAGATACGGTCTGGATGTTACCAGCTGCTCCTGCTGGAAAACGGCCGAACAGCAGGGCTTTACTTTTTCCTTCATTGAGTTGAGCGCCGGACACCTCTGCGTAGCGGGCGAAGGTGCGGCGGAAGCGTTCGATGCTGCTTGGGGTTCTGACGAACAGGGAGACATCGTCGGCATAGGCCAGCACCTTAAGTTCATCAGTGCCCGTTAGTGGCAGACCTCTAAAGAGCTCGTCGCTGGCAAGTGTCGTGAGCAATGGCTCTATGGACAGGACAAAGAGTGTCGGGCCCAGCGGGCACCCCTGCCTTATTCCTCGGGTGTACATGAACTCGTCGGTCGTAGAGCCGTTCACCAGAACGCTGCACCTCAACTCCGAGTAGAGAAGCTTGATTACCTCAACAAAACTTTCTGGGAGGCCGAACTCGCCAAGCAGTCCGAAGAGGTAGCTGTGCCGCACTCTATCAAACGCTTTGGCTTGGTCCAGCGAAAAGAAAGCTCCCGAGACTTGTTTCCGTGAGGCATATTCGAAAACGTCCCTTGTCAGCGAGAGGTTCGCGAATATGGACCTGCCTGGGACGGCGCAAGACTGATGAGCAGCGATGATGTCCGGCAGGAACGGCTTGAGTCTGTTGTTAAGGATGGTCGCCACGATCTTATAGTCGGTGTTAAGTAGCGTGATCGGGCGCCAGGACGCTGGCTCGCACGGAGGGGCACCTTCCTTCAGAATCAGAACGATCCGCCCTGCACTGAAGGAGTTTGGCTTACTGTGCTGCGTTAGGACCTGGTTCACGAGTGCCAACAATGGGTCGCCCAAGACGTCGAAGAAGGTTGCGTAGAACGCTGCTGTGAGGCCGTCCGTTCCCGGAGCGGAATTCGGGGTCATACTTTTAACGGCGTAACGCAGTTCCTCCAACGACGCCTCGCCACACAAGGTTACACACTCGTCCCCATCGAGGCGGCGCAACTTCGAGCACAGGTCCGTCAGGAGGCCTGGTTCCGTCTCCGGCCCACGGGGTTGAGGCTCTTGAAATGCCGACTTGAAATGGTCACGAAAGATCGCTGTGATTTCCGCCGGGTCAACCGTAGTAGTTCCATCCGGGCGCCTAAGCTCCGTGATTTTCAGGGAGGCGTTCCCGTATGCCTCTCGCAAGTCAACTGTTGGGTCTTCTCCCTCAGACTGCTGGGTTGCCCCTGACCTCTGTGTCAACTCCTGGAGAAGCCTGTCATATCTCACTTGCAGGGAGTCCAAGTAATCCTGCGTGCAGGCGGTGAGGGTGTCAGCGCCTTCGATAATTCGCCTCCTGCGCAGGAGCTCGTTCATTTCACGAGTGATGCGGCGCTTCCGCTCTCTGCCTGTCTTTCGTAGGATATCTCCCCATGCCGACTTTAGGTCGTCCCAAGCTTCGGCGGTGACCCGGGGGACTCCTCTCACGGTCTCCACTATTGCACTTTTGACTTCTTGGAGACTAGCTGCGTCCTTCAAGAGCGCTGGATCCAGTCTCCAACATTCGTCCCCTGCTCGGGGCCCGGGTGAGCCTCTCACAGTCGTGATAACTGGAATATGGTCAGTCTTTTTATCCAATGAAGCCGGTAGGGTGGACGTTGTGCAAGATATGACGGATGGGAGAAGGAAGTCAGGGACGTAAGCTCGGTCGATTCTGCTCGCGGTGGATCTTGACGACCGGGTTGGTGCAAAGGTGTCACCGTGGAGGTGAACCCAGGCGTCTGTTAGCCGCAGGTGCCGGAGGATCTTAACCAGCTCCTTGGCGTGGTATGTTGAGCCTCCTCTCCCTGGGCCGCGGATATCTCTTGTCGAGTCGACCACACAATTGAAATCACCAACCAGTACGTGAGGCAGGGGTTCGAGCAGGTGTTCGTGCAGTGCCTGAAAGAAGGCGTTCGTGTCCCTTCGTGTCACGGGAGCGTAGACGCTCACGAAGCGGACTCTCCTTCCATCCACGTAGATGTCTAGCAGGAGAGTACGTCCATTCGCACCAAAGATGCAGTGTGACTTCTGGCGGAACCGTCCCGATACGAAGATCACTCCAGTGCCACAAGACTTAGCGTTTGAGAGGGAAAAGAAACCATCAACAAAGCAGTCACGTCGAAACTGCGCCACATCTAAGGGGGACCGAAAATTTGTTTCTTGGATGAAAAGTAAGTCAATATTATTTTGCCGAGCGAAGGACAAAATGGAACGCTGCTTGTCCTTATTGCGGAAACCGCGAACATTCCACGTGGCAAATGTTAAAAGCGACATAAAAAAAGGCTTTATCGGCCAAAGGAAAAACAAAAAAAAGAGAAGGGAAACACAGCGCGAGTAAACAAGGGGAGAGGGGGGGGGTGCTCCGTATCGGGACGGTCGTCGGCGATGCAAAGCCGGAAAGTGATGAAAGAAGAGAGTGTGCCTCAATGACGTCATATCGGCGGCCACGAGCTTATCGGCGGCTATCATTTCGCGAACGCTGTTCAGCTCGGGCAGCTGTTCGATGTGCGGTCATGGCGTTAAAGGAAAAAAAAGAAAGCTCGGGGGGGGGGGGGTCTCGCCTGTCTTGGGCGCACTATTTAATCGACCGAAGCCGTGGGGGGGCCGTCACCAACCGAGCCCCTACGTAGCTTCTTGGGGTTCTTACGACGGGCAGCTTCGCTGTCGCTACTCCCTTCGGGGGGGATTGAGCGGCGTAAAAATCTCTCGGCGCTCTCTGCTCGCCCCGATTCCTCGAGGCTGGTGCCGGCCGCCGGCCTGCGTCGCGAGCGTGAACGATGCCGCCTTTCGAGGCCACTTTTACTCTTGTTCTCAGAAGGGGTTCCGCTGCCTTTACTGATGTCGGCGTCTGACTTGAGGCTGGGCCTTGGGGCAGCCGCGGGGGGGTCAGACGGGAGTACGTAGTGGCCGCAGCTCTTAATGGGTGTGTCGTCGTAGTTCGCGTCGCTACTAGGCCCACGGGGGAGAGGTGGGAATTCGCGGTCCGTTACGCTTAGTGTCACTTGCTCCTCTTCGTAAGTTTCCCTGTCTTTCTCCGCCGAGTCCTGCTCCTCGCTAGCCGAGGTGTCCACTACCCAGGCGTCGCGCGACGAGTCAGGAGAGCTGGATTCCGAGCCGCTTCCCGTTGTGAAGTCGCCGAGTGCGTCGGCGCTGGTAGATTCCTGCGCGCTGACAGAACACGCAGCGGAGGCTGAAGAGGGTCTCTGGTTGGTGTCGGAGGAGTCGCTGGCGCTTGTGGACTCGGCGGCATTTTTGAGGGTCGCATAACCGGGAGAGAGGGTGGGGGACTTTGGTCGCAGGACCTGCAGATTCGGCGATGCGTGTCGGCCGTCGGGGGGGGCTGAGACGCGTGAGCGGGTGAGTCCGTCAGCTGTTCCGTGCTCGGCCAAGAGGCCACGTGCAGCCGCGACGTATGAGCGCCTGCGGAAGCAGTCACGCGTTCCGTGCTTGCCGCCGCACTTTTTACACTCGGCGTCGCACCCCTCCGTGCCGTGGCCGAAGGTGCCGCACCGCGTACAGTACGGGGTCCGGCAGGCTGAAGCCATGTGCCCCACCTCGCTACACCTTGCGCACACTCTCCGCATACCGCGGTACTCCAGCATGACTCGGTGCCCCGCAACAGTTAAGAAGTTGGGCACCGGTTTAGTCATTTCAATGCGAACTACGCGGACCCCATTAAGCTTAGTTTGGCGGTTGCTAACGGTCGCGAAAGCCACGCTCTTCACTTTGCCGTACTGAGAGAGTACACTAGTCAAGGGATCGTCGGGTAAGAAGGCAGGGTAGCGGAAAACATTTACAAAAGTTACCGGAGGACCCACGGCCTCTACCGCGACTTTCTGGTCATTAACAGTGAAGCCCTCATTGACCAACAACTTGGTAGCTTGTGCCGCGTTGCGAGTGCATACCAGAAACCTAGATCCACCCATATGTTGCAGTACATGCACACTATCGTCTCCCGCTGTACGCTCAGCTGCGTCAATCAGGTCATCTAATGTTATGTCACCATCAGGCGCATTAAAAAAGAAACAGTGCTCCCTCACCGGGAGACTCATTTGTGCGGCCATTGCAGGGGGCGTAGCCGGTTGCTCCTCCGGGAAGAGGCGGGGGGGGCGTGTCTCGTGACTGGTGGTAGCGCAGCGGTCGCCGCGCACTGGTAGACAGGTTCAGCAGGCGCTTGGTCCTGGAACCGGAAGTGGTTGGGGTGTGGCGCAGCAGGGGCCTCCGGGCGGGTAGAAGGGAACCGGGCTCCGCTCGCCTCCAGGCATGGAGTGGTGGTCACCGGGCAGGGGTAGAACCCGCGACCCAGGAGCTGCGAGCGCCCGCGTAACAGGCGCGGTAGCAGCAACGACTCTTTTTCGATGGTAGGGTCCCCGAGGGGTCAACGTCAGCGTGACGCGACCCCGGGACTCGCGCGTAGACTCGCAGAAGGAACGGCTAGCTCGGCCCTGATCCTCGCCAAAAGGCCGAGAAGCGATGCAATTCATTAGCACGTAATTAAAATCCATTCTTTCACACCTCGTACTTAGTTCTGGCCAAAAGCCGGGCAAACAGTAGCAAAGCAATTCCGACGTCCACCCATGCACAACCAGCATTGTGCACCGACAGCGGCAGCGCTGGCTTCACGGCATTGCTTTTATCCCCAGTCCGCTTGAAGTTTCTAGTTTCGCTTACAAACATGTTAAAACTGAAACCTTCTTTTTCCCAGAGGTCGAAGCCACGCGTGCTTGCTTGCATGCGTACTCTCTATGCGCCCATGACGTCACACCAAATGCTTGCCGGCGAACATTATCAGCCATGTCGCGAGGGATGCTACAGCACTTGTTTTAAAAACTGATGCATAGTGTACATGTCCAACTCGAGCACCAAAGTCTGGAAGGAAAAAAAAAAAAAAAAAATGACTGCGCAAAATGTGAATACGTCACCCATCCAACATGGCTTCTACGCCGGCTGCCCAAGCAACGCCTCTGCAACGACGCCCACAATCATCGGCAAAAAGGTGGTGCCTTTGGCTGCTTCAGCACGCTCAACATATGCCTTGCAAGTTCCGACGTGGCGGAACACCGCACCGAGGTCGACGAAGGTCCTGCCGTGAAAGGCAGACCCGGGAATGCGTGCGAAACGTCTACCGCGTGGGTTGTGAAGCCGGTGAATGAAGGATCATGTGGCAGAGGGTGACGGAACGTGAGTGTGCGACTTGCCGCTGCGATGTCGTTCAAGCGTTCAACGGGCCGGCAGGTTCTGTCTGTCGTGGTCGAAAACGTCCGAGTCAAAGTTTTGCTGATTCCGAGGGGTAGGAGTGCTATGGTGGCGTGTACGAGGCGCTGGTGCGGCGCTCCGTCGATCGTGCCGGACGGACATGAGGCGGCCGAAGGCGGTCGTCAAGTGGTCGCGGAAATCAGTGGAGAAGTACTCGCCTGCGCTTTTCGTCGAAGACTCGCGACAGACGGTCTTCGGGAGACACGGGTGGTTGCACAAATGCGACCGTGCGTCAACGTGCAGCCATATTCGTGGATTATTTCGCCCCATTACGATAGCTTCGTCACTGCGCTCGCTGGTGTTGCTTGTTTTTGTTGACCTTCACTTGTGGCTCACACCCACTGTGGGGGATTGGCTGGTTTGTTGTTCTGCTTCTTCGACTTCTACATACTCGGCTTAGTGAAGCTGTGAGGAGTGACGAGTGGGTACGGAGGCAAAGCGCGCCCGGGGCGTGATCTCACGCGTCCTGGGGTCCACGTCGCTTCAGGTACGTGCGTGGTGCGTCCGTACGTCTAGTGCGCAATTTTCTTGGAACTTCCAGCAACTGGCAATTCCATTGAGGTGAGCGTGCGAGGATGTTCGTTGTAATTAACGAGAGCCAACGGTGGATGAGCTGGTATGAGATGGTGTTCAGAAATGAAGTGTTTGATCAACAAGGCGATGCCCGCCGTGGTGGTCTGATGGCCGTAAGGTACTCGGCTGCTGACCCGCAGGTGGTGGGATCGAATCCCGGCCGCGGCGGCTGCATTTCCCTGTGCTCAGATTAGGGTGCACGTGAAAGAACCCCAGGTGGTCGAAATTTTCCCATAATCATATGGTGGTTTTGGGACGTCAAACCCCAAAGGTCAGTGGACATAGGAAAAGCACATCGGGGCTTTGCCGCTCCACCGTACAGCAGGTGTGTGCGGAGTGGGTCGTGTGGCGTTCTTTGCGATTTTAATTTGTGATGGGGAATAGTGTAGATGCGTAGACGTGGCGAGAGCACGCGTCTTCAGGTTCAGACGCCGCGTGAAGATGTGAAATAAAAATGCCTTCGCTTGCCACTGCAACTGTAAACAGAAACACCAACCAAACCCCATTTTCTAGAGGCTTTTTTATTTTTCGTTGCGAAACGGGTGAATTCGAAAAGCGGAAATAGCTTGGCACATACATACACACTTCTACACACATACATACATACACATCGCACATGCATACACATCGTATACACACTTCTAGCTTTCCTCCGAAACAGTAATGATAATTTCCTCAATAGTTTTATTGATATGAGTAGGAATGTTAAAAAAAATAAGAAACTTGAGTATGTACGTGTGAACATAACAAAATAAAAGAGACCCTCCATATATGAAATACACACGGAAACATTTATTTTCCCAGAGCAATCGTAAGTGCAAACACAGCTAGCGCACTCCCTGCCCGCGAATACCGCGTCAGCCGGGGCGGCGTGCCGCCACCGTCTCGGACACTCGACGCACCCACGCCGTTTACCCCGGTATCATGGGTAAGTCCGAACACTCCTTCTATCATTGAATTTATTGTCGAACTCACCCCGCAGGGGGTGAGTGGGCCGATCCCGGAGGTAGTGCAATACCGGGCCAACCCGTGGCGGAGGTGAAGCAAGCTTCAAGCACTCCGCCGCATCACAAAAATAAGTTTAATATCTTGGATCCAAATAGGATCCGTATCAGATATTAAGCTGATAAGAACAGATACTACAAAGAGAAGTTTATTTAGACTCTCAACACATTCGGCAACAGAACAGAAATATTTACAAATACTCAGCCAGGAATTCGGCTGTAATGACACTCAAAACAGCACTTGACCCAATTTGGGCACAAGAAGAACACAGCTGTATTGTACAGTAAATCATATAATATACAAAAACCTATTTACATAAACAATGGATACAGTGAAATGAAAGCACATGATCTATTACGTATTTACATGCCGAAAGGAAACTTTATACAAAGATAAGCGGCACTCCCGCAAACAAACATAAACACTACGGGGGGGGGGGCGGTTAACAGGGGGGGGCCAGAAGAAACCTCGTGCATGGAGCACGCCTTAATATCAGTGTAACTACGACCGAGGGAAGGGCTACGTGTCTGTGCTTGTGCTATAAGGGGGGGGGGGGGTGGCCCCGCTTGGTTACAGAGTTGGGGGGGTAGTTAATAGGGGATTAGGGGGGACACTAATTTACCATTGCGCAGGAAGAAAAATCTGGTGTGCCAGCGCCGGAGGAAGGATTCCTCGCCACTAGCCTCCAACTCCTCCGAGAGGTGCGCCCACACCAATCGCTTGATTCGGCTCACTGTGGGGTACGCGGCTCTAACGGGCTTCCTCCTCGCTTCTGCTAGCGAACGGCGCTGCCATATCACAAAGAGAGTGAGGGCGAAGACCACTCGCGCGAAGGTGCCCTTGTTGCGTCTGTGGTTTGGCGGAGGGCGGATGCCGAAGCACTGCGCAATCATGCGCCATACGGGTCTCGCAGCAGGGCAGTTTAGGAGCGCGTGGTCTTGTGTTTCTGTCTCTCGGCAGTTCGGGCAGCGGGCGTCGGGAACGATACCGAAATGGTGTAACCTTTGCCTCGTGGGGAGGACGTTCCACGCCCGTTTCCAAAGGAAGTCTTGGACCTCGCGGGGGGTGTCTCGACTGAACGTGGCGATTTCTCGCATCGCTCGCCTGGCACGTCGCTTGTCGTCTTCGTCGAGCTGGTGGGCCGTGAGTGTCTCGACCAGTCTGGCTGGCGGGTCGGACTCGATCTCGCATCCAGGGACCTCCTTTGCGAGCATACGCATAGTCGCTGCCGCCACCCTATAAAAGGGGGAGGGCGACTCGGCAAAGGGTCCGGAGTGGCCACCCGCTTCAAGCCAGTCGTTGCCCGCGCTGCTCCAGTAGAGGAGTAAACCCCTGCCCGCATAGTCGCTCTTCTGCGCTAGCGCACGGGCGGTCTTCAAGGCGAGGATCTTGCTCGTGGTCTGGACATGGGGGAGGCCAAGTCCTCCCTCGCTCGGTGCGAGCTGCAGAAGGTGGCGCTTGACTGGCGGGGGGTTGCCATCCCACATAAAAGCTGTTATGAGCTGGTTGAGGTGGTTCGCAATTCTGGTGGGCATGGTGGTCACTCGGCTAACGTGGGAGGCGAGGGCGCAGATGCTGGTCTTCACCGCTACGGCTTTGTCACGCAGGGTAAGGTCGGAGAGCTTGGCGCGTTCAATAAGTAGGTGGGCCCTGTCTATCACTCTACGCCAGGTGGATGCCACCACACCCTCGCAGGTGAATAGCACTCCCAGGACTTTCACAGCAGAGACAGCCTCGATCGTCCCAATAGCCTCAGCCGGAAAAGGGCCAAAGAGCAAGGCCTTACTCTTGGCTTCGTTTAGCCTTGCTCCCGATGCGGCGGCATAGGTGCTGAATACCTGGCGGAAGCGAACGAGACTGCTTGCATCTCTTAGAAAGAGTGAGAGGTCGTCCGCGAAGGCCAGGATCTTCAACTCCTCCAGGCCCGTTAGTGGCAGGCCCCTGATGCGTTCGTCGCTGGCCACAGATGTTATGAGTGGCTCGATGGAAAGGACGAAAAGGGTCGGGCCTAACGGGCACCCCTGCCTGATACCTCTTGTGTACGGGAAAGAGTCGGTCGTGGCACCGTTCACAGCTACGCAGCACTGCAGGTCCTGGTAAAGGAGCGCGATGACCGCGACGAACTCTTCCGGGAAACCAAACTCGGCCAGCGTTCCAAGCAGGTAGGAGTGCCTCACCCTGTCAAAGGCCTTAGCCTGGTCCAGGGAGAGGAAGGCCCCAGCGACTCGCTTGTGGGAGGCATACTCGAACACATCCCTGGTCAACGTTAGGTTGGTGTACATAGAGCGGCCAGGGACAGCGCAGGACTGGTGCGGAGCGATCAAGTCCGGCAGGAAAACCTTCGTTCTGTTGTTTACTATGGCCGCCACGATCTTATAATCTACATTAAGTAGGGTGATCGGGCGCCAAGATGACGGGTCGTTCGGGGGCGCACCGTCTTTAAGGATCAGGACGATCCGTCCCGCACCGAAGGAGGCCGGCTTTGCACGCTCCCCCAGTACCAGGTTGACGATATGCAGAAGGGGGGCGCCAAGGACGTCAAAAAAGGTCATGTAGAACCCCGCTGTCAGGCCATCGATGCCTGGCGCCGAGTTGGGCGACATTGACCTGATTGCCTGGCGGAGTTCGTCGAGTGAAGCGGGAGCGCATAGGGTCTCGCATTCGTCGACTTCGAGGCGTCGGAGGTTCTTGAATAAGGCCTTGTCGAGGGCGGGGTCGGGCTGCACTTCGCTCGGGTCGGGTTCGCTAAAGGCCACCTTGAAGTGGTCGCGAAATGTGGCCTCGATCTCTACCGGGTCTGAAGTAAGTGTGCCGTCGGGGCGCAACACTTCCGAGATGCGCAGCGACCCGTTCCCACTGACCTCGCGCAAGTCCGCGTCCGACGGATCGCCCGGGACGGCTCGCGCCGCTCGGGTTCCCTTGGCGGTCGCACTGAGCAGCCTGTCGTGTTGGACCATGAGTGAGTCCAAGTAGTCGCGAGTGCAAGTCGTGAGAGCGTCAGCACTTTGGATAATCCGGATTCTGCGTAGGATCTCATTCAGTCTTGCTGTTAAACGCTTCTTCCGTGCGCTACCCTCCTGCTGCAGGAGTTCCCGCCACGTCGCCTTCAGGTCGTCCCAATCGGCCGGGGATGCGCAGGGGGAAGCCAGGAGCGAACTTTCCAGCCGAGACCTAATGCGCGCGACGCACTCATCGTCTTGCAAGATCACGGGGTCGAGGCGCCAGGCTGCGTCGCGCCGCCGGGCACCCGGCTTCGCTTTCACGGTTACTACCACTGGGGCGTGGTCCGATGACTTCACCAGGGTGTTCGGCAGAGCGAGGACCTCGCACGAGATGACAAGGGGAAGCAGCATGTCTGGGACATAAATGCGGTCTAGCCGGCTCTCTGTGTGTCTTGACGTGCGGGTTGGTACAAAGTCATCACCGTGGTGGTGGACCCAGGCGTCCGTGAGCATGAGGTGTCGTAGAATCTTGGTGAGCTCCTTGGCGTGGTAGGATGAGCCACCGCGCCCCGGGCCTCTTACATCCCTCGTGGTGTCGACGACGCAGTTAAAGTCGCCGAGGACCACGTGGGGAAGGGGCTCGAGAAGGTAAGCGTGCAGGTCCCGGAAGAACCGATTGGTGTCCGAACGCGTGACGGGTGCGTAGACGTTAGTGAATCGAAACTTCCTCCCGTCGATAAATAAGTCGAGTAGGAGGGTTCGTCCGTCTGCTCCGAACACGCAATGCGCCTTTTCCCGGTAACGGCCCGAGACGAAAATCACGCCGACGCCACACGCCATGGCATTCGTCAGGGAAAAAAACCCTTCGACCTGACAGTTACGACGGAAAAGGGTCACGTCGAGAGGGGTCCTAAAGTTGGCTTCCTGCACGAACAGAAGGTCGATGCCCTGGTTCTTGGCGAACGACACCACAGCGCTTTGCTTGACTCGGTTGCGAAACCCGCGAACGTTCCAAGTTGCAAATCGCAGTGGCGTCATCGGCTAGCGTGACGTAACGACAGACGGAGTGCGGAGGGGGAAAGGAGGAAGCAGCGCGCGCCGGCGCTACGGAGAGGGGGAAACATACGGCGCCGAAAGAAAGGAGGAGGCTGCGAGAGAGCGGGTGAGGAGAGGGAAGCTACGCAGCCGGCGAGGGCAGAGATCGGGCGCATACTCAATGTTGGGGGCCAGCAGGTTTTGGGGGGGGGGCTCCCCTTTGCCGGCGCTGTTTGTGTCGAGCTTCTTCGCTTTTGCGTGCGGGGGAGCATCGCTGTCGCTGCTCCGCCCTTCAGGCCCGGGTCGGCGCTGCCTTGGCTCCTTGCTAGGAGTCCTGTGGCGGGCGGTCTCAACGTCGTCTTTCCGCCTTCGGGAGCGCGAGCGGGTTCGCTGCTCGCGGCCGGGTGCCGATTGGTCCGCCGTCGTATTTGGGCGTAGCGCTGAGGGAACGGAGGGAGGGAGAAGGGTGGTCCTGTCGCCGTCTCGATCGCCGGGAAGCATGTAAAACCCGCGGCTTACTATGGGTACCTCGTCCCGGGCGGGGTCTTGGGCTTGGGGTTTCAGGTCCTCGGGGGTCACTGGGGCCAGCGCGTTCGCGGGTGCTTTCGGGTCGGGGGAACTTGCCGCATCCAGCACAGGGGCATCGGGCGACGCTTCCGGTGCAACAGGCAAACTTTGGCAAACAACCTCGCCCAGCGGGTGTGCGGGTGACGCGAGGGGTGACGATGGAGTCGACACGGTTTCAAAATCGCTCGATTCCGTGTCGGAGGATGAGGCGGGCGCGGTAGAAGCCTTCATCCGCGTCTCCTCCACCGTTGCGGTCAAGGTGGTAGTTCCGCCGTTGTCTGTGACCTGGTCAGAGCTCGTATCGCGCTCCTCAGAAAGGGGGCCCTTCGTAGTCGTGGGGGATGACGACTTGGGCGAGAGCACCTGCAGGCGCGAGGAGGAGCCAACTGCCCTTGGTGAAGCGGGGCTGCGTAACTGGGAAGGGGCTGTAGCGCGGTCAGGCAAGGAAGGGAAACCGCGGGCTGCCGACGCGTAAGAGCGCCTGCGGAAGCACTCCGCGGTACCGTGCTGACCACCGCAGCGCTTACATTCTGCACTACAACCCTCCGTCTCGTGGCCGAAAGAGCTACATCGTTTACAATAGGCGGTGGTACACGCGGTTGCCATATGCCCAGACTCGCCACAGCGCGCGCACACGCGCCGCATCCCCCGGTATTCGCACATTACTCTGTGCCCAGCGATTGTCAAAAAGTTAGGAACGGGGCGGCTCATTTCTATCTTAACTAACCTGACCCCGTTCAACTTAGTCTGGCGAGAGGGTAAGGTGGCAAAGGAGATGCTCTTAACCTTGCCAAACTGGGCTAAAGCGTTACTGAGGACCTCGTCGGGCAGGAAAGCCGGATAACGGTAGACGTTCACGTACGTCACCGGCGGCCCGACTGCCTCTACCGGCACCTTCACGCTGTTAACTTCGAACCCCTCTGCCACCATTAGCCTCGTCGCCTGACTGGCGTTCCGCGTGCACACTAGGAATTTTGCTCCCCCCATGTGCTGGAGCACAAACACACTGTCGTCACCGGCGGTTCTTTCGACCGCGTCAATCAAATCGTCAACAGAAACGTCGCCCTCGGGCGCCGAGAACATAAAACAATTCTCCCTTACCGGGAGCTCAAATGGCATGGCCATGCTGGTAGGCGGATCCCGCAAGCTGCCGGGGGGGGCGAGGCTCTGGGACGACTCGTGACGTGCAGACGAGCTGCACACTGGTATGCGGCGGCTCAGCCGAGGCGGGGGCCGCTTAAGGTCTGGTGGTGGCAGGGGTCGCAGCTAGGAGCTCCGGGGCAGCAGGGGCGGACCGGGGGCCTGGCTTGACCTGGCATGTAGAGGGTCTCCGGGCGGGAAGGCCCGAAACCCAAGGGTGGGAGCCGCGTGCACGAGGCGGCGGCGGCGAAGGGCTTGCACTGGCTTTGGAACTCGACTCCGAGAGGGCCCGGGGGCCGACGCCGACGTGACGTGACCCCGGGACTCGCGCGAGGACTCGTAGAGACAGCTAACTCGACACTTTGATCTTAGCCAAAAGGCCGAGAAGCGATGCAATTCATTAGCACGTAATTAAAATCCATTCTTTCACACCTCGTACTTAGTTCTGGCCAAAAGCCGGGCAAACAGTAGCAAAGCAATTCCGACGTCCACCCATGCACAACCAGCATTGTGCACCGACAGCGGCAGCGCTGGCTTCACGGCATTGCTTTTATCCCCAGTCCGCTTGAAGTTTCTAGTTTCGCTTACAAACATGTTAAAACTGAAACCTTCTTTTTCCCAGAGGTCGAAGCCACGCGTGCTTGCTTGCATGCGTACTCTCTATGCGCCCATGACGTCACACCAAATGCTTGCCGGCGAACATTATCAGCCATGTCGCGAGGGATGCTACAGCACTTGTTTTAAAAACTGATGCATAGTGTACATGTCCAACTCGAGCACCAAAGTCTGGAAGGAAAAAAAAAAAAAGACTGCGCAAAATGTGAATACGTCACCCATCCAACATGGCTTCTACGCCGGCTGCCCAAGCAACGCCTCTGCAACGACGCCCACAATCATCGGCAAAAAGGTGGTGCCTTTGGCTGCTTCAGCACGCTCAACATATGCCTTGCAAGTTCCGACGTGGCGGAACACCGCACCGAGGTCGACGAAGGTCCTGCCGTGAAAGGCAGACCCGGGAATGCGTGCGAAACGTCTACCGCGTGGGTTGTGAAGCCGGTGAATGAAGGATCATGTGGCAGAGGGTGACGGAACGTGAGTGTGCGACTTGCCGCTGCGATGTCGTTCAAGCGTTCAACGGGCCGGCAGGTTCTGTCTGTCGTGGTCGAAAACGTCCGAGTCAAAGTTTTGCTGATTCCGAGGGGTAGGAGTGCTATGGTGGCGTGTACGAGGCGCTGGTGCGGCGCTCCGTCGATCGTGCCGGACGGACATGAGGCGGCCGAAGGCGGTCGTCAAGTGGTCGCGGAAATCAGTGGAGAAGTACTCGCCTGCGCTTTTCGTCGAAGACTCGCGACAGACGGTCTTCGGGAGACACGGGTGGTTGCACAAATGCGACCGTGCGTCAACGTGCAGCCATATTCGTGGATTATTTCGCCCCATTACGATAGCTTCGTCACTGCGCTCGCTGGTGTTGCTTGTTTTTGTTGACCTTCACTTGTGGCTCACACCCACTGTGGGGGATTGGCTGGTTTGTTGTTCTGCTTCTTCGACTTCTACATACTCGGCTTAGTGAAGCTGTGAGGAGTGACGAGTGGGTACGGAGGCAAAGCGCGCCCGGGGCGTGATCTCACGCGTCCTGGGGTCCACGTCGCTTCAGGTACGTGCGTGGTGCGTCCGTACGTCTAGTGCGCAATTTTCTTGGAACTTCCAGCAACTGGCAATTCCATTGAGGTGAGCGTGCGAGGATGTTCGTTGTAATTAACGAGAGCCAACGGTGGATGAGCTGGTATGAGATGGTGTTCAGAAATGAAGTGTTTGATCAACAAGGCGATGCCCGCCGTGGTGGTCTGATGGCCGTAAGGTACTCGGCTGCTGACCCGCAGGTGGTGGGATCGAATCCCGGCCGCGGCGGCTGCATTTCCCTGTGCTCAGATTAGGGTGCACGTGAAAGAACCCCAGGTGGTCGAAATTTTCCCATAATCATATGGTGGTTTTGGGACGTCAAACCCCAAAGGTCAGTGGACATAGGAAAAGCACATCGGGGCTTTGCCGCTCCACCGTACAGCAGGTGTGTGCGGAGTGGGTCGTGTGGCGTTCTTTGCGATTTTAATTTGTGATGGGGAATAGTGTAGATGCGTAGACGTGGCGAGAGCACGCGTCTTCAGGTTCAGACGCCGCGTGAAGATGTGAAATAAAAATGCCTTCGCTTGCCACTGCAACTGTAAACAGAAACACCAACCAAACCCCATTTTCTAGAGGCTTTTTTATTTTTCGTTGCGAAACGGGTGAATTCGAAAAGCGGAAATAGCTTGGCACATACATACACACTTCTACACACATACATACATACACATCGCACATGCATACACATCGTATACACACTTCTAGCTTTCCTCCGAAACAGTAATGATAATTTCCTCAATAGTTTTATTGATATGAGTAGGAATGTTAAAAAAAATAAGAAACTTGAGTATGTACGTGTGAACATAACAAAATAAAAGAGACCCTCCATATATGAAATACACACGGAAACATTTATTTTCCCAGAGCAATCGTAAGTGCAAACACAGCTAGCGCACTCCCTGCCCGCGAATACCGCGTCAGCCGGGGCGGCGTGCCGCCACCGTCTCGGACACTCGACGCACCCACGCCGTTTACCCCGGTATCATGGGTAAATCCGAACACTCCTTCTATCATTGAATTTATTGTCGAACTCACCCCGCAGGGGGTGAGTGGGCCGATCCCGGAGGTAGTGCAATACCGGGCCAACCCGTGGCGGAGGTGAAGCAAGCTTCAAGCACTCCGCCGCATCACAAAAATAAGTTTAATATCTTGGATCCAAATAGGATCCGTATCAGATATTAAGCTGATAAGAACAGATACTACAAAGAGAAGTTTATTTAGACTCTCAACACATTCGGCAACAGAACAGAAATAATTACAAATACTCAGCCAGGAATTCGGCTGTTATGACACTCAAAACAGCACTTGACCCAATTTGGGCACAAGAAGAACACAGCTGTATTGTACAGTAAATCATATAATATACAAAAACCTATTTACATAAACAATGGATACAGTGAAATGAAAGCACATGATCTATTACGTATTTACATGCCGAAAGGAAACTTTATACAAAGATAAGCGGCACTCCCGCAAACAAACATAAACACTACGGGGGGGGGGGGGGGCGGTTAACAGGGGGGGGCCAGAAGAAACCTCGTGCATGGAGCACGCCTTAATATCAGTGTAACTACGACCGAGGGAAGGGCTACGTGTCTGTGCTTGTGCTATAAGGGGGGGGGGGGGGGTGGCCCCGCTTGGTTACAGAGTTGGGGGGGTAGTTAATAGGGGATTAGGGGGGACACTAATTTACCATTGCGCAGGAAGAAAAATCTGGTGTGCCAGCGCCGGAGGAAGGATTCCTCGCCACTAGCCTCCAACTCCTCCGAGAGGTGCGCCCACACCAATCGCTTGATTCGGCTCACTGTGGGGTACGCGGCTCTAACGGGCTTCCTCCTCGCTTCTGCTAGCGAACGGCGCTGCCATATCACAAAGAGAGTGAGGGCGAAGACCACTCGCGCGAAGGTGCCCTTGTTGCGTCTGTGGTTTGGCGGAGGGCGGATGCCGAAGCACTGCGCAATCATGCGCCATACGGGTCTCGCAGCAGGGCAGTTTAGGAGCGCGTGGTCTTGTGTTTCTGTCTCTCGGCAGTTCGGGCAGCGGGCGTCGGGAACGATACCGAAATGGTGTAACCTTTGCCTCGTGGGGAGGACGTTCCACGCCCGTTTCCAAAGGAAGTCTTGGACCTCGCGGGGGGTGTCTCGACTGAACGTGGCGATTTCTCGCATCGCTCGCCTGGCACGTCGCTTGTCGTCTTCGTCGAGCTGGTGGGCCGTGAGTGTCTCGACCAGTCTGGCAGGCGGGTCGGACTCGATCTCGCATCCAGGGACCTCCTTTGCGAGCATACGCATAGTCGCTGCCGCCACCCTATAAAAGGGGGAGGGCGACTCGGCAAAGGGTCCGGAGTGGCCACCCGCTTCAAGCCAGTCGTTGCCCGCGCTGCTCCAGTAGAGGAGTAAACCCCTGCCCGCATAGTCGCTCTTCTGCGCTAGCGCACGGGCGGTCTTCAAGGCGAGGATCTTGCTCGTGGTCTGGACATGGGGGAGGCCAAGTCCTCCCTCGCTCGGTGCGAGCTGCAGAAGGTGGCGCTTGACTGGCGGGGGGTTGCCATCCCACATAAAAGCTGTTATGAGCTGGTTGAGGTGGTTCGCAATTCTGGTGGGCATGGTGGTCACTCGGCTAACGTGGGAGGCGAGGGCGCAGATGCTGGTCTTCACCGCTACGGCTTTGTCACGCAGGGTAAGGTCGGAGAGCTTGGCGCGTTCAATAAGTAGGTGGGCCCTGTCTATCACTCTACGCCAGGTGGATGCCGCCACACCCTCGCAGGTGAATAGCACTCCCAGGACTTTCACAGCAGAGACAGCCTCGATCGTCCCAATAGCCTCAGCCGGAAAAGGGCCAAAGAGCAAGGCCTTACTCTTGGCTTCGTTTAGCCTTGCTCCCGATGCGGCGGCATAGGTGCTGAATACCTGGCGGAAGCGAACGAGACTGCGTGCATCTCTTAGAAAGAGTGAGAGGTCGTCCGCGAAGGCCAGGATCTTCAACTCCTCCAGGCCCGTTAGTGGCAGGCCCCTGATGCGTTCGTCGCTGGCCACAGATGTTATGAGTGGCTCGATGGAAAGGACGAAAAGGGTCGGGCCTAACGGGCACCCCTGCCTGATACCTCTTGTGTACGGGAAAGAGTCGGTCGTGGCACCGTTCACAGCTACGCAGCACTGCAGGTCCTGGTAAAGGAGCGCGATGACCGCGACGAACTCTTCCGGGAAACCAAACTCGGCCAGCGTTCCAAGCAGGTAGGAGTGCCTCACCCTGTCAAAGGCCTTAGCCTGGTCCAGGGAGAGGAAGGCCCCAGCGACTCGCTTGTGGGAGGCATACTCGAACACATCCCTGGTCAACGTTAGGTTGGTGTACATAGAGCGGCCAGGGACAGCGCAGGACTGGTGCGGAGCGATCAAGTCCGGCAGGAAAACCTTCGTTCTGTTGTTTACTATGGCCGCCACGATCTTATAATCTACATTAAGTAGGGTGATCGGGCGCCAAGATGACGGGTCGTTCGGGGGCGCACCGTCTTTAAGGATCAGGACGATCCGTCCCGCACCGAAGGAGGCCGGCTTTGCACGCTCCCCCAGTACCAGGTTGACGATATGCAGAAGGGGGGCGCCAAGGACGTCAAAAAAGGTCATGTAGAACCCCGCTGTCAGGCCATCGATGCCTGGCGCCGAGTTGGGCGACATTGACCTGATTGCCTGGCGGAGTTCGTCGAGTGAAGCGGGAGCGCATAGGGTCTCGCATTCGTCGACTTCGAGGCGTCGGAGGTTCTTGAATAAGGCCTTGTCGAGGGCGGGGTCGGGCTGCACTTCGCTCGGGTCGGGTTCGCTAAAGGCCACCTTGAAGTGGTCGCGAAATGTGGCCTCGATCTCTACCGGGTCTGAAGTAAGTGTGCCGTCGGGGCGCAACACTTCCGAGATGCGCAGCGACCCGTTCCCACTGACCTCGCGCAAGTCCGCGTCCGACGGATCGCCCGGGACGGCTCGCGCCGCTCGGGTTCCCTTGGCGGTCGCACTGAGCAGCCTGTCGTGTTGGACCATGAGTGAGTCCAAGTAGTCGCGAGTGCAAGTCGTGAGAGCGTCAGCACTTTGGATGATCCGGATTCTGCGTAGGATCTCATTCAGTCTTGCTGTTAAACGCTTCTTCCGTGCGCTACCCTCCTGCTGCAGGAGTTCCCGCCACGTCGCCTTCAGGTCGTCCCAATCGGCCGGGGATGCGCAGGGGGAAGCCAGGAGCGAACTTTCCAGCCGAGACCTAATGCGCGCGACGCACTCATCGTCTTGCAAGATCACGGGGTCGAGGCGCCAGGCTGCGTCGCGCCGCCGGGCACCCGGCTTCGCTTTCACGGTTACTACCACTGGGGCGTGGTCCGATGACTTCACCAGGGTGTTCGGCAGAGCGAGGACCTCGCACGAGATGACAAGGGGAAGCAGCATGTCTGGGACATAAATGCGGTCTAGCCGGCTCTCTGTGTGTCTTGACGTGCGGGTTGGTACAAAGTCATCACCGTGGTGGTGGACCCAGGCGTCCGTGAGCATGAGGTGTCGTAGAATCTTGGTGAGCTCCTTGGCGTGGTAGGATGAGCCACCGCGCCCCGGGCCTCTTACATCCCTCGTGGTGTCGACGACGCAGTTAAAGTCGCCGAGGACCACGTGGGGAAGGGGCTCGAGAAGGTAAGCGTGCAGGTCCCGGAAGAACCGATTGGTGTCCGAACGCGTGACGGGTGCGTAGACGTTAGTGAATCGAAACTTCCTCCCGTCGATAAATAAGTCGAGTAGGAGGGTTCGTCCGTCTGCTCCGAACACGCAATGCGCCTTTTCCCGGTAACGGCCCGAGACGAAAATCACGCCGACGCCACACGCCTTGGCATTCGTCAGGGAAAAAAACCCTTCGACCTGACAGTTACGACGGAAAAGGGTCACGTCGAGAGGGGTCCTAAAGTTGGCTTCCTGCACGAACAGAAGGTCGATGCCCTGGTTCTTGGCGAACGACACCACAGCGCTTTGCTTGACTCGGTTGCGAAACCCGCGAACGTTCCAAGTTGCAAATCGCAGTGGCGTCATCGGCTAGCGTGACGTAACGACAGACGGAGTGCGGAGGGGGAAAGGAGGAAGCAGCGCGCGCCGGCGCTACGGAGAGGGGGAAACATACGGCGCCGAAAGAAAGGAGGAGGCTGCGAGAGAGCGGGTGAGGAGAGGGAAGCTACGCAGCCGGCGAGGGCAGAGATCGGGCGCATACTCAATGTTGGGGGCCAGCAGGTTTGGGGGGGAGCTCCCCTTTGCCGGCGCTGTTTGTGTCGAGCTTCTTCGCTTTTGCGTGCGGGGGAGCATCGCTGTCGCTGCTCCGCCCTTCAGGCCCGGGTCGGCGCTGCCTTGGCTCCTTGCTAGGAGTCCTGTGGCGGGCGGTCTCAACGTCGTCTTTCCGCCTTCGGGAGCGCGAGCGGGTTCGCTGCTCGCGGCCGGGTGCCGATTGGTCCGCCGTCGTATTTGGGCGTAGCGCTGAGGGAACGGAGGGAGGGAGAAGGGTGGTCCTGTCGCCGTCTCGATCGCCGGGAAGCATGTAAAACCCGCGGCTTACTATGGGTACCTCGTCCCGGGCGGGGTCTTGGGCTTGGGGTTTCAGGTCCTCGGGGGTCACTGGGGCCAGCGCGTTCGCGGGTGCTTTCGGGTCGGGGGAACTTGCCGCATCCAGCACAGGGGCATCGGGCGACGCTTCCGGTGCAACAGGCAAACTTTGGCAAACAACCTCGCCCAGCGGGTGTGCGGGTGACGCGAGGGGTGACGATGGAGTCGACACGGTTTCAAAATCGCTCGATTCCGTGTCGGAGGATGAGGCGGGCGCGGTAGAAGCCTTCATCCGCGTCTCCTCCACCGTTGCGGTCAAGGTGGTAGTTCCGCCGCTGTCTGTGACCTGGTCAGAGCTCGTATCGCGCTCCTCAGAAAGGGGGCCCTTCGTAGTCGTGGGGGATGACGACTTGGGCGAGAGCACCTGCAGGCGCGAGGAGGAGCCAACTGCCCTTGGTGAAGCGGGGCTGCGTAACTGGGAAGGGGCTGTAGCGCGGTCAGGCAAGGAAGGGAAACCGCGGGCTGCCGACGCGTAAGAGCGCCTGCGGAAGCACTCCGCGGTACCGTGCTGACCACCGCAGCGCTTACATTCTGCACTACAACCCTCCGTCTCGTGGCCGAAAGAGCTACATCGTTTACAATAGGCGGTGGTACACGCGGTTGCCATATGCCCAGACTCGCCACAGCGCGCGCACACGCGCCGCATCCCCCGGTATTCGCACATTACTCTGTGCCCAGCGATTGTCAAAAAGTTAGGAACGGGGCGGCTCATTTCTATCTTAACTAACCTGACCCCGTTCAACTTAGTCTGGCGAGAGGGTAAGGTGGCAAAGGAGATGCTCTTAACCTTGCCAAACTGGGCTAAAGCGTTACTGAGGACCTCGTCGGGCAGGAAAGCCGGATAACGGTAGACGTTCACGTACGTCACCGGCGGCCCGACTGCCTCTACCGGCACCTTCACGCTGTTAACTTCGAACCCCTCTGCCACCATTAGCCTCGTCGCCTGACTGGCGTTCCGCGTGCACACTAGGAATTTTGCTCCCCCCATGTGCTGGAGCACAAACACACTGTCGTCACCGGCGGTTCTTTCGACCGCGTCAATCAAATCGTCAACAGAAACGTCGCCCTCGGGCGCCGAGAACATAAAACAATTCTCCCTTACCGGGAGCTCAAATGGCATGGCCATGCTGGTAGGCGGATCCCGCAAGCTGCCGGGGGGGGCGAGGCTCTGGGACGACTCGTGACGTGCAGACGAGCTGCACACTGGTATGCGGCGGCTCAGCCGAGGCGGGGGCCGCTTAAGGTCTGGTGGTGGCAGGGGTCGCAGCTAGGAGCTCCGGGGCAGCAGGGGCGGACCGGGGGCCTGGCTTGACCTGGCATGTAGGGGGTCTCCGGGCGGGGAGGCCCGAAACCCAAGGGTGGCAGCCGCGTGCACGAGGCGGCGGCGGCGAAGGGCTTGCACTGGCTTTGGAACTCGACTCCGAGAGGGCCCGGGGGCCGACGCCGACGTGACGTGACCCCGGGACTCGCGCGAGGACTCGTAGAGACAGCTAACTCGACACTTTGATCTTAGCCAAAAGGCCGAGAAGCGATGCAATTCATTAGCACGTAATTAAAATCCATTCTTTCACACCTCGTACTTAGTTCTGGCCAAAAGCCGGGCAAACAGTAGCAAAGCAATTCCGACGTCCACCCATGCACAACCAGCATTGTGCACCGACAGCGGCAGCGCTGGCTTCACGGCATTGCTTTTATCCCCAGTCCGCTTGAAGTTTCTAGTTTCGCTTACAAACATGTTAAAACTGAAACCTTCTTTTTCCCAGAGGTCGAAGCCACGCGTGCTTGCTTGCATGCGTACTCTCTATGCGCCCATGACGTCACACCAAATGCTTGCCGGCGAACATTATCAGCCATGTCGCGAGGGATGCTACAGCACTTGTTTTAAAAACTGATGCATAGTGTACATGTCCAACTCGAGCACCAAAGTCTGGAAGGAAAAAAAAAAAAAAAAAATGACTGCGCAAAATGTGAATACGTCACCCATCCAACATGGCTTCTACGCCGGCTGCCCAAGCAACGCCTCTGCAACGACGCCCACAATCATCGGCAAAAAGGTGGTGCCTTTGGCTGCTTCAGCACGCTCAACATATGCCTTGCAAGTTCCGACGTGGCGGAACACCGCACCGAGGTCGACGAAGGTCCTGCCGTGAAAGGCAGACCCGGGAATGCGTGCGAAACGTCTACCGCGTGGGTTGTGAAGCCGGTGAATGAAGGATCATGTGGCAGAGGGTGACGGAACGTGAGTGTGCGACTTGCCGCTGCGATGTCGTTCAAGCGTTCAACGGGCCGGCAGGTTCTGTCTGTCGTGGTCGAAAACGTCCGAGTCAAAGTTTTGCTGATTCCGAGGGGTAGGAGTGCTATGGTGGCGTGTACGAGGCGCTGGTGCGGCGCTCCGTCGATCGTGCCGGACGGACATGAGGCGGCCGAAGGCGGTCGTCAAGTGGTCGCGGAAATCAGTGGAGAAGTACTCGCCTGCGCTTTTCGTCGAAGACTCGCGACAGACGGTCTTCGGGAGACACGGGTGGTTGCACAAATGCGACCGTGCGTCAACGTGCAGCCATATTCGTGGATTATTTCGCCCCATTACGATAGCTTCGTCACTGCGCTCGCTGGTGTTGCTTGTTTTTGTTGACCTTCACTTGTGGCTCACACCCACTGTGGGGGATTGGCTGGTTTGTTGTTCTGCTTCTTCGACTTCTACATACTCGGCTTAGTGAAGCTGTGAGGAGTGACGAGTGGGTACGGAGGCAAAGCGCGCCCGGGGCGTGATCTCACGCGTCCTGGGGTCCACGTCGCTTCAGGTACGTGCGTGGTGCGTCCGTACGTCTAGTGCGCAATTTTCTTGGAACTTCCAGCAACTGGCAATTCCATTGAGGTGAGCGTGCGAGGATGTTCGTTGTAATTAACGAGAGCCAACGGTGGATGAGCTGGTATGAGATGGTGTTCAGAAATGAAGTGTTTGATCAACAAGGCGATGCCCGCCGTGGTGGTCTGATGGCCGTAAGGTACTCGGCTGCTGACCCGCAGGTGGTGGGATCGAATCCCGGCCGCGGCGGCTGCATTTCCCTGTGCTCAGATTAGGGTGCACGTGAAAGAACCCCAGGTGGTCGAAATTTTCCCATAATCATATGGTGGTTTTGGGACGTCAAACCCCAAAGGTCAGTGGACATAGGAAAAGCACATCGGGGCTTTGCCGCTCCACCGTACAGCAGGTGTGTGCGGAGTGGGTCGTGTGGCGTTCTTTGCGATTTTAATTTGTGATGGGGAATAGTGTAGATGCGTAGACGTGGCGAGAGCACGCGTCTTCAGGTTCAGACGCCGCGTGAAGATGTGAAATAAAAATGCCTTCGCTTGCCACTGCAACTGTAAACAGAAACACCAACCAAACCCCATTTTCTAGAGGCTTTTTTATTTTTCGTTGCGAAACGGGTGAATTCGAAAAGCGGAAATAGCTTGGCACATACATACACACTTCTACACACATACATACATACACATCGCACATGCATACACATCGTATACACACTTCTAGCTTTCCTCCGAAACAGTAATGATAATTTCCTCAATAGTTTTATTGATATGAGTAGGAATGTTAAAAAAAATAAGAAACTTGAGTATGTACGTGTGAACATAACAAAATAAAAGAGACCCTCCATATATGAAATACACACGGAAACATTTATTTTCCCAGAGCAATCGTAAGTGCAAACACAGCTAGCGCACTCCCTGCCCGCGAATACCGCGTCAGCCGGGGCGGCGTGCCGCCACCGTCTCGGACACTCGACGCACCCACGCCGTTTACCCCGGTATCATGGGTAAATCCGAACACTCCTTCTATCATTGAATTTATTGTCGAACTCACCCCGCAAGGGGTGAGTGGGCCGATCCCGGAGGTAGTGCAATACCGGGCCAACCCGTGGCGGAGGTGAAGCAAGCTTCAAGCACTCCGCCGCATCACAAAAATAAGTTTAATATCTTGGATCCAAATAGGATCCGTATCAGATATTAAGCTGATAAGAACAGACTTTTTATTCAATTTTCACGTACAAAAACATCATAATGGTTAGGAAAAAACTCAACGAGAAAACTTAGTATAAGTGTAAAAGTTAAAATCCGGTAACAAAAGGGTTAAAAACTGTTAGTACACATAAGTTAAAAACGGTAAAACTGTAAAGGTGTATAAGTCTAAAAATATGGAAAAAATAATCGCAACTCTAAAAACTTTGGCTATACAATGTCACTGTACACCGATGTGGCGGCGGTAAATGTCCGTGGAAGCCGCGATCGTGTCACTGACGCACAAGCGTTTCATTGTCCGCAGATAGTTCTTTGAACACAGTCTGCGCGTGACACGATCGTTAGCCGGATCCCACGACCCCAGGCAGCCGACGACGATGGCTTCGACGGAAACGCGCTGGAACCGTCGGAGGAGATGTCGCTGTAACTTTGATCTTAGCCAAAAGGCCGAGAAGCGATGCAATTCATTAGCACGTAATTAAAATCCATTCTTTCACACCTCGTACTTAGTTCTGGCCAAAAGCCGGGCAAACAGTAGCAAAGCAATTCCGACGTCCACCCATGCACAACCAGCATTGTGCACCGACAGCGGCAGCGCTGGCTTCACGGCATTGCTTTTATCCCCAGTCCGCTTGAAGTTTCTAGTTTCGCTTACAAACATGTTAAAACTGAAACCTTCTTTTTCCCAGAGGTCGAAGCCACGCGTGCTTGCTTGCATGCGTACTCTCTATGCGCCCATGACGTCACACCAAATGCTTGCCGGCGAACATTATCAGCCATGTCGCGAGGGATGCTACAGCACTTGTTTTAAAAACTGATGCATAGTGTACATGTCCAACTCGAGCACCAAAGTCTGGAAGGAAAAAAAAAAAAAAAAAATGACTGCGCAAAATGTGAATACGTCACCCATCCAACATGGCTTCTACGCCGGCTGCCCAAGCAACGCCTCTGCAACGACGCCCACAATCATCGGCAAAAAGGTGGTGCCTTTGGCTGCTTCAGCACGCTCAACATATGCCTTGCAAGTTCCGACGTGGCGGAACACCGCACCGAGGTCGACGAAGGTCCTGCCGTGAAAGGCAGACCCGGGAATGCGTGCGAAACGTCTACCGCGTGGGTTGTGAAGCCGGTGAATGAAGGATCATGTGGCAGAGGGTGACGGAACGTGAGTGTGCGACTTGCCGCTGCGATGTCGTTCAAGCGTTCAACGGGCCGGCAGGTTCTGTCTGTCGTGGTCGAAAACGTCCGAGTCAAAGTTTTGCTGATTCCGAGGGGTAGGAGTGCTATGGTGGCGTGTACGAGGCGCTGGTGCGGCGCTCCGTCGATCGTGCCGGACGGACATGAGGCGGCCGAAGGCGGTCGTCAAGTGGTCGCGGAAATCAGTGGAGAAGTACTCGCCTGCGCTTTTCGTCGAAGACTCGCGACAGACGGTCTTCGGGAGACACGGGTGGTTGCACAAATGCGACCGTGCGTCAACGTGCAGCCATATTCGTGGATTATTTCGCCCCATTACGATAGCTTCGTCACTGCGCTCGCTGGTGTTGCTTGTTTTTGTTGACCTTCACTTGTGGCTCACACCCACTGTGGGGGATTGGCTGGTTTGTTGTTCTGCTTCTTCGACTTCTACATACTCGGCTTAGTGAAGCTGTGAGGAGTGACGAGTGGGTACGGAGGCAAAGCGCGCCCGGGGCGTGATCTCACGCGTCCTGGGGTCCACGTCGCTTCAGGTACGTGCGTGGTGCGTCCGTACGTCTAGTGCGCAATTTTCTTGGAACTTCCAGCAACTGGCAATTCCATTGAGGTGAGCGTGCGAGGATGTTCGTTGTAATTAACGAGAGCCAACGGTGGATGAGCTGGTATGAGATGGTGTTCAGAAATGAAGTGTTTGATCAACAAGGCGATGCCCGCCGTGGTGGTCTGATGGCCGTAAGGTACTCGGCTGCTGACCCGCAGGTGGTGGGATCGAATCCCGGCCGCGGCGGCTGCATTTCCCTGTGCTCAGATTAGGGTGCACGTGAAAGAACCCCAGGTGGTCGAAATTTTCCCATAATCATATGGTGGTTTTGGGACGTCAAACCCCAAAGGTCAGTGGACATAGGAAAAGCACATCGGGGCTTTGCCGCTCCACCGTACAGCAGGTGTGTGCGGAGTGGGTCGTGTGGCGTTCTTTGCGATTTTAATTTGTGATGGGGAATAGTGTAGATGCGTAGACGTGGCGAGAGCACGCGTCTTCAGGTTCAGACGCCGCGTGAAGATGTGAAATAAAAATGCCTTCGCTTGCCACTGCAACTGTAAACAGAAACACCAACCAAACCCCATTTTCTAGAGGCTTTTTTATTTTTCGTTGCGAAACGGGTGAATTCGAAAAGCGGAAATAGCTTGGCACATACATACACACTTCTACACACATACATACATACACATCGCACATGCATACACATCGTATACACACTTCTAGCTTTCCTCCGAAACAGTAATGATAATTTCCTCAATAGTTTTATTGATATGAGTAGGAATGTTAAAAAAAATAAGAAACTTGAGTATGTACGTGTGAACATAACAAAATAAAAGAGACCCTCCATATATGAAATACACACGGAAACATTTATTTTCCCAGAGCAATCGTAAGTGCAAACACAGCTAGCGCACTCCCTGCCCGCGAATACCGCGTCAGCCGGGGCGGCGTGCCGCCACCGTCTCGGACACTCGACGCACCCACGCCGTTTACCCCGGTATCATGGGTAAATCCGAACACTCCTTCTATCATTGAATTTATTGTCGAACTCACCCCGCAGGGGGTGAGTGGGCCGATCCCGGAGGTAGTGCAATACCGGGCCAACCCGTGGCGGAGGTGAAGCAAGCTTCAAGCACTCCGCCGCATCACAAAAATAAGTTTAATATCTTGGATCCAAATAGGATCCGTATCAGATATTAAGCTGATAAGAACAGAGGTTTTCAAAAATGTTAGGAACATTTCTGACCGAAAAGGAAAAACTTGTTCTCATTTTTTGTTCCTTCAACCAGAAAGGAAGAAGGTGGTGTATCGTGAACTGTGTATAGAGAAGGTGAAAATAGGAAATAGCAGGGGAGAAAAAGTGAAAGGGGCGTGTGTCGTGTAGTATCACCTCTTATTTTTGCGATGTCTTTGGGAGGGTGACTTTGTCAGCACGTGGCCCAGCGAGTGACAGTCACTTTATGGCCACGTGTGCGCAGTACACTTCCCGAGAAGCTGCAATGGTCTCGCTCACTGCAAGCTTCTTAAGTAACCGGAGATATTGTTACGAGACAATGCCCCACTTAAACAGTGAGATAGGCGCTGAGGAAGACGAGGTGACTTGTGTGTGCGCGCGCTCTCTCTTGTTCGCCATCTTGGCTTGCGCGTTGGCGCTGTGTAAATATATTTTAAAACGCCTAGTTTCCCTTGTGCCTTCACGCAACATTTTGGTGGAAGGTGCTGGGTTACAACGCACGACGGAGTTACGCAGCGGACGCCTAGTCTCTGCTCCCAACATGTCCACCGGCAGCGACGCTTCCTCAACTGCTACGCCCACTGCATCAATGGCGCCGACCTCTCCTGTTTATCTCGTGGCCGCTCCACCCCGCGATCCCGGCAACTTTTCGGGAACGGACGGCGAGGACGTGGATGAGTGGCTTAAACTCTACGAACTCTTCAGCACAAATCACAGGTGGGACCCAACCTTAATGCTGGCAAACATCATCTTTTATTTACAAGGAACGGCCAAGGCGTGGTTTAATAACAATGTGGACGGTATCACAAGCTGGGACGTATGCAAGACCAAATTACGCGAGTTGTTTGGTCAATCTGCCGGCTGCAAGCAGGCCGCTAGGAAAGAACTTGGCACACGTGTTCAGACGTCCACGGAGTCCTACCTGGCGTATATTCAAGATGTGCTGACCCTTTGCCGTAAAGTTGACCGAACCATGGCTGAAGCCGACAAGGTAGCGCACGTGCTCAAGGGCATCGCAGACGATGCATTTAACCTCATTGTGTGCAAAGGCTGTTCCACCGTGCAAGATGTTATCTTGGAGTGCCAACAGTTTCAAGAGGCTAAAAGCCGTCGCATTGCTTACCACTTTACGCGCCTTCCCAACACTGCTGCGACGTCAACATGTGCGGATCTCCATGTACCGACCCTGCCCAATTCACACTCCAGTGACATCACGAGAATTGTACGCCGTGAAATCGAAGCCATCTCAACCGCCCCCTTGAGAGCACTGGCACCGAGTGATCCTCAGCCGACCATATCGCTAATACAGACCGTTGTTCGCCAGGAACTAGCCAACGCGGGTGTTCACACAGTCTGTTCTGTGCACCGTCCCGGCGCTGTCAGTTCGTCTACCCCGAGCCACCCACAGCAGTATCGCCGCCCTGCTCCACGTAATCGTGACCCAAATGCGTGGAGAACGCCTGATGACAGGCCGATTTGCTTCCGATGTGAACGAGTGGGACACATTTCCCGTCATTGCCGAAGCACGTGGACCTCACCGTATCGGGCAAACCCAAACTTCTCCAACCCCCATTCACCGGCCCACCTCTATGACCAGGAACCACCACGGCGTGAGGGCTCAGCTAATTACGACCCGACCACTACGACCACTGCCCAGTACAGTCGCTCACCTTCACCTCGACGTAGATTTTCCCGATCTCCACCACCACCTCGTTCCCCGTCCCCGTCCTCTGCCCGGCGGTTTTCTTCGGAAAACTAACGGCTGCAGCTCCTGGAGGTGACGCTGCTGATACGACTTGCTCTCCAATTCCTCTGTTGACGCTCCCGACCAATCAGAACTTGATCGACGTTGAAGTGGACGGTTTATCTGTTAAAGCCTTAGTAGACACTGGCGCCCATATTTCTGTGATGAGCCTGCACATTCGAGACCGCTTAAAGAAAGTACTTACTCCAGCCCCTTCACGCAGCGTTCGCGTTGCTGATGGTAGTACGGCTGCTGTTATTGGCGTCTGTACTGCACGCGTTACTATTGCCGGCCGTCAAACTTCAGTTCTCTTCACTGTTCTTTCTCACTGCACCAATGATGTGATCCTCGGTCTTGACTTTTTGTCCACTCATTCCGCTCTCATCGACTGTTCAGCCGGTACTGTGCAACTTGACCTACCGTGTCCGATTGATCCGCCCAGTCGACCGCAAGCCCGTATGTGCTCTGCTGAACATGTCCGTTTGTTACCGCAAACCGTGACCTGCATCACCGTTACGCCCTCGCCACCTGTATCCGATGGTGACTATGTGCTCGCGCCCATCACATCCCTTCTCTTGACCCACAGTGTTACCTTACCACACACTGTTATTCAGTTACGTGCAAACCACGCCTGCATTCCTGTGCTCAACTTTGCTCTGTGTCCGCAAGTGCTTCCGCGCGGAATCGCCCTCGCCATGCTGACTCCTTCTGAAGAATGCGTCATATCAGCTCTGTCTTCGAACGAGGCTCGACACTCCAGCTTCACACATGCTCGATCTTCGCAAGGAAGCCCGTCTCCTGATGTTAAAAAAATGATCGCGTCAGACCTTTTGCCGCATCAAGCTGACGAACTCCTTCGCGTTCTTGAGTCATACTGGGACGTATTTGACTTTTGTGATCGTCCACTAGGTCAAACCAGTGCGGTAAAGCACCGCATTGACACCGGCGATGCCTCCCCTGTCCATCGACGGCCATACCGCGTATCTTCGACCGAGCGTCACATAATTCAAGCAGAAGTCGACAACATGCTCGCCAAAGACATAATTGAACCATCATGTAGTCCATGGGCTTCCCCTGTTGTTCTTGTCAAAAAGAAGGACAACACTTGGCGATTCTGTGTTGACTACCGACATCTGAACAAGATCACTAAAAAAGACGTCTACCCGCTACCGCGCATAGACGACGCCCTAGATTGTCTTCACGGCGCTAAGTATTTTTCTTCTATTGATCTAAGAGCAGGTTACTGGCAAATTGCTGTCGATGACATGGACCGCGAGAAGACCGCTTTTGTCACCCCCGATGGTCTTTACCAATTTAAGGTCATGCCCTTCGGATTATGCAACGCTCCAGCCACCTTCGAGCGGATGATGGACTCTCTTTTGCGTGGGTTCAAATGGTCAATTTGTCTATGCTACCTTGACGACGTTATCGTCTTTTCCCCGACCTTTGAAACCCACCTCGACCGCGTTTCCTCAATACTGGCCGTATTTCGCAATGCCGGTCTCCAACTGAACTCGTCAAAGTGTCACTTCGGACGCCAGCAACTAACAATGTTGGGCCACCTTGTCGACTCCTCTGGTGTACGTCCTGATCCCGATAAAGTGCGAGCCGTGCGTAACTTCCCTGTTCCGACCTGCACTAAAGAAGTACGCAGCTTTCTCGGTCTGTGCTCGTACTTTCGACGTTTTGTGAACAACTTTGCGGAAGTCGCCCGTCCTCTCACAGACTTATTGAGAAAAGATGTCTCATTCACATGGGGCGCTGCGCAGGCTACGGCGTTCTCTACACTTATTGAATCGCTAACAAAACCACCTGTTCTGGCCCATTTCGACGTTTCTGCCCCTACCGAAGTACACACAGATGCCAGCGGTTACGGAATCGGTGCTGTTTTGGTTCAGCATCAAAGCGGCTGCGCCCGCGTTATCGCCTATGCCAGCCGTCTCCTCTCGCAGGCGGAAAGGAACTACTCCATCACCGAAAGGGAATGCCTTGCTCTCGTTTGGGCAGTAGCAAAATTTCGGCCTTATTTACATGGTCGACATTTCACTGTCATAACCGATCACCACGCACTTTGCTGGCTCTCGTCCTTGAAGGACCCCACTGGGCGCCTTGGTCGATGGGCACTACGGCTTCAAGAGTATAACTACTCGGTGTCCTACAAATCTGGCCGTTTACACCATGACGCTGACTGCTTATCTCGGAATCCAGTGGACCCACCTGAAGCGTTCGATGAATCGCCATGTGTGCTGTCTCTCTCCGCTTTAAGCAACATCCGTGAGGAACAGCGCCGAGATCCTGCCTTGCGTAACATCATCGAGAAGCTTCATTCTGCGGCACCCGATCCTTCTACTCGATTGTTCGTGCTTAAGGATGACACATTGTACCGTTGCAACGTCCGCCCTGATGGACACGAACTGCTCCTTGTGGTACCTTCCCACCTACGTGCGAGCGTGATCGGCCAGCTTCATGACGCTCCCACTGCCGGTCACCTCGGACTGTCTCGGACGTATGACCGCGTACAGCGTCGATTTTACTGGCCCAGTCTTTATCGCTCGGTCCGCAGCTACGTCGCCTCATGCGATCAGTGTCAACGCCGCAAAAAACCTTCTATGAGTCCTGCCGGGTTCCTCCAACCACTTGACGTTCCCTTTGATCCCTTCTTCCGACTTGGTCTTGACCTCCTAGGCCCTTTCCCTGCATCCACTTTGGGGAACAAGTGGATAGCTGTCGCGACGGATCATACAACCCGGTACGCTATCACGCGGGCTTTGCCAACCAGCTGCGCCACAGACGTTGCCGATTTTCTCCTGCACGACGTCATACTTCACCATGGCGCCCCACGCCAACTCCTAACAGATCGTGGGCGCTATTTCCTTTCCCGAGTTATCGACGACCTGCTTCGCTCCTGCGAGACGAAACATAAATTTACGACAGCTTACCACCCGCAAACTAACGGACTCACTGAACGATTCAACCGGACTTTAACTGATATGCTCGCTATGTACGTATCGTCCGACCACCAGGACTGGGACGTTGCATTGCCCTTCGTTACGTTTGCCTATAATTCTTCACGCCATGATGCAGCTGGTTTTTCACCTTTCTACCTGGTGTTTGGCCGTCATCCAACTTTACCTTTCGACACCATCTTTCCGACAGCCGTCGACTTTACGACTGAATACACCCGTGATGCTATCACCAGGGCTCGCAAAGCACGAGAAGTTGCTCGTCAGCGCCTTTTAGCATCGCAAGATCACCAGCGGCATCGTTACGACTCACATCACCGCCAAATTTCCTTTACACCAGGTTCTCTTGTGCTATTGTGGACTCCGACTAGACGCGTCGGACTTTCTGAAAAACTGCTTTCCCGGTACTCGGGACCCTACCGCGTATTGCGCCAGGTGACAGATGTGACATACGAGATAGCCCCGCTCGAGTCTTCCTCCGCCTCCGCTTCGCTGTCTACAGACATTGTCCACGTATCCCGCCTTAAGCTTTACCACTCGGCAACACAATAGAAAGCACCGAGACGGTGCTTCAGCACCCGGGGGTTATGTTACGAGACAATGCCCCACTTAAACAGTGAGATAGGCGCTGAGGAAGACGAGGTGACTTGTGTGTGCGCGCGCTCTCTCTTGTTCGCCATCTTGGCTTGCGCGTTGGCGCTGTGTAAATATATTTTAAAACGCCTAGTTTCCCTTGTGCCTTCACGCAACAATATCTCCGGCTGCAGAGTTTTTTTACTACACTTTGATCTTAGCCAAAAGGCCGAGAAGCGATGCAATTCATTAGCACGTAATTAAAATCCATTCTTTCACACCTCGTACTTAGTTCTGGCCAAAAGCCGGGCAAACAGTAGCAAAGCAATTCCGACGTCCACCCATGCACAACCAGCATTGTGCACCGACAGCGGCAGCGCTGGCTTCACGGCATTGCTTTTATCCCCAGTCCGCTTGAAGTTTCTAGTTTCGCTTACAAACATGTTAAAACTGAAACCTTCTTTTTCCCAGAGGTCGAAGCCACGCGTGCTTGCTTGCATGCGTACTCTCTATGCGCCCATGACGTCACACCAAATGCTTGCCGGCGAACATTATCAGCCATGTCGCGAGGGATGCTACAGCACTTGTTTTAAAAACTGATGCATAGTGTACATGTCCAACTCGAGCACCAAAGTCTGGAAGGAAAAAAAAAAAAAAAATGACTGCGCAAAATGTGAATACGTCACCCATCCAACATGGCTTCTACGCCGGCTGCCCAAGCAACGCCTCTGCAACGACGCCCACAATCATCGGCAAAAAGGTGGTGCCTTTGGCTGCTTCAGCACGCTCAACATATGCCTTGCAAGTTCCGACGTGGCGGAACACCGCACCGAGGTCGACGAAGGTCCTGCCGTGAAAGGCAGACCCGGGAATGCGTGCGAAACGTCTACCGCGTGGGTTGTGAAGCCGGTGAATGAAGGATCATGTGGCAGAGGGTGACGGAACGTGAGTGTGCGACTTGCCGCTGCGATGTCGTTCAAGCGTTCAACGGGCCGGCAGGTTCTGTCTGTCGTGGTCGAAAACGTCCGAGTCAAAGTTTTGCTGATTCCGAGGGGTAGGAGTGCTATGGTGGCGTGTACGAGGCGCTGGTGCGGCGCTCCGTCGATCGTGCCGGACGGACATGAGGCGGCCGAAGGCGGTCGTCAAGTGGTCGCGGAAATCAGTGGAGAAGTACTCGCCTGCGCTTTTCGTCGAAGACTCGCGACAGACGGTCTTCGGGAGACACGGGTGGTTGCACAAATGCGACCGTGCGTCAACGTGCAGCCATATTCGTGGATTATTTCGCCCCATTACGATAGCTTCGTCACTGCGCTCGCTGGTGTTGCTTGTTTTTGTTGACCTTCACTTGTGGCTCACACCCACTGTGGGGGATTGGCTGGTTTGTTGTTCTGCTTCTTCGACTTCTACATACTCGGCTTAGTGAAGCTGTGAGGAGTGACGAGTGGGTACGGAGGCAAAGCGCGCCCGGGGCGTGATCTCACGCGTCCTGGGGTCCACGTCGCTTCAGGTACGTGCGTGGTGCGTCCGTACGTCTAGTGCGCAATTTTCTTGGAACTTCCAGCAACTGGCAATTCCATTGAGGTGAGCGTGCGAGGATGTTCGTTGTAATTAACGAGAGCCAACGGTGGATGAGCTGGTATGAGATGGTGTTCAGAAATGAAGTGTTTGATCAACAAGGCGATGCCCGCCGTGGTGGTCTGATGGCCGTAAGGTACTCGGCTGCTGACCCGCAGGTGGTGGGATCGAATCCCGGCCGCGGCGGCTGCATTTCCCTGTGCTCAGATTAGGGTGCACGTGAAAGAACCCCAGGTGGTCGAAATTTTCCCATAATCATATGGTGGTTTTGGGACGTCAAACCCCAAAGGTCAGTGGACATAGGAAAAGCACATCGGGGCTTTGCCGCTCCACCGTACAGCAGGTGTGTGCGGAGTGGGTCGTGTGGCGTTCTTTGCGATTTTAATTTGTGATGGGGAATAGTGTAGATGCGTAGACGTGGCGAGAGCACGCGTCTTCAGGTTCAGACGCCGCGTGAAGATGTGAAATAAAAATGCCTTCGCTTGCCACTGCAACTGTAAACAGAAACACCAACCAAACCCCATTTTCTAGAGGCTTTTTTATTTTTCGTTGCGAAACGGGTGAATTCGAAAAGCGGAAACTTTCCTCCGAAACAGTAATGATAATTTCCTCAATAGTTTTATTGATATGAGTAGGAATGTTAAAAAAAATAAGAAACTTGAGTATGTACGTGTGAACATAACAAAATAAAAGAGACCCTCCATATATGAAATACACACGGAAACATTTATTTTCCCAGAGCAATCGTAAGTGCAAACACAGCTAGCGCACTCCCTGCCCGCGAATACCGCGTCAGCCGGGGCGGCGTGCCGCCACCGTCTCGGACACTCGACGCACCCACGCCGTTTACCCCGGTATCATGGGTAAATCCGAACACTCCTTCTATCATTGAATTTATTGTCGAACTCACCCCGCAGGGGGTGAGTGGGCCGATCCCGGAGGTAGTGCAATACCGGGCCAACCCGTGGCGGAGGTGAAGCAAGCTTCAAGCACTCCGCCGCATCACAAAAATAAGTTTAATATCTTGGATCCAAATAGGATCCGTATCAGATATTAAGCTGATAAGAACAGATACTACAAAGAGAAGTTTATTTAGACTCTCAACACATTCGGCAACAGAACAGAAATATTTACAAATACTCAGCCAGGAATTCGGCTGTAATGACACTCAAAACAGCACTTGACCCAATTTGGGCACAAGAAGAGCACAGCTGTATTGTACAGTAAATCATATAATATACAAAAACCTATTTACATAAACAATGGATACAGTGAAATGAAAGCACATGATCTATTACGTATTTACATGCCGAAAGGAAACTTTATACAAAGATAAGCGGCACTCCCGCAAACAAACATAAACACTACGGGGGGGGGGGGCGGTTAACAGGGGGGGGGCCAGAAGAAACCTCGTGCATGGAGCACGCCTTAATATCAGTGTAACTACGACCGAGGGAAGGGCTACATGTCTGTGCTTGTGCTATAAGGGGGGGGGGGGGGGGGTGGCCCCGCTTGGTTACAGAGTTGGGGGGGGTAGTTAATAGGGGATTAGGGGGGACACTAATTTACCATTGCGCAGGAAGAAAAATCTGGTGTGCCAGCGCCGGAGGAAGGATTCCTCGCCACTAGCCTCCAACTCCTCCGAGAGGTGCGCCCACACCAATCGCTTGATTCGGCTCACTGTGGGGTACGCGGCTCTAACGGGCTTCCTCCTCGCTTCTGCTAGCGAACGGCGCTGCCATATCACAAAGAGAGTGAGGGCGAAGACCACTCGCGCGAAGGTGCCCTTGTTGCGTCTGTGGTTTGGCGGAGGGCGGATGCCGAAGCACTGCGCAATCATGCGCCATACGGGTCTCGCAGCAGGGCAGTTTAGGAGCGCGTGGTCTTGTGTTTCTGTCTCTCGGCAGTTCGGGCAGCGGGCGTCGGGAACGATACCGAAATGGTGTAACCTTTGCCTCGTGGGGAGGACGTTCCACGCCCGTTTCCAAAGGAAGTCTTGGACCTCGCGGGGGGTGTCTCGACTGAACGTGGCGATTTCTCGCATCGCTCGCCTGGCACGTCGCTTGTCGTCTTCGTCGAGCTGGTGGGCCGTGAGTGTCTCGACCAGTCTGGCTGGCGGGTCGGACTCGATCTCGCATCCAGGGACCTCCTTTGCGAGCATACGCATAGTCGCTGCCGCCACCCTATAAAAGGGGGAGGGCGACTCGGCAAAGGGTCCGGAGTGGCCACCCGCTTCAAGCCAGTCGTTGCCCGCGCTGCTCCAGTAGAGGAGTAAACCCCTGCCCGCATAGTCGCTCTTCTGCGCTAGCGCACGGGCGGTCTTCAAGGCGAGGATCTTGCTCGTGGTCTGGACATGGGGGAGGCCAAGTCCTCCCTCGCTCGGTGCGAGCTGCAGAAGGTGGCGCTTGACTGGCGGGGGGTTGCCATCCCACATAAAAGCTGTTATGAGCTGGTTGAGGTGGTTCGCAATTCTGGTGGGCATGGTGGTCACTCGGCTAACGTGGGAGGCGAGGGCGCAGATGCTGGTCTTCACCGCTACGGCTTTGTCACGCAGGGTAAGGTCGGAGAGCTTGGCGCGTTCAATAAGTAGGTGGGCCCTGTCTATCACTCTACGCCAGGTGGATGCCGCCACACCCTCGCAGGTGAATAGCACTCCCAGGACTTTCACAGCAGAGACAGCCTCGATCGTCCCAATAGCCTCAGCCGGAAAAGGGCCAAAGAGCAAGGCCTTACTCTTGGCTTCGTTTAGCCTTGCTCCCGATGCGGCGGCGTAGGTGCTGAATACCTGGCGGAAGCGAACGAGACTGCGTGCATCTCTTAGAAAGAGTGAGAGGTCGTCCGCGAAGGCCAGGATCTTCAACTCCTCCAGGCCCGTTAGTGGCAGGCCCCTGATGCGTTCGTCGCTGGCCACAGATGTTATGAGTGGCTCGATGGAAAGGACGAAAAGGGTCGGGCCTAACGGGCACCCCTGCCTGATACCTCTTGTGTACGGGAAAGAGTCGGTCGTGGCACCGTTCACAGCTACGCAGCACTGCAGGTCCTGGTAAAGGAGCGCGATGACCGCGACGAACTCTTCCGGGAAACCAAACTCGGCCAGCGTTCCAAGCAGGTAGGAGTGCCTCACCCTGTCAAAGGCCTTAGCCTGGTCCAGGGAGAGGAAGGCCCCAGCGACTCGCTTGTGGGAGGCATACTCGAACACATCCCTGGTCAACGTTAGGTTGGTGTACATAGAGCGGCCAGGGACAGCGCAGGACTGGTGCGGAGCGATCAAGTCCGGCAGGAAAACCTTCGTTCTGTTGTTTACTATGGCCGCCACGATCTTATAATCTACATTAAGTAGGGTGATCGGGCGCCAAGATGACGGGTCGTTCGGGGGCGCACCGTCTTTAAGGATCAGGACGATCCGTCCCGCACCGAAGGAGGCCGGCTTTGCACGCTCCCCCAGTACCAGGTTGACGATATGCAGAAGGGGGGCGCCAAGGACGTCAAAAAAGGTCATGTAGAACCCCGCTGTCAGGCCATCGATGCCTGGCGCCGAGTTGGGCGACATTGACCTGATTGCCTGGCGGAGTTCGTCGAGTGAAGCGGGAGCGCATAGGGTCTCGCATTCGTCGACTTCGAGGCGTCGGAGGTTCTTGAATAAGGCCTTGTCGAGGGCGGGGTCGGGCTGCACTTCGCTCGGGTCGGGTTCGCTAAAGGCCACCTTGAAGTGGTCGCGAAATGTGGCCTCGATCTCTACCGGGTCTGAAGTAAGTGTGCCGTCGGGGCGCAACACTTCCGAGATGCGCAGCGACCCGTTCCCACTGACCTCGCGCAAGTCCGCGTCCGACGGATCGCCCGGGACGGCTCGCGCCGCTCGGGTTCCCTTGGCGGTCGCACTGAGCAGCCTGTCGTGTTGGACCATGAGTGAGTCCAAGTAGTCGCGAGTGCAAGTCGTGAGAGCGTCAGCACTTTGGATAATCCGGATTCTGCGTAGGATCTCATTCAGTCTTGCTGTTAAACGCTTCTTCCGTGCGCTACCCTCCTGCTGCAGGAGTTCCCGCCACGTCGCCTTCAGGTCGTCCCAATCGGCCGGGGATGCGCAGGGGGAAGCCAGGAGCGAACTTTCCAGCCGAGACCTAATGCGCGCGACGCACTCATCGTCTTGCAAGATCACGGGGTCGAGGCGCCAGGCTGCGTCGCGCCGCCGGGCACCCGGCTTCGCTTTCACGGTTACTACCACTGGGGCGTGGTCCGATGACTTCACCAGGGTGTTCGGCAGAGCGAGGACCTCGCACGAGATGACAAGGGGAAGCAGCATGTCTGGGACATAAATGCGGTCTAGCCGGCTCTCTGTGTGTCTTGACGTGCGGGTTGGTACAAAGTCATCACCGTGGTGGTGGACCCAGGCGTCCGTGAGCATGAGGTGTCGTAGAATCTTGGTGAGCTCCTTGGCGTGGTAGGATGAGCCACCGCGCCCCGGGCCTCTTACATCCCTCGTGGTGTCGACGACACAGTTAAAGTCGCCGAGGACCACGTGGGGAAGGGGCTCGAGAAGGTAAGCGTGCAGGTCCCGGAAGAACCGATTGGTGTCCGAACGCGTGACGGGTGCGTAGACGTTAGTGAATCGAAACTTCCTCCCGTCGATAAATAAGTCGAGTAGGAGGGTTCGTCCGTCTGCTCCGAACACGCAATGCGCCTTTTCCCGGTAACGGCCCGAGACGAAAATCACGCCGACGCCACACGCCTTGGCATTCGTCAGGGAAAAAAACCCTTCGACCTGACAGTTACGACGGAAAAGGGTCACGTCGAGAGGGGTCCTAAAGTTGGCTTCCTGCACGAACAGAAGGTCGATGCCCTGGTTCTTGGCGAACGACACCACAGCGCTTTGCTTGACTCGGTTGCGAAACCCGCGAACGTTCCAAGTTGCAAATCGCAGTGGCGTCATCGGCTAGCGTGACGTAACGACAGACGGAGTGCGGAGGGGGGAAGGAGGAAGCAGCGCGCGCCGGCGCTACGGAGAGGGGGAAACATACGGCGCCGAAAGAAAGGAGGAGGCTGCGAGAGAGCGGGTGAGGAGAGGGAAGCTACGCAGCCGGCGAGGGCAGAGATCGGGCGCATACTCAATGTTGGGGGCCAGCAGGTTTGGGGGGGGGCTCCCCTTTGCCAGCGCTGTTTGTGTCGAGCTTCTTCGCTTTTGCGTGCGGGGGAGCATCGCTGTCGCTGCTCCGCCCTTCAGGCCCGGGTCGGCGCTGCCTTGGCTCCTTGCTAGGAGTCCTGTGGCGGGCGGTCTCAACGTCGTCTTTCCGCCTTCGGGAGCGCGAGCGGGTTCGCTGCTCGCGGCCGGGTGCCGATTGGTCCGCCGTCGTATTTGGGCGTAGCGCTGAGGGAACGGAGGGAGGGAGAAGGGTGGTCCTGTCGCCGTCTCGATCGCCGGGAAGCATGTAAAACCCGCGGCTTACTATGGGTACCTCGTCCCGGGCGGGGTCTTGGGCTTGGGGTTTCAGGTCCTCGGGGGTCACTGGGGCCAGCGCGTTCGCGGGTGCTTTCGGGTCGGGGGAACTTGCCGCATCCAGCACAGGGGCATCGGGCGACGCTTCCGGTGCAACAGGCAAACTTTGGCAAACAACCTCGCCCAGCGGGTGTGCGGGTGACGCGAGGGGTGACGATGGAGTCGACACGGTTTCAAAATCGCTCGATTCCGTGTCGGAGGATGAGGCGGGCGCGGTAGAAGCCTTCATCCGCGTCTCCTCCACCGTTGCGGTCAAGGTGGTAGTTCCGCCGCTGTCTGTGACCTGGTCAGAGCTCGTATCGCGCTCCTCAGAAAGGGGGCCCTTCGTAGTCGTGGGGGATGACGACTTGGGCGAGAGCACCTGCAGGCGCGAGGAGGAGCCAACTGCCCTTGGTGAAGCGGGGCTGCGTAACTGGGAAGGGGCTGTAGCGCGGTCAGGCAAGGAAGGGAAACCGCGGGCTGCCGACGCGTAAGAGCGCCTGCGGAAGCACTCCGCGGTACCGTGCTGACCACCGCAGCGCTTACATTCTGCACTACAACCCTCCGTCTCGTGGCCGAAAGAGCTACATCGTTTACAATAGGCGGTGGTACACGCGGTTGCCATATGCCCAGACTCGCCACAGCGCGCGCACACGCGCCGCATCCCCCGGTATTCGCACATTACTCTGTGCCCAGCGATTGTCAAAAAGTTAGGAACGGGGCGGCTCATTTCTATCTTAACTAACCTGACCCCGTTCAACTTAGTCTGGCGAGAGGGTAAGGTGGCAAAGGAGATGCTCTTAACCTTGCCAAACTGGGCTAAAGCGTTACTGAGGACCTCGTCGGGCAGGAAAGCCGGATAACGGTAGACGTTCACGTACGTCACCGGCGGCCCGACTGCCTCTACCGGCACCTTCACGCTGTTAACTTCGAACCCCTCTGCCACCATTAGCCTCGTCGCCTGACTGGCGTTCCGCGTGCACACTAGGAATTTTGCTCCCCCCATGTGCTGGAGCACAAACACACTGTCGTCACCGGCGGTTCTTTCGACCGCGTCAATCAAATCGTCAACAGAAACGTCGCCCTCGGGCGCCGAGAACATAAAACAATTCTCCCTTACCGGGAGCTCAAATGGCATGGCCATGCTGGTAGGCGGATCCCGCAAGCTGCCGGGGGGGGCGAGGCTCTGGGACGACTCGTGACGTGCAGACGAGCTGCACACTGGTATGCGGCGGCTCAGCCGAGGCGGGGGCCGCTTAAGGTCTGGTGGTGGCAGGGGTCGCAGCTAGGAGCTCCGGGGCAGCAGGGGCGGACCGGGGGCCTGGCTTGACCTGGCATGTAGAGGGTCTCCGGGCGGGGAGGCCCGAAACCCAAGGGTGGCAGCCGCGTGCACGAGGCGGCGGCGGCGAAGGGCTTGCACTGGCTTTGGAACTCGACTCCGAGAGGGCCCGGGGGCCGACGCCGACGTGACGTGACCCCGGGACTCGCGCGAGGACTCGTAGGGACAGCTAACTCGACACTTTGATCTTAGCCAAAAGGCCGAGAAGCGATGCAATTCATTAGCACGTAATTAAAATCCATTCTTTCACACCTCGTACTTAGTTCTGGCCAAAAGCCGGGCAAACAGTAGCAAAGCAATTCCGACGTCCACCCATGCACAACCAGCATTGTGCACCGACAGCGGCAGCGCTGGCTTCACGGCATTGCTTTTATCCCCAGTCCGCTTGAAGTTTCTAGTTTCGCTTACAAACATGTTAAAACTGAAACCTTCTTTTTCCCAGAGGTCGAAGCCACGCGTGCTTGCTTGCATGCGTACTCTCTATGCGCCCATGACGTCACACCAAATGCTTGCCGGCGAACATTATCAGCCATGTCGCGAGGGATGCTACAGCACTTGTTTTAAAAACTGATGCATAGTGTACATGTCCAACTCGAGCACCAAAGTCTGGAAGGAAAAAAAAAAAAAAATGACTGCGCAAAATGTGAATACGTCACCCATCCAACATGGCTTCTACGCCGGCTGCCCAAGCAACGCCTCTGCAACGACGCCCACAATCATCGGCAAAAAGGTGGTGCCTTTGGCTGCTTCAGCACGCTCAACATATGCCTTGCAAGTTCCGACGTGGCGGAACACCGCACCGAGGTCGACGAAGGTCCTGCCGTGAAAGGCAGACCCGGGAATGCGTGCGAAACGTCTACCGCGTGGGTTGTGAAGCCGGTGAATGAAGGATCATGTGGCAGAGGGTGACGGAACGTGAGTGTGCGACTTGCCGCTGCGATGTCGTTCAAGCGTTCAACGGGCCGGCAGGTTCTGTCTGTCGTGGTCGAAAACGTCCGAGTCAAAGTTTTGCTGATTCCGAGGGGTAGGAGTGCTATGGTGGCGTGTACGAGGCGCTGGTGCGGCGCTCCGTCGATCGTGCCGGACGGACATGAGGCGGCCGAAGGCGGTCGTCAAGTGGTCGCGGAAATCAGTGGAGAAGTACTCGCCTGCGCTTTTCGTCGAAGACTCGCGACAGACGGTCTTCGGGAGACACGGGTGGTTGCACAAATGCGACCGTGCGTCAACGTGCAGCCATATTCGTGGATTATTTCGCCCCATTACGATAGCTTCGTCACTGCGCTCGCTGGTGTTGCTTGTTTTTGTTGACCTTCACTTGTGGCTCACACCCACTGTGGGGGATTGGCTGGTTTGTTGTTCTGCTTCTTCGACTTCTACATACTCGGCTTAGTGAAGCTGTGAGGAGTGACGAGTGGGTACGGAGGCAAAGCGCGCCCGGGGCGTGATCTCACGCGTCCTGGGGTCCACGTCGCTTCAGGTACGTGCGTGGTGCGTCCGTACGTCTAGTGCGCAATTTTCTTGGAACTTCCAGCAACTGGCAATTCCATTGAGGTGAGCGTGCGAGGATGTTCGTTGTAATTAACGAGAGCCAACGGTGGATGAGCTGGTATGAGATGGTGTTCAGAAATGAAGTGTTTGATCAACAAGGCGATGCCCGCCGTGGTGGTCTGATGGCCGTAAGGTACTCGGCTGCTGACCCGCAGGTGGTGGGATCGAATCCCGGCCGCGGCGGCTGCATTTCCCTGTGCTCAGATTAGGGTGCACGTGAAAGAACCCCAGGTGGTCGAAATTTTCCCATAATCATATGGTGGTTTTGGGACGTCAAACCCCAAAGGTCAGTGGACATAGGAAAAGCACATCGGGGCTTTGCCGCTCCACCGTACAGCAGGTGTGTGCGGAGTGGGTCGTGTGGCGTTCTTTGCGATTTTAATTTGTGATGGGGAATAGTGTAGATGCGTAGACGTGGCGAGAGCACGCGTCTTCAGGTTCAGACGCCGCGTGAAGATGTGAAATAAAAATGCCTTCGCTTGCCACTGCAACTGTAAACAGAAACACCAACCAAACCCCATTTTCTAGAGGCTTTTTTATTTTTCGTTGCGAAACGGGTGAATTCGAAAAGCGGAAATAGCTTGGCACATACATACACACTTCTACACACATACATACATACACATCGCACATGCATACACATCGTATACACACTTCTAGCTTTCCTCCGAAACAGTAATGATAATTTCCTCAATAGTTTTATTGATATGAGTAGGAATGTTAAAAAAAATAAGAAACTTGAGTATGTACGTGTGAACATAACAAAATAAAAGAGACCCTCCATATATGAAATACACACGGAAACATTTATTTTCCCAGAGCAATCGTAAGTGCAAACACAGCTAGCGCACTCCCTGCCCGCGAATACCGCGTCAGCCGGGGCGGCGTGCCGCCACCGTCTCGGACACTCGACGCACCCACGCCGTTTACCCCGGTATCATGGGTAAATCCGAACACTCCTTCTATCATTGAATTTATTGTCGAACTCACCCCGCAGGGGGTGAGTGGGCCGATCCCGGAGGTAGTGCAATACCGGGCCAACCCGTGGCGGAGGTGAAGCAAGCTTCAAGCACTCCGCCGCATCACAAAAATAAGTTTAATATCTTGGATCCAAATAGGATCCGTATCAGATATTAAGCTGATAAGAACAGATACTACACAAGGAGAAGTTTATTCAACTCTCAACGCATGAAACAAAAAAAACAGTACAGTATGCACCGCCGGGTAATCGGCTGATAACTACATCAAATACATGAGTTACTTATAGCACAGAAAAAAAACAAAGTAACATTGAACAACGGATGTGTGTATATACAAAGGTGAGTAAACAAGGCGTACAGAGAAACGAAAAAAACACGCGGGCTATATACATATATACAATGCCGGGAAAACAAGATGAGCAATGGATATCAGTTTCCCCACGAATGAATATAGACGCTGGGGGGGGGGGGGGGGGTACACAACAAGGTCTGAGTTACACCTCAAAAGATTGACACATGGGATGCATGTAGAACGCACAACTTAAACATAAGGTGTTGGAGCCGGAGGGGGGGGGGGGGGGGTTAGAAGGGAGTGATTGGGGCGGCTAGCTTGCCGTCCCTGAGGAAGAAAAATTTCGTATGCCAGCGACGGAGGAACTTTTCCTCGCCGCTGGCTTCGAGTTCGGCCGATAAATAGGCCCACAGCAGCCTTCGGATCCTCGAGACTGCCGGAAACGCGGCTCGTACTGGTTTCCTGCGCGCTTCCGCAAGCGATCGCCTCTGCCATAAAACCAACACTGTGAAAATCACCACGAGTTGGGCGAAGGCGCCTTTGTTACGTTTGTGGTTGGGAGGGGTGCGGATGCCGAAGGAGTGGGCCACCATGCGCCACACGGGTTTCACCGCGACGCATTCAAACAACGCGTGCTCCTGCGTTTCCACGACGCGACAGTTGGGGCAGCTAGCATTCGGGACTATGCCTAATTTGTTAAGGCGCTGTCTTGTAGGTAGGACGTGCCAGGCCTTTTTAAGGAGCAAATCGTGCGCCTCGCGGGGGATGCCGCAACGGAGGGAGCCAAGTTCGCTCTGCGCGCGCTTGGCCCGTTTTCGGTCGGCATCGCTTAGCTGGTTCATCGTGATGGCCTCGACGATGCGTGCTGGCGGGTCTTCGTCTACGTCACAGCCGGGTAGTTCATTCCCCAACATGCGCATTGTTGCCGCTGCCGTTTTATAGTAGGGCGCGGGTGCTTCAGCAAAAGGACCGGTGTGTCGGCCAGCGTCCAGCCAGTCGTGCCTGGCACCGCTCCAGTAGAGGAGGAGGTTGTGGCCAACGTAATCGCTCGCGCGCGCGAGCGCTCGGGCGGTTTTAAGGGCTAGAATTCTGCCTACGCTCTGTACATGTGGAAGGCCGAGACCCCCTTCGGATACTGCCAGGTGTAAGAGGTGTCTTTTTAAAGGTGGCGGTTTCCCTTCCCACAAGTACGCCGTGATGAGCTTGGACAGCTGGTTTATCGTCCTTGCGGGCATCACTGCTACTCGACTTGCGTACAAAGCAAGTGCGCAAATACTCGTTTTAACCGCCAGCGCTTTCTCGCGCAACGAGAGGTCTCGCAGGCCTGCACGCTCTGCCATTTGAGCGGCCCTTTCAAGGACGCGGGACCACGTTGACGGTGCGACTCCCTCGCTCGAAAAATATATACCGAGTACCTTTACTGTGTTGACCGCTTGAAAGGTGCCGATGGCATGCGCAGGGAAATTGCCGAAGCGAAGGGCCCTGCACTTTTCCTCGTTCAGCTGCGCTCCGGACGCTGCCGCGTAGAATGCGAAGAGCTGACGAAAACGGTCGAGGCTACTGGCGTCCCTCACGAAAAGGGAGATGTCATCGGCATAACCAAGGATCTTTAGTTCCGCAGTTCCTGTGAGCGGGAGGCCCCGAATACGCGTGTCACCGGCTACGGACGTGAGCAGGGGCTCTATGGAAAGCACAAACAGGGTCGGGCCAAGTGGGCATCCCTGTCTGATCCCACGCGTGTACTGGAAGGTGTCCGTAGTGGAGCCGTTCACAACCACATGGCACCTGAGGTCCGAGTACAGGAGCTTGATGATGTTAACAAACCCTGCCGGGAGGCCAAACTCTCGGAGCGTTTCGAACAGGTAGGCGTGCCTGACCCGGTCGAAGGCCTTGGCCTGGTCGAGGGAAAGAAAAGCTCCTGATACTCTTTTCTCGGTGGCGTACTGAAAGGCGTCTCTAGTCATGTTCAGGTTGGCAAACAGTGATCTGCCCGGAACTGCGCAGGTTTGGTGCGGCGCGATGATGTCCGGCAGAAAGGTCTTTAAACGGCTGTTTAGAATAGAGGCGACAATCTTGTAATCCGCATTCAGTAGCGTGATAGGGCGCCATGACGTGGGGTCGTTCGGTGGTGAGCCTTCCTTAAGTATCAGGACCACGCGCCCCATGGCAAACGAGGCGGGTTTCGCGTGGCCTTCGAGAATGCTGTTGATTACGCCAAGTAGCGGCTCGCTCAGGATACTAAAAAAGGTCGCATAAAACCCTGCAGTGAGGCCATCCGCGCCGGGAGCTGAGTTCGGTGGCATAGACTGGATGGCGGCCCACAATTCCTGCATCGTCGCTGCGCCGCATAAGGTCGGGCATTCACCTTCATCGAGGTGTTTCAAGAATTGGTACAGTTCTGACCGGTGCGGTAGCTCCGATGAGGTCGTTATGGGCTCCGGTTCGCGGAAAGCGGTCTCGAAGTGGCGTCGAAAGGTCGCCTCGATCTCTGCTGGGTCTTCCGTGAGTGTGCCGTCTGGGCGCCTTACTTGTAGGATCCGTACTGAGCCGTTGCCGCTTACTTCGCGCAGGTCCTCTTCCCGGTGCCCCTCTGAGGTGGTTCGGAACGCGCACTTCTCGCCGGTGATGGCTCGTTGCAGTCGTGCATGCTGTACCTTAAGCGCGGCAAGATAGTCGCGAGTGCAGGAAGTGAGACACTCGGCGTTCTGGACGATGCGCATCCTGCGCAGCAGCTCGTTCATCTGAGCCGTAATGCGTTTTTTTCTCGCTCTGCCCTCTTGTTGTAAATGCGCCTTCCAGGTCGCCTTGAGGTCGTCCCAGACGGCCGGGGTCACTCGGGGGGTCGCTCTGATTGTGGCTTCAATGCGTTGCTGCATCAGGGGGGTGGAAACCGGGTCATTTAATAAAGCCGGATCTAGGCGCCACGACGCGTTTGCTGGACTGGGGCCGGGCTTCCCGCGCACGGTTGTCACCAACGGGACGTGATCCGAAATGCCCGCCAAGGCAGGAGGCAACGGGAGCACCTCACACGCCTCAAGGGAAGGTAACAAAAGGTCAGGTAAGTAGGCGCGGTCGAGCCTACTGGCGGTGGTCCTCGACATGCGAGTGGGACCGAATGCGTTATCATGCTGGAGAACCCATGCATCCGAGAGTCGCAGTCGGCGAAGGAGTCTGACAAGGTCTTTCGCGTGGTAGGCTGAGCCTCCGCGACCTGGGCCCCTGATGTCCCTTGTGGTGTCGACGACACAGTTGAAGTCGCCGAGGACTACATGCGGGAGGGGCGCTTGCAAGGACTCGCCGAGCTCTCTAAAAAAGGTGTTCGTTTCCGTTCTCGTTGTTGGCGCGTACACATTAACGAGCCGTACTTTGCGACCGTCGATGAAGATGTCCAGGATTAGCGTACGGCCGTCGGCGCCAAACACGCAATGAGCCTTTTGCCTGAACCTTCCAGAGACGAAGACGACTCCGACCCCGCATGACTTGGCCCGCGTCAAGGAAAAGAAGGCATCGACCTGGCAAAGGTTCCGAAAAAGGGTGACATCGAGGAGGGAACGGAAATTCGCCTCTTGGACGAACAGCAGGTCAATGTCATGGAGCTTGGCCAAAGAGATGACGGCGGTTTGCTTCGTCTTATCGCGGAACCCGCGTACGTTCCAGGTGGCGAAACGCAGCCGGTCAGCCATAAAGCGGAGCTAGGAGGGGAGAGGGGGCGAGTTTACGAAAGGGTGAGTGCATGGCGCGCCAGGGGAAAGGGACACAGAGGGAGAAGGAAGGGAGCGCAGTGGGGGAAGGGCGCTGCCATCCGGGGTGGGGTCGGCGTACTAGGCGCTGGAATCGCCGGCTTGAGGGGGCGGGTCCCCTTCGCTCTCCGCGCGCTCGCCCAACTTCTGTGATTTCGCTTTCGGAGGGGCGTCGCTGTCGCTGCTCCTCGCGCCGAGCCCGGCCCGTCGCTGCTTCGTCTCTCCGCTCGTCGCTCGTTCTCTCGGATCGCTCTTAACACCCTCTCCTGTGCGTCGGCGCGAGCGCGAGCGCGAGCGTGTCCTCTGATCGCGGCCAGTCGCGGTCTGAGCTGTAATCGGGTCCCGGTTTCGGCAGAGACTGGGCAACGCATGGTCAGAGGAGGGCGCAGGGAGGGGTATCAGGCTTGGTTGAGCGCGGACTTCAGGGAGCACGTAGTACCCGCGACTCACGATGGGCAAGTCCTCTCGGGCGGGGTCTTGGCTCCTTTCTTCCAAGTCCAGGGGAGTGACTGGAGCCAGCACGTTAGTGGGTGGGTTTGCGACAAGGAGGCTCGCTGCTTCTTGCTCAGAGGCACCAGTAAGGGCTTTAGGCGCGACAGAGGAACCCTGGCGGCCGGGCCCGCCTAGCGGGCGTGCGGGCTGCGTGGTGGGTGACGATTGTGCAGAGACCGTCTCGAGGTCACTGGTGTCTGTTTCAGACGACGTGGTGGCGACGTCGTCAACGCTTCCCGGCTTCTCCCCTTCGTTGGCAGACGAAGTGTCCGCACTGCTGCCTGTGGGCGGGCCAGTATTGCAGTTGCGGTCCTCGGGTGGGAGCCCCTTCCCAATGGTGCGAGGTGCAGTCCTTGGCGATAGCACCTGTAGGCGTGGGGCACTGGCGGCCTTCGATACGGCAGGGCCGCTTACATGTACAAGTGAGGGGGTGGTATCAGTCAGTGTGGGGAAACCGCGGGCGGCAGACGCGTAAGAGCGCCTCCGAAAACACTCGCGCGTCCCGTGGTGGCCGCCACAGCGTTTACATTCGGCCTCGCAGCCCTCCGTATCGTGGCCAAAAATGCCACACCGTCTGCAGTACGCGGCAGAACATGCGGTCGCCATATGTCCGACCTCGCCGCAGCGGGCGCACACGCGACGCATCCCACGGTATTCACACATGACTTTGTGCCCCGCTATTGTCATGAAATTAGGAACAGGCCGGGACATTTCTATTTTGACTAGCCTCACACCATTTAGCTTAGTCTGGCGAGTCGCCAAGGTGGCGAAGGAAATGCTCTTAATTTTGCCGAAAGGGGCAAGAGCATTACTAAGGGCCTCATCAGACAAGAAAGCCGGGTAGCGGTAGACGTTCACGTACGTTACCGGCGGCCCGACTGCCTCTACCGGCACCTTCACCCCATTCACCGTGAAACCCTCCGCCACCACTAGGCTCGTCGCCTGACTAGCATTGCGAGTACACACAAGGAACTTTGCGCCCCCCATGTGCTGAAGCACGAATACACTATCATCACCAGCGGTTAATTCTACTGCATCAATCAGATCGTCAACAGAGACATCGCCCTCGGGCGCGGAAAACATGAAACAATTCTCCCTCACCGGGAGCTCAACTGGCATGGCCATACTGGTGGGCGGATCCCGCAAGCCGCCGGGGGGGGCGAGGCTCTGGGACGACTCGTGACGTGCAGTCAAGCTGCACACTGGTAGGCAGCGGCTCAGCTGAGGCGGGGGCCGCTTGGGGTCTGGTGATGGCAGGGGTCGCCGCTAGGAGCTCCGGGGCAGCAGGGGCGGACCGGGGGCCTGGCTCGACCTGGCATGTAGAGGGTCTCCGGGCGGGAAGGCCCGAAACCCAAGGGTGGCAGCCGCGTGCACGAGGCTGCGGCGGCGAAGGGCTTGCACTGGTTCTGGGGCTCGAACTCCGAGAGGGCCCGGGGGCCGACGCCGACGTGACGTGACCCCGGGACTCGCGCGAGGGCTCGTAAAAAACAGCTAACTCGACACTTTGATCTTAGCCAAAAGGCCGAGAAGCGATGCAATTCATTAGCACGTAATTAAAATCCATTCTTTCACACCTCGTACTTAGTTCTGGCCAAAAGCCGGGCAAACAGTAGCAAAGCAATTCCGACGTCCACCCATGCACAACCAGCATTGTGCACCGACAGCGGCAGCGCTGGCTTCACGGCATTGCTTTTATCCCCAGTCCGCTTGAAGTTTCTAGTTTCGCTTACAAACATGTTAAAACTGAAACCTTCTTTTTCCCAGAGGTCGAAGCCACGCGTGCTTGCTTGCATGCGTACTCTCTATGCGCCCATGACGTCACACCAAATGCTTGCCGGCGAACATTATCAGCCATGTCGCGAGGGATGCTACAGCACTTGTTTTAAAAACTGATGCATAGTGTACATGTCCAACTCGAGCACCAAAGTCTGGAAGGAAAAAAAAAAAAAAAATGACTGCGCAAAATGTGAATACGTCACCCATCCAACATGGCTTCTACGCCGGCTGCCCAAGCAACGCCTCTGCAACGACGCCCACAATCATCGGCAAAAAGGTGGTGCCTTTGGCTGCTTCAGCACGCTCAACATATGCCTTGCAAGTTCCGACGTGGCGGAACACCGCACCGAGGTCGACGAAGGTCCTGCCGTGAAAGGCAGACCCGGGAATGCGTGCGAAACGTCTACCGCGTGGGTTGTGAAGCCGGTGAATGAAGGATCATGTGGCAGAGGGTGACGGAACGTGAGTGTGCGACTTGCCGCTGCGATGTCGTTCAAGCGTTCAACGGGCCGGCAGGTTCTGTCTGTCGTGGTCGAAAACGTCCGAGTCAAAGTTTTGCTGATTCCGAGGGGTAGGAGTGCTATGGTGGCGTGTACGAGGCGCTGGTGCGGCGCTCCGTCGATCGTGCCGGACGGACATGAGGCGGCCGAAGGCGGTCGTCAAGTGGTCGCGGAAATCAGTGGAGAAGTACTCGCCTGCGCTTTTCGTCGAAGACTCGCGACAGACGGTCTTCGGGAGACACGGGTGGTTGCACAAATGCGACCGTGCGTCAACGTGCAGCCATATTCGTGGATTATTTCGCCCCATTACGATAGCTTCGTCACTGCGCTCGCTGGTGTTGCTTGTTTTTGTTGACCTTCACTTGTGGCTCACACCCACTGTGGGGGATTGGCTGGTTTGTTGTTCTGCTTCTTCGACTTCTACATACTCGGCTTAGTGAAGCTGTGAGGAGTGACGAGTGGGTACGGAGGCAAAGCGCGCCCGGGGCGTGATCTCACGCGTCCTGGGGTCCACGTCGCTTCAGGTACGTGCGTGGTGCGTCCGTACGTCTAGTGCGCAATTTTCTTGGAACTTCCAGCAACTGGCAATTCCATTGAGGTGAGCGTGCGAGGATGTTCGTTGTAATTAACGAGAGCCAACGGTGGATGAGCTGGTATGAGATGGTGTTCAGAAATGAAGTGTTTGATCAACAAGGCGATGCCCGCCGTGGTGGTCTGATGGCCGTAAGGTACTCGGCTGCTGACCCGCAGGTGGTGGGATCGAATCCCGGCCGCGGCGGCTGCATTTCCCTGTGCTCAGATTAGGGTGCACGTGAAAGAACCCCAGGTGGTCGAAATTTTCCCATAATCATATGGTGGTTTTGGGACGTCAAACCCCAAAGGTCAGTGGACATAGGAAAAGCACATCGGGGCTTTGCCGCTCCACCGTACAGCAGGTGTGTGCGGAGTGGGTCGTGTGGCGTTCTTTGCGATTTTAATTTGTGATGGGGAATAGTGTAGATGCGTAGACGTGGCGAGAGCACGCGTCTTCAGGTTCAGACGCCGCGTGAAGATGTGAAATAAAAATGCCTTCGCTTGCCACTGCAACTGTAAACAGAAACACCAACCAAACCCCATTTTCTAGAGGCTTTTTTATTTTTCGTTGCGAAACGGGTGAATTCGAAAAGCGGAAATAGCTTGGCACATACATACACACTTCTACACACATACATACATACACATCGCACATGCATACACATCGTATACACACTTCTAGCTTTCCTCCGAAACAGTAATGATAATTTCCTCAATAGTTTTATTGATATGAGTAGGAATGTTAAAAAAAATAAGAAACTTGAGTATGTACGTGTGAACATAACAAAATAAAAGAGACCCTCCATATATGAAATACACACGGAAACATTTATTTTCCCAGAGCAATCGTAAGTGCAAACACAGCTAGCGCACTCCCTGCCCGCGAATACCGCGTCAGCCGGGGCGGCGTGCCGCCACCGTCTCGGACACTCGACGCACCCACGCCGTTTACCCCGGTATCATGGGTAAATCCGAACACTCCTTCTATCATTGAATTTATTGTCGAACTCACCCCGCAGGGGGTGAGTGGGCCGATCCCGGAGGTAGTGCAATACCGGGCCAACCCGTGGCGGAGGTGAAGCAAGCTTCAAGCACTCCGCCGCATCACAAAAATAAGTTTAATATCTTGGATCCAAATAGGATCCGTATCAGATATTAAGCTGATAAGAACAGATACTACAACAAGGAGAAGTTTATTTAACTCCAAACATGTATACTCAGGTCACTGACTTATACATAATACTCAGCCGGCACTTCGGCTGGTCACAATAGTTTGGCGCGATCATTGGAGCGCCGCGTTACAGGAACAACACGTATGTGAATAGGTGCGCCTGAACGGGAAAACAATACATATGCAGTCATTTTAACAGGCTCTCCCACGCCCGACTCGCAAATTAACATGCAAGTGTGTACACTATGCACCCGGCCTACATAAAATAAATACATGCAACATTTATTAAATTTATACAATGCTACGCAGTGAGCGCTCTGCGCAGCGCGGCGGCGCTGCGCAGGGCAAGCACATTGCAGCGCGGTCGTGTGCGCATCTGCTCAAAACAGGATAAAGCTTGTTCGTTTATCGAGGGAGCAGTTAGGCTCCTGCGTGATACCCTATGTATCGCTCATTTGAATAAAAGGGTGGGAGGTGGTGGGGAGGGGGGCCTCGGACGGCGGTCCGGAACTAAAAAAAGGTGGGAGGGGGGGGGGGGGGTGTCAGTAGGGGATGATCGGGGAAACGAGCTTTCCGTTTCTCAAAAAGAAAAACTTGGTGTGCCAGCGGCGCAAAAACTTTTCCTCCCCGCCAGCTTCTAGCGCTTCGGACAGGAATGCCCACACCATCAAGCGAATGTTCGCTACTACCGGAAATGCCGCCCTCACTGGCGAGCGGCGCGCTTCCGCGAGGGAGCGACGCTTCCAAATCGCGAAGAGCGTGCATGCCACGACCAGTTTAGCGAAGGCGCCTTTGTTTCGCCTGAGATAGGGGGGAGGGCGGATGCGGAAACATCGTGCGATGATGCGCCACACAGGCTTGGCGGCCGTGCAATCAACTAGGGCGTGTTTCTGCGTTTCCGTTTCGCGGCAATTCGGGCAACGCGCGTTCGGGACGATGCCGAGTTTGTGCAGGCGCTGCCGCGTTGGCAGCACGTTATACGCCTTCTGCCACGCAAAGTCATGGGTCGCCTTTGGCTGGCCGTGGAAGGTTGTTGGCAGGGCTCGAAGAGCGTTTCTGGCCACCGTTTTCTCCTCGTCGGATAGTTGGGCGCGGTTGAGGGCTTCCGCGATTCGGGTGGGCGGGTCGGCGTCAACGTCGCAGTCCGGCGTCTCTTTGGTAAGCATGCGCATCGTCGCTGATGCTGTCCTGTAGAAATGCGAGGGTATTTCTGCGTGTGGCCCGGAGTGTCTGCTTGCGCCCAACCAACTATTTGTTGCGCCACTCCAGTATAGGAGCAGGCCTCTCCCGAGGTAATCGCCCGCTTGGAAGAGGGAGCGCGCCGTCTTCACAGCGAGGATTTTGCTTAGGGTGAGGGCGTGCGGTAGCCCAAGCCCCCCCTCTGTCACAGCCATCTGTAGGAGGCTTCGCCGCACCGGTGGAGGTTTGTGGTTCCAAAGGAATGCGTTTAGCATCTTGTTGATCTGGGTTGCCACTTTCACAGGCATGACAGCAACCCGGCTCGTGTAGAGGGCTAGTGCGCAAACACACGTTTTCGCGGCGAGAGCCTTCTCATGAATGGACAGACTGTGCCGGCTCGCTCTTTCGATGAAGTGGCGAGCCCTGTCTAGGACTCGCGTCCACGTTGTCACCGCCGCTCCCTCGCATGTGTAGTAAATGCCCAGCACTTTCACCGTAGATACGATGCTGATTTCTCCGATTGCCTCGGCGGGGAAGCCACCGAACAGGAGGGCCTTACTCTTGGCTTCGTTCAGCAAGGCGCCCGATATTCCTGCGTAGGTGCTGAAGATCCGACGGAAGTGCTCCATACTGCTTGGGTTCCGGACGAACAGGGAGACGTCGTCAGCGTATGCTAACACCTTTAGTTCGTCAGAGCCCGTCAGGGGTAGGCCTCTAAACTGCGGGTCACATGCGAGGTTTGTAAGTAGGGGTTCCAGTGACAGGATGAAGAGCGTCGGGCCCAACGGGCACCCCTGTCTTATTCCGCGCGTGTATTGGAATCCAGCCGACTCGGACCCGTTGACTACGACGCTGCCTCTCAGATCTTTATACAGGAGTTCTAGTATAGAGACGAAGTCCGCTGGGAGGCCGAAATGACGGAGCATTTCGAACAGGTATGCATGCCGCACCCTGTCGAAGGCCTTCGCCTGGTCCAGCGACAAGAAGGCTCCCTTAATTTTCTTTGCTGCGGCGAACTCGAATGCGTCTCTTGTGAGCGAAAGATTCGCAAACATAGATCTGCCTGGCACGGCGCAGGTCTGGTGCGGGGCTACCATGTCTGGGAGGAAGAGTTTGAGCCGATTGTTGACTATGGTTGCCACGATTTTATAGTCAACATTAAGAAGGGTAATCGGACGCCAAGACGCCGGGTCACATGGGGGGGCTCCGTCTTTCAAGATCAGGACGATCCGTCCGTGGCGGAAAGAGTCCGGCTTCACCCGTTGCTTGAGAACCAGGTTTACAACCTCAAGGAGGTGATTACCAAGAGTCTCAAGAAAAGCAACATAGAAAGCAGCCGTGAGGCCGTCTGTTCCTGGGGCAGAAGTTGGGGGCATGGTGCCTAAGGCGCAACGAAGCTCCTCAATCGTTGCTTCGCCACACAAAGTCGTGTAGTCAGCCTCGTCCAAGCGCCGGAGATTCCTGCAGAGATCGCTTGTTGCTCTTGGTAGCCCAGGTTCACAGGGCTCAGTCTGCTGGAAGGCCGACCTGAAGTGGTCCCGGAAGATGGCTGCAATCTCGGCCTGGTCTTCTGTGATCGTCCCGTCAGGACGCCTGGCCTCAGTGATCTTTGAGCAGCCATTCCCGTTCACCTCCCACAGATCGACTTCCGTTGTGTCTGCCGCGGTACTCTGCGTCGCCTTTGGCCTCCGCGTCAACTCTTGTAGGAGTCTGCCGTACTGGACCTCCAAGGCCCCAAGGTAGTCTTTTGTGCAGGCAGTTAGGGTGTCGGCACCTTCGATTATTCTCTTCCTCCGCAGAAGCTCATTCATTTCTCTGGTTATTCTTTTTTTTCGTTTCCTGCCCTCTCTTTGCAGGAGCCCTTTCCACACATTCTTCAGGTGGTCCCAGACTTCAGGGGTGACCTGGGGGGCTTCTTTCAGCGAGTTTGCGATGAGGTCCTGAAGAATCGGGGCGCAAGTTTTGTCAGCCAACAGCGCCGAGTCGAGTCGCCAGCGCGTGCTGCCGGTAGGAAGACCGGGCGTTCCCTTGACCGTTGTGAGGACTGGGGCATGGTCAGTTTGCCCTTGCAGGAAGTCCGGCAGGGCTAGGACTTCGCACGACATAATGGAGGGGAGGAGGAAGTCCGGGACGTAAGCCCGGTCGATCCTGCTTGCCGTGGTTCTTGATGACCGGGTGGGAACGAAGGTGTCATCGTGGAGATGGACCCATACATCCGTGAGCCGCAGGTGCCGAAGGATCTTCACCAGTTCTTTGGCGTGGTAGGTTGATCCCCCTCGGCCTGGACCCCGGATGTCTCTCGTCGAGTCAACCACGCAGTTGAAGTCACCAAGAATCACGTGTGGCAGAGGATCGGTTAGGCATTCATGGAGTTCCTTAAAAAAGGAATTTGTATCCGCGCGCGTCACTGGGGCGTATACGTTCGTAAAACGGACTCTCCTTCCGTCCACGTATATGTCTAGCATGATCGAGCGGCCATTTGCTGAAAAAATACAGTGGGAGCCCTGCCGGTAGCGACCCGAAACGAAAATGACCCCGACACCACAGGACCTGGCAGTCGTCAAGGAGAAAAAGGCATCAGTGTGGCACGAACGCCGGAAATTAACCACGTCTAAGGGAGACCTGAAGTTGGTCTCTTGGACGAAAAGTATGTCTATGTCCTGACCTTGGGCAAAGGATAAGACCTGACGTTGTTTGTCCCTGTCTCGGAACCCACGGACGTTCCAGGTGGCAAACTTAAGCGACGGCATCTCCGATGGCTGCGCGCACAGCTGAGTGAAGGTAAAGAGCCAGCTGAGAGCAGGCAAAAAAAACTAGGGAGGCATTGTTAGGGGGACAAACGCCTAGGCTGTTGAGCAGAACGGGCTCGCGTGTTTTTCGTCGGTGCGGTGATCGCCTGTTTAACAGCACGCAAGCGTCAAATGTAAACAAGCGTGACGTCACGCGCTGCCGCGATAGCGAAAGAGTGTGAAAGCGCGTGTGTGCCTGCGATAAGAGGAGCATTGCAGCATGGCTTGATTCCGGTGTCGGTGGCGAGGGTGTCTCGGCGTGGCTAATCTTAGTAAGAGGGGAGGGGGGGGGGGGGAGAGCGGCGCGTCGCCTAGGCAGATGGATGGCCACTTATTTTCTTCGCTCCCCGGTGTCATCCGCGGGGGCGGAGGGGGGGCCGTCGCCTATAGAGCCCTTTCGCGACTTCTTTGGCTGGTTGCGGGCTAATGTTGCATCACTGTCGCTGCTTGTTTCAGGGGGCTTTGAGCGGCGTAGGGCGTGCTCGGCGCTCTCGGCTCTCCCCCCTTTCTCCTTCCTCCTGTCTTCTGTACCGGTCGCCGACCTTCGGCGCGAGCGTGAACGGTGCCGCCGCTGTTCGAGTTCAGGCGGGAGCGTGTTTGCGGGAGAGGAAGGGGGGGCGTCTCCTGAGCTGCTCGCTATTGGTAACTGGTGGAAGAGGCCGGTGAGGGTTGTCGAATCGTCGTGTGCAGCGTCGCCCGGGAGTATGTAGCGGCCGCAACTCGTGATCGGGATGTCTTCTGAGCAGTTTGGGCGTGTGTGCCTGCTGGGCAGCGGCGGGAAAGATTCGTCGTCCAGTCTGCGCGGCGCTTGCTCCTCTCTATTATTAGTCGCCTTGGCCTTTGCGGTTTCTTGGTCATCAGGCTCCGATAAGACCACCACCCATGAATCACGTGACGAGTCCGGGGAACTGGACTCGGTGCCGCTTCCGCCGTCGGAGACGCGGTGTGTGTGAGGGCTGTCTGCTCCTCCCGCTTTCGCTGGCTGACCCGCGGGAAGCGACGTGGACGTGGACTCGGCGTGCGTACTGTCACTCGTGTTCGTGGTATCCGTCTCCCTAACTGGTGGAACGCTAGGGGGGGTACGAGTGGGGGGGCCCGAACGCAAGACTTGCAAGTTCGGCTTGTCGGTACGGCTGACCAGGGGGGTGAGGACGCTCGCGCGGTCTTGTTTGTTGGCGGCGGTTGTAAGAGCAGTCGGGAGGCCACGGGCGGCTGCGACATAAGACCGTTTGCGAAAACATTCGCGTGTGCCGTGTTGGCCCCCACATCGCTGGCACTCGGCTTCGCATCCCTCCGTATCATGGCCAAAGGTGCCACACCGTTTGCAATAAGGCGTCGAGCAAGCGGAGGCCATGTGGCCCACCTCGCTACACCGCGCGCAAACGCGCCGCATTCCCCGGTACTCGAACATTACGCGGTGCCCCGCGACGGTTGTGAAGTTGGGCACCGGTTTGTTCATTTCCATGCGCACAACTCGTATGCCATTCAGCTTGTTTGGGCGGTTTGTGGCTGTCGCAAAGGCCACGCTCTTCACCTTCCCAAACTGCGCAAGTGCGTTTATCAGGGGTTCATCGGGGAGAAATGCGGGGTAGCGAAACACGTTAACGAAAGTTATCGGTGGCCCCACAGCCTCCACTGCCACTTTCACATTGCTAACGACAAAACCCTCGGCTACCGTCAATTTGGTTGCTTGAGCCGCGGTGCGAGTACACACCAGGAAGCGCGATCCACCCATATGCTGGAGTACGTGCACGCTATCATCTCCGGCAGTGCGCTCTACTGCATCGATTAAATCATCTATACAAAGATCGCCGTCTGGCGCGTTAAAGAAAAAACAATTTTCCCTCACCGGGAGGTTAGTTTGCGCGGATGTCATGCTGGTAAGCGTTGCCTGTTGCTCCTCCAAGCTAGGAGAAGGGGGGGCGTGGCTGTGACTGGTAGGAACGCAGCTATGCTGCGTACTGGTAGACGGGCTCAGCAGGCGCTGTGTCCGAGGTCTGGTAGTTGATGGTAGACGGCGGGGCGGAAGGCACCAGGGCAGCAGGTGGGGTCCGGGGTCCGCACGTCATCGGGCATGGGGGGGTCACCGAGCAGGAAAGCCCGGGACAGGAATCCGGGTGCTGCAGGCTGGGCCGACAGCTCTCCGGGGTAGACGCTGGACTTTCTTTTCGCACTGGAAGGCCCGGGGGTCGACGTCGGCGCGACGTGACCCCAGGTCCGGCTGAGTGACTCGCGCGAGAAAAAACGGCTTGCTCGGACACTTTGATCTTAGCCAAAAGGCCGAGAAGCGATGCAATTCATTAGCACGTAATTAAAATCCATTCTTTCACACCTCGTACTTAGTTCTGGCCAAAAGCCGGGCAAACAGTAGCAAAGCAATTCCGACGTCCACCCATGCACAACCAGCATTGTGCACCGACAGCGGCAGCGCTGGCTTCACGGCATTGCTTTTATCCCCAGTCCGCTTGAAGTTTCTAGTTTCGCTTACAAACATGTTAAAACTGAAACCTTCTTTTTCCCAGAGGTCGAAGCCACGCGTGCTTGCTTGCATGCGTACTCTCTATGCGCCCATGACGTCACACCAAATGCTTGCCGGCGAACATTATCAGCCATGTCGCGAGGGATGCTACAGCACTTGTTTTAAAAACTGATGCATAGTGTACATGTCCAACTCGAGCACCAAAGTCTGGAAGGAAAAAAAAAAAAAATGACTGCGCAAAATGTGAATACGTCACCCATCCAACATGGCTTCTACGCCGGCTGCCCAAGCAACGCCTCTGCAACGACGCCCACAATCATCGGCAAAAAGGTGGTGCCTTTGGCTGCTTCAGCACGCTCAACATATGCCTTGCAAGTTCCGACGTGGCGGAACACCGCACCGAGGTCGACGAAGGTCCTGCCGTGAAAGGCAGACCCGGGAATGCGTGCGAAACGTCTACCGCGTGGGTTGTGAAGCCGGTGAATGAAGGATCATGTGGCAGAGGGTGACGGAACGTGAGTGTGCGACTTGCCGCTGCGATGTCGTTCAAGCGTTCAACGGGCCGGCAGGTTCTGTCTGTCGTGGTCGAAAACGTCCGAGTCAAAGTTTTGCTGATTCCGAGGGGTAGGAGTGCTATGGTGGCGTGTACGAGGCGCTGGTGCGGCGCTCCGTCGATCGTGCCGGACGGACATGAGGCGGCCGAAGGCGGTCGTCAAGTGGTCGCGGAAATCAGTGGAGAAGTACTCGCCTGCGCTTTTCGTCGAAGACTCGCGACAGACGGTCTTCGGGAGACACGGGTGGTTGCACAAATGCGACCGTGCGTCAACGTGCAGCCATATTCGTGGATTATTTCGCCCCATTACGATAGCTTCGTCACTGCGCTCGCTGGTGTTGCTTGTTTTTGTTGACCTTCACTTGTGGCTCACACCCACTGTGGGGGATTGGCTGGTTTGTTGTTCTGCTTCTTCGACTTCTACATACTCGGCTTAGTGAAGCTGTGAGGAGTGACGAGTGGGTACGGAGGCAAAGCGCGCCCGGGGCGTGATCTCACGCGTCCTGGGGTCCACGTCGCTTCAGGTACGTGCGTGGTGCGTCCGTACGTCTAGTGCGCAATTTTCTTGGAACTTCCAGCAACTGGCAATTCCATTGAGGTGAGCGTGCGAGGATGTTCGTTGTAATTAACGAGAGCCAACGGTGGATGAGCTGGTATGAGATGGTGTTCAGAAATGAAGTGTTTGATCAACAAGGCGATGCCCGCCGTGGTGGTCTGATGGCCGTAAGGTACTCGGCTGCTGACCCGCAGGTGGTGGGATCGAATCCCGGCCGCGGCGGCTGCATTTCCCTGTGCTCAGATTAGGGTGCACGTGAAAGAACCCCAGGTGGTCGAAATTTTCCCATAATCATATGGTGGTTTTGGGACGTCAAACCCCAAAGGTCAGTGGACATAGGAAAAGCACATCGGGGCTTTGCCGCTCCACCGTACAGCAGGTGTGTGCGGAGTGGGTCGTGTGGCGTTCTTTGCGATTTTAATTTGTGATGGGGAATAGTGTAGATGCGTAGACGTGGCGAGAGCACGCGTCTTCAGGTTCAGACGCCGCGTGAAGATGTGAAATAAAAATGCCTTCGCTTGCCACTGCAACTGTAAACAGAAACACCAACCAAACCCCATTTTCTAGAGGCTTTTTTATTTTTCGTTGCGAAACGGGTGAATTCGAAAAGCGGAAATAGCTTGGCACATACATACACACTTCTACACACATACATACATACACATCGCACATGCATACACATCGTATACACACTTCTAGCTTTCCTCCGAAACAGTAATGATAATTTCCTCAATAGTTTTATTGATATGAGTAGGAATGTTAAAAAAAATAAGAAACTTGAGTATGTACGTGTGAACATAACAAAATAAAAGAGACCCTCCATATATGAAATACACACGGAAACATTTATTTTCCCAGAGCAATCGTAAGTGCAAACACAGCTAGCGCACTCCCTGCCCGCGAATACCGCGTCAGCCGGGGCGGCGTGCCGCCACCGTCTCGGACACTCGACGCACCCACGCCGTTTACCCCGGTATCATGGGTAAATCCGAACACTCCTTCTATCATTGAATTTATTGTCGAACTCACCCCGCAGGGGGTGAGTGGGCCGATCCCGGAGGTAGTGCAATACCGGGCCAACCCGTGGCGGAGGTGAAGCAAGCTTCAAGCACTCCGCCGCATCACAAAAATAAGTTTAATATCTTGGATCCAAATAGGATCCGTATCAGATATTAAGCTGATAAGAACAGATACTACATCAAAGAGAAGTTTATTTAACTTCAGACATAAAGGGCACTTTAGACCGGTTTTTACAGAATACTCAGCCACAGTTTGGCTGGGATCTTATGCACAAGTTGTGCGGAAACAAGTATAATCGTTCCGATGGTAGAACGAAAAAAAAGGGGGTAAAAGTGCATAAATGTCATCGTTTATACAAGAGTATACGTAGTCATGCAAACAGTTATGAATAAAAAGGCGTTTGAGAAGGCGCTGTTCACATGTGTCAAAAGCAAGCACTTAAATACACTATTCTTGATGTGCAAAAGGAACTGGAGAAAGGAACACGCAAATTATTTACATATGTACAAGGCGATGTGCTGTCACATGAACGTATATACATAAGACATGGGGGAAAGAAAACAAGAAAGGATTGTGCGTGCACTATCGTGCAGACATGTTTCAGGGCGTGTAGTATTTAGTGCGGTAGGAACGGCATGGAGGGGAGCCGGGGTTAGTAAGGAATTATTGGGGTGCGGAGCTTCGCATCTTTAACAAAAAAGAATTTGGTGTGCCAGCGGCGGAGGAACTTTTCCTCGCCACTGGCTTCAAGCTGTTCCGATAAGTAGCGCCATATCATGCGCCTGATTCTGGTGACGACCGGGTAAGCTGCCCTGACCGGCGAGCTGCGCGCCTCCGCAAGTGAGCGGCGCTGCCAGATAGCGAAGAGCGTACAAGCGACCACTAACTTTGCAAACGTGCCCTTGTTGCGCTTAAGGTGAGGAGGGGGGCGAATGCCAAAGGTGCGCTCAACGAGGCGCCAAACGGGTTTCGCCGCTGAGCATTGCTGTAGAGCGTGCGTTTGCGACTCGACTTCGCGGCAGTTGGGGCACTTGGCGTCCGGGACGATGCCATTTATGGAGTCGCTGTCTAGTCGGTAGGACTCCCCACGCTTTTTTCCAGAGGAAGTCGCGAACGGGCCTTGGCGAACTTCGGCCGAGTCTTGCTAGCGATCGCTTTGCAGCCTCTGCTTTACTCTTGTCGGCGTCGCTTAACTGGCTGAGCGTGAGAGCTTCGATCAGCCGCGCAGGTGGGTCTTCATCGACGTTGCCCGAGGGCGCTTCCTTGCTGAGCATTCGCATGGTAGCGGACGCCGCTTTATAGAACAGGGCGGGAGGTTCCGCCAGGGGTCCGGGGTGTCCGCTCGCACCCAACCAGGTGTTATTCGCGCCGCTCCAATAGAGTAGCAAGCGTCTCCCATAGTAGTCGCCCGCCTGGAAAAGGGAGCGGGCCGTCTTGAGGGCGAGAATTTTGGCGAGCGATTGCACGTGTGGGAGACCTAGCCCGCCCTCGCTCACAGCCAACTGCAGTAGGTGTCGGCGAACTGGCGGGGGCTTGCCATTCCACAGAAAGGCATTGATGATTTTGCTCAGCTGTGTTGCCGTTTTCGCTGGCATGACAGCAACACGGCTCGCGTAGGCTGCCAACGCACAGACGCTCGTTTTTGCGGCGAGAGCCTTCTCGTGGAGCGTGAGGTCGTGAAGTAGGGCTCGCTCGATGAGCTGCTGCGCGCGTTGTAGCACTCTGGCCCACGTGGATGCGGCCACACCCTCACACGTGAAGTACACGCCCAGGACCTTAACGGTAGATACGGTCTGGATGTTACCAGCTGCTCCTGCTGGAAAACGGCCGAACAGCAGGGCTTTACTTTTTCCTTCATTGAGTTGAGCGCCGGACACCTCTGCGTAGCGGGCGAAGGTGCGGCGGAAGCGTTCGATGCTGCTTGGGGTTCTGACGAACAGGGAGACATCGTCGGCATAGGCCAGCACCTTAAGTTCATCAGTGCCCGTTAGTGGCAGACCTCTAAAGAGCTCGTCGCTGGCAAGTGTCGTGAGCAATGGCTCTATGGACAGGACAAAGAGTGTCGGGCCCAGCGGGCACCCCTGCCTTATTCCTCGGGTGTACATGAACTCGTCGGTCGTAGAGCCGTTCACCAGAACGCTGCACCTCAACTCCGAGTAGAGAAGCTTGATTACCTCAACAAAACCTTCTGGGAGGCCGAACTCGCCAAGCAGTCCGAAGAGGTAGCTGTGCCGCACTCTATCAAACGCTTTGGCTTGGTCCAGCGAAAAGAAAGCTCCCGAGACTTGTTTCCGTGAGGCATATTCGAAAACGTCCCTTGTCAGCGAGAGGTTCGCGAATATGGACCTGCCTGGGACGGCGCAAGACTGATGAGCAGCGATGATGTCCGGCAGGAACGGCTTGAGTCTGTTGTTAAGGATGGTCGCCACGATCTTATAGTCGGTGTTAAGTAGCGTGATCGGGCGCCAGGACGCTGGCTCGCACGGAGGGGCACCTTCCTTCAGAATCAGAACGATCCGCCCTGCACTGAAGGAGTTTGGCTTACTGTGCTGCGTTAGGACCTGGTTCACGAGTGCCAACAATGGGTCGCCCAAGACGTCGAAGAAGGTTGCGTAGAACGCTGCTGTGAGGCCGTCCGTTCCCGGAGCGGAATTCGGGGTCATACTTTTAACGGCGTAACGCAGTTCCTCCAACGACGCCTCGCCACACAAGGTTACACACTCGTCCCCATCGAGGCGGCGCAACTTCGAGCACAGGTCCGTCAGGAGGCCTGGTTCCGTCTCCGGCCCACGGGGTTGAGGCTCTTGAAATGCCGACTTGAAATGGTCACGAAAGATCGCTGTGATTTCCGCCGGGTCAACCGTAGTAGTTCCATCCGGGCGCCTAAGCTCCGTGATTTTCAGGGAAGCGTTCCCGTATGCCTCTCGCAAGTCAACTGTTGGGTCTTCTCCCTCAGACTGCTGGGTCGCCCCTGACCTCTGTGTCAACTCCTGGAGAAGCCTGTCATATCTCACTTGCAGGGAGTCCAAGTAATCCTGCGTGCAGGCGGTGAGGGTGTCAGCGCCTTCGATAATTCGCCTCCTGCGCAGGAGCTCGTTCATTTCACGAGTGATGCGGCGCTTCCGCTCTCTGCCTGTCTTTCGTAGGATATCTCCCCATGCCGACTTTAGGTCGTCCCAAGCTTCGGCGGTGACCCGGGGGACTCCTCTCACGGTCTCCAGTATTGCACTTTTGACTTCTTGGAGACTAGCTGCGTCCTTCAAGAGCGCTGGATCCAGTCTCCAACATTCGTCCCCTGCTCGGGGCCCGGGTGAGCCTCTCACAGTCGTGATAACTGGAATATGGTCAGTCTTTTTATCCAATGAAGCCGGTAGGGTGGACGTTGTGCAAGATATGACGGATGGGAGAAGGAAGTCAGGGACGTAAGCTCGGTCGATTCTGCTCGCGGTGGATCTTGACGACCGGGTTGGTGCAAAGGTGTCACCGTGGAGGTGAACCCAGGCGTCTGTTAGCCGCAGGTGCCGGAGGATCTTAACCAGCTCCTTGGCGTGGTATGTTGAGCCTCCTCTCCCTGGGCCGCGGATATCTCTTGTCGAGTCGACCACACAATTGAAATCACCAACCAGTACGTGAGGCAGGGGTTCGAGCAGGTGTTCGTGCAGTGCCTGAAAGAAGGCGTTCGTGTCCCTTCGTGTCACGGGAGCGTAGACGCTCACGAAGCGGACTCTCCTTCCATCCACGTAGATGTCTAGCAGGAGAGTACGTCCATTCGCACCAAAGATGCAGTGTGACTTCTGGCGGAACCGTCCCGATACGAAGATCACTCCAGTGCCACAAGACTTAGCGTTTGAGAGGGAAAAGAAACCATCAACAAAGCAGTCACGTCGAAACTGCGCCACATCTAAGGGGGACCGAAAATTTGTTTCTTGGATGAAAAGTAAGTCAATATTATTTTGCCGAGCGAAGGACAAAATGGAACGCTGCTTGTCCTTATTGCGGAAACCGCGAACATTCCACGTGGCAAATGTTAAAAGCGACATAAAAAAAAAGACTTTATCGGCCAAAGGAAAAACAAAAAAAGAGAAGGGAAACACAGCGCGAGTAAACAAGGGGAGAGGGGGGGGGTGCTCCGTATCGGGACGGTCGTCGGCGATGCAAAGCCGGAAAGTGATGAAAGAAAAGAGTGTGCCTCAATGACGTCATATCGGCGGCCGCGAGCTTATCGGCGGCTATCATTTCGCGAACGCTGTTCAGCTCGGGCAGCTGTTCGATGTGCGGTCATGGCGTTAAAGGAAAAAAAAGAAAGCTCGGGGGGGGGGGGGGGGTCTCGCCTGTCTTGGGCGCACTATTTAATCGACCGAAGCCGTGGGGGGGCCGTCACCAACCGAGCCCCTACGTAGCTTCTTGGGGTTCTTACGACGGGCAGCTTCGCTGTCGCTACTCCCTTCGGGGGGGATTGAGCGGCGTAAAAATCTCTCGGCGCTCTCTGCTCGCCCCGATTCCTCGAGGCTGGTGCCGGCCGCCGGCCTACGTCGCGAGCGTGAACGATGCCGCCTTTCGAGGCCACTTTTACTCTTGTTCTCAGAAGGGGTTCCGCTGCCTTTACTGATGTCGGCGTCTGACTTGAGGCTGGGCCTTGGGGCAGCCGCGGGGGGGTCGGACGGGAGTACGTAGTGGCCGCAGCTCTTAATGGGTGTGTCGTCGTAGTTCGCGTCGCTACTAGGCCCACGGGGGAGAGGTGGGAATTCGCGGTCCGTTACGCTTAGTGTCACTTGCTCCTCTTCGTAAGTTTCCCTGTCTTTCTCCGCCGAGTCCTGCTCCTCGCTAGCCGAGGTGTCCACTACCCAGGCGTCGCGCGACGAGTCAGGAGAGCTGGATTCCGAGCCGCTTCCCGTTGTGAAGTCGCCGAGTGCGACGGCGCTGGTAGATTCCTGCGCGCTGACAGAACACGCAGCGGAGGCTGAAGAGGGTCTCTGGTTGGTGTCGGAGGAGTCGCTGGCGCTTGTGGACTCGGCGGCATTTTTGAGGGTCGCATAACCGGGAGAGAGGGTGGGGGACTTTGGTCGCAGGACCTGCAGATTCGGCGATGCGTGTCGGCCGTCGGGGGGGGCTGAGACGCGTGAGCGGGTGAGTCCGTCAGCTGTTCCGTGCTCGGCCAAGAGGCCACGTGCAGCCGCGACGTATGAGCGCCTGCGGAAGCAGTCACGCGTTCCGTGCTTGCCGCCGCACTTTTTACACTCGGCGTCGCACCCCTCCGTGCCGTGGCCGAAGGTGCCGCACCGCGTACAGTACGGGGTCCGGCAGGCTGAAGCCATGTGCCCCACCTCGCTACACCTTGCGCACACTCTCCGCATACCGCGGTACTCCAGCATGACTCGGTGCCCCGCAACAGTTAAGAAGTTGGGCACCGGTTTAGTCATTTCAATGCGAACTACGCGGACCCCATTAAGCTTAGTTTGGCGGTTGCTAACGGTCGCGAAAGCCACGCTCTTCACTTTGCCGTACTGAGAGAGTACACTAGTCAAGGGATCGTCGGGTAAGAAGGCAGGGTAACGGAAAACATTTACAAAAGTTACCGGAGGACCCACGGCCTCTACCGCGACTTTCTGGTCATTAACAGTGAAGCCCTCATTGACCAACAACTTGGTAGCTTGTGCCGCGTTGCGAGTGCATACCAGAAACCTAGATCCACCCATATGTTGCAGTACATGCACACTATCGTCTCCCGCTGTACGCTCAGCTGCGTCAATCAGGTCATCTAATGTTATGTCACCATCAGGCGCATTAAAAAAGAAACAGTGCTCCCTCACCGGGAGACTCATTTGTGCGGCCATTGCAGGGGGCGTAGCCGGTTGCTCCTCCGGGAAGAGGCGGGGGGGGCGTGTCTCGTGACTGGTGGTAGCGCAGCGGTCGCCGCGCACTGGTAGACAGGTTCAGCAGGCGCTTGGTCCTGGAACCGGAAGTGGTTGGGGTGTGGCGCAGCAGGGGCCTCCGGGCGGGTAGAAGGGAACCGGGCTCCGCTCGCCTCCAGGCATGGAGTGGTGGTCACCGGGCAGGGGTAGAACCCGCGACCCAGGAGCTGCGAGCGCCCGCGTAACAGGCGCGGTAGCAGCAACGACTCTTTTTCGATGGTAGGGTCCCCGAGGGGTCAACGTCAGCGTGACGCGACCCCGGGACTCGCGCGTAGACTCGCAGAAGGAACGGCTAGCTCGGCCCTGATCCTCGCCAAAAGGCCGAGAAGCGATGCAATTCATTAGCACGTAATTAAAATCCATTCTTTCACACCTCGTACTTAGTTCTGGCCAAAAGCCGGGCAAACAGTAGCAAAGCAATTCCGACGTCCACCCATGCACAACCAGCATTGTGCACCGACAGCGGCAGCGCTGGCTTCACGGCATTGCTTTTATCCCCAGTCCGCTTGAAGTTTCTAGTTTCGCTTACAAACATGTTAAAACTGAAACCTTCTTTTTCCCAGAGGTCGAAGCCACGCGTGCTTGCTTGCATGCGTACTCTCTATGCGCCCATGACGTCACACCAAATGCTTGCCGGCGAACATTATCAGCCATGTCGCGAGGGATGCTACAGCACTTGTTTTAAAAACTGATGCATAGTGTACATGTCCAACTCGAGCACCAAAGTCTGGAAGGAAAAAAAAAAAAAAAATGACTGCGCAAAATGTGAATACGTCACCCATCCAACATGGCTTCTACGCCGGCTGCCCAAGCAACGCCTCTGCAACGACGCCCACAATCATCGGCAAAAAGGTGGTGCCTTTGGCTGCTTCAGCACGCTCAACATATGCCTTGCAAGTTCCGACGTGGCGGAACACCGCACCGAGGTCGACGAAGGTCCTGCCGTGAAAGGCAGACCCGGGAATGCGTGCGAAACGTCTACCGCGTGGGTTGTGAAGCCGGTGAATGAAGGATCATGTGGCAGAGGGTGACGGAACGTGAGTGTGCGACTTGCCGCTGCGATGTCGTTCAAGCGTTCAACGGGCCGGCAGGTTCTGTCTGTCGTGGTCGAAAACGTCCGAGTCAAAGTTTTGCTGATTCCGAGGGGTAGGAGTGCTATGGTGGCGTGTACGAGGCGCTGGTGCGGCGCTCCGTCGATCGTGCCGGACGGACATGAGGCGGCCGAAGGCGGTCGTCAAGTGGTCGCGGAAATCAGTGGAGAAGTACTCGCCTGCGCTTTTCGTCGAAGACTCGCGACAGACGGTCTTCGGGAGACACGGGTGGTTGCACAAATGCGACCGTGCGTCAACGTGCAGCCATATTCGTGGATTATTTCGCCCCATTACGATAGCTTCGTCACTGCGCTCGCTGGTGTTGCTTGTTTTTGTTGACCTTCACTTGTGGCTCACACCCACTGTGGGGGATTGGCTGGTTTGTTGTTCTGCTTCTTCGACTTCTACATACTCGGCTTAGTGAAGCTGTGAGGAGTGACGAGTGGGTACGGAGGCAAAGCGCGCCCGGGGCGTGATCTCACGCGTCCTGGGGTCCACGTCGCTTCAGGTACGTGCGTGGTGCGTCCGTACGTCTAGTGCGCAATTTTCTTGGAACTTCCAGCAACTGGCAATTCCATTGAGGTGAGCGTGCGAGGATGTTCGTTGTAATTAACGAGAGCCAACGGTGGATGAGCTGGTATGAGATGGTGTTCAGAAATGAAGTGTTTGATCAACAAGGCGATGCCCGCCGTGGTGGTCTGATGGCCGTAAGGTACTCGGCTGCTGACCCGCAGGTGGTGGGATCGAATCCCGGCCGCGGCGGCTGCATTTCCCTGTGCTCAGATTAGGGTGCACGTGAAAGAACCCCAGGTGGTCGAAATTTTCCCATAATCATATGGTGGTTTTGGGACGTCAAACCCCAAAGGTCAGTGGACATAGGAAAAGCACATCGGGGCTTTGCCGCTCCACCGTACAGCAGGTGTGTGCGGAGTGGGTCGTGTGGCGTTCTTTGCGATTTTAATTTGTGATGGGGAATAGTGTAGATGCGTAGACGTGGCGAGAGCACGCGTCTTCAGGTTCAGACGCCGCGTGAAGATGTGAAATAAAAATGCCTTCGCTTGCCACTGCAACTGTAAACAGAAACACCAACCAAACCCCATTTTCTAGAGGCTTTTTTATTTTTCGTTGCGAAACGGGTGAATTCGAAAAGCGGAAATAGCTTGGCACATACATACACACTTCTACACACATACATACATACACATCGCACATGCATACACATCGTATACACACTTCTAGCTTTCCTCCGAAACAGTAATGATAATTTCCTCAATAGTTTTATTGATATGAGTAGGAATGTTAAAAAAAATAAGAAACTTGAGTATGTACGTGTGAACATAACAAAATAAAAGAGACCCTCCATATATGAAATACACACGGAAACATTTATTTTCCCAGAGCAATCGTAAGTGCAAACACAGCTAGCGCACTCCCTGCCCGCGAATACCGCGTCAGCCGGGGCGGCGTGCCGCCACCGTCTCGGACACTCGACGCACCCACGCCGTTTACCCCGGTATCATGGGTAAATCCGAACACTCCTTCTATCATTGAATTTATTGTCGAACTCACCCCGCAGGGGGTGAGTGGGCCGATCCCGGAGGTAGTGCAATACCGGGCCAACCCGTGGCGGAGGTGAAGCAAGCTTCAAGCACTCCGCCGCATCACAAAAATAAGTTTAATATCTTGGATCCAAATAGGATCCGTATCAGATATTAAGCTGATAAGAACAGATACTACAACAAGGAGAAGTTTATTTAACTCCAAACATGTATACTCAGGTCACTGACTTATACATAATACTCAGCCGGCACTTCGGCTGGTCACAATAGTTTGGCGCGATCATTGGAGCGCCGCGTTACAGGAACAACACGTATGTGAATAGGTGCGCCTGAACGGGAAAACAATACATATGCAGTCATTTTAACAGGCTCTCCCACGCCCGACTCGCAAATTAACATGCAAGTGTGTACACTATGCACCCGGCCTACATAAAATAAATACATGCAACATTTATTAAATTTATACAATGCTACGCAGTGAGCGCTCTGCGCAGCGCGGCGGCGCTGCGCAGGGCAAGCACATTGCAGCGCGGTCGTGTGCGCATCTGCTCAAAACAGGATAAAGCTTGTTCGTTTATCGAGGGAGCAGTTAGGCTCCTGCGTGATACCCTATGTATCGCTCATTTGAATAAAAGGGTGGGAGGTGGTGGGGAGGGGGGCCTCGGACGGCGGTCCGGAACTAAAAAAAGGTGGGAGGGGGGGGGGGGTGTCAGTAGGGGATGATCGGGGAAACGAGCTTTCCGTTTCTCAAAAAGAAAAACTTGGTGTGCCAGCGGCGCAAAAACTTTTCCTCCCCGCCAGCTTCTAGCGCTTCGGACAGGAATGCCCACACCATCAAGCGAATGTTCGCTACTACCGGAAATGCCGCCCTCACTGGCGAGCGGCGCGCTTCCGCGAGGGAGCGACGCTTCCAAATCGCGAAGAGCGTGCATGCCACGACCAGTTTAGCGAAGGCGCCTTTGTTTCGCCTGAGATAGGGGGGAGGGCGGATGCGGAAACATCGTGCGATGATGCGCCACACAGGCTTGGCGGCCGTGCAATCAACTAGGGCGTGTTTCTGCGTTTCCGTTTCGCGGCAATTCGGGCAACGCGCGTTCGGGACGATGCCGAGTTTGTGCAGGCGCTGCCGCGTTGGCAGCACGTTATACGCCTTCTGCCACGCAAAGTCATGGGTCGCCTTTGGCTGGCCGTGGAAGGTTGTTGGCAGGGCTCGAAGAGCGTTTCTGGCCACCGTTTTCTCCTCGTCGGATAGTTGGGCGCGGTTGAGGGCTTCCGCGATTCGGGTGGGCGGGTCGGCGTCAACGTCGCAGTCCGGCGTCTCTTTGGTAAGCATGCGCATCGTCGCTGATGCTGTCCTGTAGAAATGCGAGGGTATTTCTGCGTGTGGCCCGGAGTGTCTGCTTGCGCCCAACCAACTATTTGTTGCGCCACTCCAGTATAGGAGCAGGCCTCTCCCGAGGTAATCGCCCGCTTGGAAGAGGGAGCGCGCCGTCTTCACAGCGAGGATTTTGCTTAGGGTGAGGGCGTGCGGTAGCCCAAGCCCCCCCTCTGTCACAGCCATCTGTAGGAGGCTTCGCCGCACCGGTGGAGGTTTGTGGTTCCAAAGGAATGCGTTTAGCATCTTGTTGATCTGGGTTGCCACTTTCACAGGCATGACAGCAACCCGGCTCGTGTAGAGGGCTAGTGCGCAAACACACGTTTTCGCGGCGAGAGCCTTCTCATGAATGGACAGACTGTGCCGGCTCGCTCTTTCGATGAAGTGGCGAGCCCTGTCTAGGACTCGCGTCCACGTTGTCACCGCCACTCCCTCGCATGTGTAGTAAATGCCCAGCACTTTCACCGTAGATACGATGCTGATTTCTCCGATTGCCTCGGCGGGGAAGCCACCGAACAGGAGGGCCTTACTCTTGGCTTCGTTCAGCAAGGCGCCCGATATTCCTGCGTAGGTGCTGAAGATCCGACGGAAGTGCTCCATACTGCTTGGGTTCCGGACGAACAGGGAGACGTCGTCAGCGTATGCTAACACCTTTAGTTCGTCAGAGCCCGTCAGGGGTAGGCCTCTAAACTGCGGGTCACATGCGAGGTTTGTAAGTAGGGGTTCCAGTGACAGGATGAAGAGCGTCGGGCCCAACGGGCACCCCTGTCTTATTCCGCGCGTGTATTGGAATCCAGCCGACTCGGACCCGTTGACTACGACGCTGCCTCTCAGATCTTTATACAGGAGTTCTAGTATAGAGACGAAGTCCGCTGGGAGGCCGAAATGACGGAGCATTTCGAACAGGTATGCATGCCGCACCCTGTCGAAGGCCTTCGCCTGGTCCAGCGACAAGAAGGCTCCCTTAATTTTCTTTGCTGCGGCGAACTCGAATGCGTCTCTTGTGAGCGAAAGATTCGCAAACATAGATCTGCCTGGCACGGCGCAGGTCTGGTGCGGGGCTACCATGTCTGGGAGGAAGAGTTTGAGCCGATTGTTGACTATGGTTGCCACGATTTTATAGTCAACATTAAGAAGGGTAATCGGACGCCAAGACGCCGGGTCACATGGGGGGGCTCCGTCTTTCAAGATCAGGACGATCCGTCCGTGGCGGAAAGAGTCCGGCTTCACCCGTTGCTTGAGAACCAGGTTTACAACCTCAAGGAGGTGATTACCAAGAGTCTCAAGAAAAGCAACATAGAAAGCAGCCGTGAGGCCGTCTGTTCCTGGGGCAGAAGTTGGGGGCATGGTGCCTAAGGCGCAACGAAGCTCCTCAATCGTTGCTTCGCCACACAAAGTCGTGTAGTCAGCCTCGTCCAAGCGCCGGAGATTCCTGCAGAGATCGCTTGTTGCTCTTGGTAGCCCAGGTTCACAGGGCTCAGTCTGCTGGAAGGCCGACCTGAAGTGGTCCCGGAAGATGGCTGCAATCTCGGCCTGGTCTTCTGTGATCGTCCCGTCAGGACGCCTGGCCTCAGTGATCTTTGAGCAGCCATTCCCGTTCACCTCCCACAGATCGACTTCCGTTGTGTCTGCCGCGGTACTCTGCGTCGCCTTTGGCCTCCGCGTCAACTCTTGTAGGAGTCTGCCGTACTGGACCTCCAAGGCCCCAAGGTAGTCTTTTGTGCAGGCAGTTAGGGTGTCGGCACCTTCGATTATTCTCTTCCTCCGCAGAAGCTCATTCATTTCTCTGGTTATTCTTTTTTTTTCGTTTCCTGCCCTCTCTTTGCAGGAGCCCTTTCCACACATTCTTCAGGTGGTCCCAGACTTCAGGGGTGACCTGGGGGGCTTCTTTCAGCGAGTTTGCGATGAGGTCCTGAAGAATCGGGGCGCAAGTTTTGTCAGCCAACAGCGCCGAGTCGAGTCGCCAGCGCGTGCTGCCGGTAGGAAGACCGGGCGTTCCCTTGACCGTTGTGAGGACTGGGGCATGGTCAGTTTGCCCTTGCAGGAAGTCCGGCAGGGCTAGGACTTCGCACGACATAATGGAGGGGAGGAGGAAGTCCGGGACGTAAGCCCGGTCGATCCTGCTTGCCGTGGTTCTTGATGACCGGGTGGGAACGAAGGTGTCATCGTGGAGATGGACCCATACATCCGTGAGCCGCAGGTGCCGAAGGATCTTCACCAGTTCTTTGGCGTGGTAGGTTGATCCCCCTCGGCCTGGACCCCGGATGTCTCTCGTCGAGTCAACCACGCAGTTGAAGTCACCAAGAATCACGTGTGGCAGAGGATCGGTTAGGCATTCATGGAGTTCCTTAAAAAAGGAATTTGTATCCGCGCGCGTCACTGGGGCGTATACGTTCGTAAAACGGACTCTCCTTCCGTCCACGTATATGTCTAGCATGATCGAGCGGCCATTTGCTGAAAAAATACAGTGGGAGCCCTGCCGGTAGCGACCCGAAACGAAAATGACCCCGACACCACAGGACCTGGCAGTCGTCAAGGAGAAAAAGGCATCAGTGTGGCACGAACGCCGGAAATTAACCACGTCTAAGGGAGACCTGAAGTTGGTCTCTTGGACGAAAAGTATGTCTATGTCCTGACCTTGGGCAAAGGATAAGACCTGACGTTGTTTGTCCCTGTCTCGGAACCCACGGACGTTCCAGGTGGCAAACTTAAGCGACGGCATCTCCGATGGCTGCGCGCACAGCTGAGTGAAGGTAAAGAGCCAGCTGAGAGCAGGCAAAAAAAACTAGGGAGGCATTGTTAGGGGGACAAACGCCTAGGCTGTTGAGCAGAACGGGCTCGCGTGTTTTTCGTCGGTGCGGTGATCGCCTGTTTAACAGCACGCAAGCGTCAAATGTAAACAAGCGTGACGTCACGCGCTGCCGCGATAGCGAAAGAGTGTGAAAGCGCGTGTGTGCCTGCGATAAGAGGAGCATTGCAGCATGGCTTGATTCCGGTGTCGGTGGCGAGGGTGTCTCGGCGTGGCTAATCTTAGTAAGAGGGGAGGGGGGGGGGGGAGAGCGGCGCGTCGCCTAGGCAGATGGATGGCCACTTATTTTCTTCGCTCCCCGGTGTCATCCGCGGGGGCGGAGGGGGGGCCGTCGCCTATAGAGCCCTTTCGCGACTTCTTTGGCTGGTTGCGGGCTAATGTTGCATCACTGTCGCTGCTTGTTTCAGGGGGCTTTGAGCGGCGTAGGGCGTGCTCGGCGCTCTCGGCTCTCCCCCCTTTCTCCTTCCTCCTGTCTTCTGTACCGGTCGCCGACCTTCGGCGCGAGCGTGAACGGTGCCGCCGCTGTTCGAGTTCAGGCGGGAGCGTGTTTGCGGGAGAGGAAGGGGGGGCGTCTCCTGAGCTGCTCGCTATTGGTAACTGGTGGAAGAGGCCGGTGAGGGTTGTCGAATCGTCGTGTGCAGCGTCGCCCGGGAGTATGTAGCGGCCGCAACTCGTGATCGGGATGTCTTCTGAGCAGTTTGGGCGTGTGTGCCTGCTGGGCAGCGGCGGGAAAGATTCGTCGTCCAGTCTGCGCGGCGCTTGCTCCTCTCTATTATTAGTCGCCTTGGCCTTTGCGGTTTCTTGGTCATCAGGCTCCGATAAGACCACCACCCATGAATCACGTGACGAGTCCGGGGAACTGGACTCGGTGCCGCTTCCGCCGTCGGAGACGCGGTGTGTGTGAGGGCTGTCTGCTCCTCCCGCTTTCGCTGGCTGACCCGCGGGAAGCGACGTGGACGTGGACTCGGCGTGCGTACTGTCACTCGTGTTCGTGGTATCCGTCTCCCTAACTGGTGGAACGCTAGGGGGGGTACGAGTGGGGGGGCCCGAACGCAAGACTTGCAAGTTCGGCTTGTCGGTACGGCTGACCAGGGGGGTGAGGACGCTCGCGCGGTCTTGTTTGTTGGCGGCGGTTGTAAGAGCAGTCGGGAGGCCACGGGCGGCTGCGACATAAGACCGTTTGCGAAAACATTCGCGTGTGCCGTGTTGGCCCCCACATCGCTGGCACTCGGCTTCGCATCCCTCCGTATCATGGCCAAAGGTGCCACACCGTTTGCAATAAGGCGTCGAGCAAGCGGAGGCCATGTGGCCCACCTCGCTACACCGCGCGCAAACGCGCCGCATTCCCCGGTACTCGAACATTACGCGGTGCCCCGCGACGGTTGTGAAGTTGGGCACCGGTTTGTTCATTTCCATGCGCACAACTCGTATGCCATTCAGCTTGTTTGGGCGGTTTGTGGCTGTCGCAAAGGCCACGCTCTTCACCTTCCCAAACTGCGCAAGTGCGTTTATCAGGGGTTCATCGGGGAGAAATGCGGGGTAGCGAAACACGTTAACGAAAGTTATCGGTGGCCCCACAGCCTCCACTGCCACTTTCACATTGCTAACGACAAAACCCTCGGCTACCGTCAATTTGGTTGCTTGAGCCGCGGTGCGAGTACACACCAGGAAGCGCGATCCACCCATATGCTGGAGTACGTGCACGCTATCATCTCCGGCAGTGCGCTCTACTGCATCGATTAAATCATCTATACAAAGATCGCCGTCTGGCGCGTTAAAGAAAAAACAATTTTCCCTCACCGGGAGGTTAGTTTGCGCGGATGTCATGCTGGTAAGCGTTGCCTGTTGCTCCTCCAAGCTAGGAGAAGGGGGGGCGTGGCTGTGACTGGTAGGAACGCAGCTATGCTGCGTACTGGTAGACGGGCTCAGCAGGCGCTGTGTCCGAGGTCTGGTAGTTGATGGTAGACGGCGGGGCGGAAGGCACCAGGGCAGCAGGTGGGGTCCGGGGTCCGCACGTCATCGGGCATGGGGGGGTCACCGAGCAGGAAAGCCCGGGACAGGAATCCGGGTGCTGCAGGCTGGGCCGACAGCTCTCCGGGGTAGACGCTGGACTTTCTTTTCGCACTGGAAGGCCCGGGGGTCGACGTCGGCGCGACGTGACCCCAGGTCCGGCTGAGTGACTCGCGCGAGAAAAAACGGCTTGCTCGGACACTTTGATCTTAGCCAAAAGGCCGAGAAGCGATGCAATTCATTAGCACGTAATTAAAATCCATTCTTTCACACCTCGTACTTAGTTCTGGCCAAAAGCCGGGCAAACAGTAGCAAAGCAATTCCGACGTCCACCCATGCACAACCAGCATTGTGCACCGACAGCGGCAGCGCTGGCTTCACGGCATTGCTTTTATCCCCAGTCCACTTGAAGTTTCTAGTTTCGCTTACAAACATGTTAAAACTGAAACCTTCTTTTTCCCAGAGGTCGAAGCCACGCGTGCTTGCTTGCATGCGTACTCTCTATGCGCCCATGACGTCACACCAAATGCTTGCCGGCGAACATTATCAGCCATGTCGCGAGGGATGCTACAGCACTTGTTTTAAAAACTGATGCATAGTGTACATGTCCAACTCGAGCACCAAAGTCTGGAAGGAAAAAAAAAAAAAAAAAATGACTGCGCAAAATGTGAATACGTCACCCATCCAACATGGCTTCTACGCCGGCTGCCCAAGCAACGCCTCTGCAACGACGCCCACAATCATCGGCAAAAAGGTGGTGCCTTTGGCTGCTTCAGCACGCTCAACATATGCCTTGCAAGTTCCGACGTGGCGGAACACCGCACCGAGGTCGACGAAGGTCCTGCCGTGAAAGGCAGACCCGGGAATGCGTGCGAAACGTCTACCGCGTGGGTTGTGAAGCCGGTGAATGAAGGATCATGTGGCAGAGGGTGACGGAACGTGAGTGTGCGACTTGCCGCTGCGATGTCGTTCAAGCGTTCAACGGGCCGGCAGGTTCTGTCTGTCGTGGTCGAAAACGTCCGAGTCAAAGTTTTGCTGATTCCGAGGGGTAGGAGTGCTATGGTGGCGTGTACGAGGCGCTGGTGCGGCGCTCCGTCGATCGTGCCGGACGGACATGAGGCGGCCGAAGGCGGTCGTCAAGTGGTCGCGGAAATCAGTGGAGAAGTACTCGCCTGCGCTTTTCGTCGAAGACTCGCGACAGACGGTCTTCGGGAGACACGGGTGGTTGCACAAATGCGACCGTGCGTCAACGTGCAGCCATATTCGTGGATTATTTCGCCCCATTACGATAGCTTCGTCACTGCGCTCGCTGGTGTTGCTTGTTTTTGTTGACCTTCACTTGTGGCTCACACCCACTGTGGGGGATTGGCTGGTTTGTTGTTCTGCTTCTTCGACTTCTACATACTCGGCTTAGTGAAGCTGTGAGGAGTGACGAGTGGGTACGGAGGCAAAGCGCGCCCGGGGCGTGATCTCACGCGTCCTGGGGTCCACGTCGCTTCAGGTACGTGCGTGGTGCGTCCGTACGTCTAGTGCGCAATTTTCTTGGAACTTCCAGCAACTGGCAATTCCATTGAGGTGAGCGTGCGAGGATGTTCGTTGTAATTAACGAGAGCCAACGGTGGATGAGCTGGTATGAGATGGTGTTCAGAAATGAAGTGTTTGATCAACAAGGCGATGCCCGCCGTGGTGGTCTGATGGCCGTAAGGTACTCGGCTGCTGACCCGCAGGTGGTGGGATCGAATCCCGGCCGCGGCGGCTGCATTTCCCTGTGCTCAGATTAGGGTGCACGTGAAAGAACCCCAGGTGGTCGAAATTTTCCCATAATCATATGGTGGTTTTGGGACGTCAAACCCCAAAGGTCAGTGGACATAGGAAAAGCACATCGGGGCTTTGCCGCTCCACCGTACAGCAGGTGTGTGCGGAGTGGGTCGTGTGGCGTTCTTTGCGATTTTAATTTGTGATGGGGAATAGTGTAGATGCGTAGACGTGGCGAGAGCACGCGTCTTCAGGTTCAGACGCCGCGTGAAGATGTGAAATAAAAATGCCTTCGCTTGCCACTGCAACTGTAAACAGAAACACCAACCAAACCCCATTTTCTAGAGGCTTTTTTATTTTTCGTTGCGAAACGGGTGAATTCGAAAAGCGGAAATAGCTTGGCACATACATACACACTTCTACACACATACATACATACACATCGCACATGCATACACATCGTATACACACTTCTAGCTTTCCTCCGAAACAGTAATGATAATTTCCTCAATAGTTTTATTGATATGAGTAGGAATGTTAAAAAAAATAAGAAACTTGAGTATGTACGTGTGAACATAACAAAATAAAAGAGACCCTCCATATATGAAATACACACGGAAACATTTATTTTCCCAGAGCAATCGTAAGTGCAAACACAGCTAGCGCACTCCCTGCCCGCGAATACCGCGTCAGCCGGGGCGGCGTGCCGCCACCGTCTCGGACACTCGACGCACCCACGCCGTTTACCCCGGTATCATGGGTAAATCCGAACACTCCTTCTATCATTGAATTTATTGTCGAACTCACCCCGCAGGGGGTGAGTGGGCCGATCCCGGAGGTAGTGCAATACCGGGCCAACCCGTGGCGGAGGTGAAGCAAGCTTCAAGCACTCCGCCGCATCACAAAAATAAGTTTAATATCTTGGATCCAAATAGGATCCGTATCAGATATTAAGCTGATAAGAACAGAGGTTTTCAAAAATGTTAGGAACATTTCTGACCGAAAAGGAAAAACTTGTTCTCATTTTTTGTTCCTTCAACCGGAAAGGAAGAAGGTGGTGTATCGTGAACTGTGTATAGAGAAGGTGAAAATAGGAAATAGCAGGGGAGAAAAAGTGAAAGGGGCGTGTGTCGTGTAGTATCACCTCTTATTTTTGCGATGTCTTTGGGAGGGTGACTTTGTTAGCACGTGGCCCAGCGAGTGACAGTCACTTTATGGCCACGTGTGCGCAGTACACTTCCCGAGAAGCTGCAATGGTCTCGCTCACTGCAAGCTTCTTAAGTAACCGGAGATATCTCCGGCTGCAGAGTTTTTTGAAAACTCTGTCATTTGCCGGGTCCCAGGAGCCAAGCATGCCGACGACGACTGCTTCGATCGTGACTCTCTGGTAGCGGCGGAGCAAGAAGTCCCGAACTGGTTCGTATTTTCGTTCCTTTTCCAGTCGGGCTGCCTCGAGTGCTTTGAGCCGGTTGTCAAAGGGGCAGGTCACGTCCACGATGATCGCCTCTTCCCCCCTGGCGAGAACGAGGTCGGGGCGAAGGTTGGTGGTACCAACCGCTCTGTTCTCATGCGTGACCGTGAACTTCTTGCTGGCGGCTTGTTTCACCCTCGCCACAATCTTGTTGTGACGACTGGTGTAGGCCATGCTGTGGCGCATGCAGTGACCCAGGACGTGTGGCAGCGTTTCCACTGCGTAACCGCACACACGGCACCGTTTGTCGGCGGAGGTGGTCCATGGGTTGGCTCCATTCACAGGTAGGAGGTTCAGGCGTGCCCTGTGGATGAAGCGCCAGTCGCAAAAGCGGGTGAATTTGCCGGAGCGCATGAAGTGGGAGCTGCTCGGGTCTGCGGCGACGCATTCCATTGCCTTCCCTTGATTGGGCATTTCTTGAAGGAAGCGATCGCGTGCCCGCATCATTCTTAAGCGCAGCGTTTTCACCACTTTTCGTCGTTTCTTTGACGTGAGAGTTTCCTCTCCGTCACACGTGATGCTGGTCCCCCCGTCCTCGAAAATTTCCCAGGTGACGTGTAGCCTGCGGGAAGCCTTCCGAGCCTCGGTCCAGACGGACTGCAGTTGTGTCGGCCGTGCCTGGAAAATGCCCTCCGTTTCGCCGCTGAGGTAGCAGGCGAGCTCCTCGTTGGTGGCCTGCCTGCGAATGCGCTTGGAGACAATTTTGGTTAGCGCTTCGAAGGCAAGTTCCCGGACCTCGAGATCGGCGGAGGTCAGAAGCTTGAAGCGTTGTCCACGCGGCAGGCGTCACTTGTGTCTGCGGCGAGGGGGATTCCAGCTGCTCCGGCCGCTGCGCTGCCGTAGAGGTAGTTGTTTGCAGCGTTACCTGGAAGATAAAGAGTTTTCTTTATCAGGGGCCGGAGTGCGTCGTCTAGGCGGGCCCATTCCGCCTTGCCCACTTGTCCGCACCGCATGGCGAAGTTGAGTGCTGGAAAGACAAAAGTTTTCAGTGCATCAATTCGCTGCCATGGGGCAAGCATGGACTCGAGCAGGGTGCGGCCGACGGAGATCGCCACATCGACCTTAGAGCGGTCTTGGAGAAGGCTGAACCCGACGGGGCGTCCTAGAAAAGATTGACTCTCGTAGTCACTGATGCGAGGGATCTCTTCTCCGTCGACGAAGAATTTCGTGTCCCTAGTGCCTACGGGAGTCCTACCAGAGAGGTGCAGGCTTCTGCACTTCTTGGGGTTCAGCCGAAGTCCCAGCTGGCCCGCGAGAGCCGCCACGACGTTGATGCGGTCCTGCAGTTTCTTGGGGCTGTCCGCCAAGGGGGTCAAATCATCGGCGTAAGCCAGCACATTGTGCTGCCTCTCACCTCCTTGGACCGCCCGAATGACTGGATCGAGCACCAAGTTGAAGAGCAGGCCGCTCAGTGGGCAGCCCTGTCTAATTCCGGCGGAGATTGTGACTGGGGCCGTTGTCCCAGCTTCGGCGACAATCCGGGTGGCGTTGTCTCGGTAGAGGTCTGCGATGATTGCGCAGAAGTCCTCTCCTGCACCTGCACCACGAAGAGAATCGATTAGTGCGTTGTGCGGAACTGAGCCAAATGCGTTGGCGAAGTCGAGAAAGGCCACGCAAAGGTCACCACCGCCGGCCCGCGCGGCGTCCAGGCGCTCCTGCAGCACGAAGTTGTGTTCAAACACGCCGTCGTGCGGCAGGAACCCCTTCTGACACCTCGAGAGCACGTCATGGTCACACACCCACTGCTGCATGCGGGAAGCTAGGCAACCCGCATACAGCTTGGAGATGGTGTTCCCAAGGGCAATGGGTCTCCAATTCGTGACCTCACTCGGATCACCCTTCTTGTGGATGAGGATGGTCCTCGTTTCCTTCCAGGCGTCGGGCACTTGCTTGTACTGGAGGCACACGTTGAATGCTGCGGAGAGAAAGAGACCTTCAGGATCATGTTCTTTCCAATGGCGGTAGGTGATCCTGTCACTGCCGGGGGCCGTGTTTTCGCATCTGCGAAGACGGGCCGCCACCTCGTCGCTGGTGAATCGGGCGAGGCAGATCTCTGTCATGTCGTCCGGGCGAGCCTTGTTAAGGAGCAGGTGGGTGTTCCCTTCCTTCGGCGCCCATGTTTCAGCAAAGTGTTGCTCCAGTCTGTCCAGCGGAATCTCGCAGAGTTTGGTTTCGCCCTGTACGATGATCCGAACAGCCCGACGGCGGTTGCGACGATACAGGCTCTGTATCTGCTGGGCGTTGTTCGGGTTGGTCGGGACGCGGGGTTTCCCACCGGCAGGGTTGTCTGGAATTTTCGCCTCCTTCCTCACCGCCGATACGGCCTCCTCCAGGATGGAGAGGAAGTCGTCCCAGCGCTCAGCAGTGGCGGGCTCCCGAAGCAGTTGCCGGATTCGCTGGCTGTGTTCTGCGAGTACGCTTGTGTCGTCGATTGGCCCGGAGAGGGTGATCTCGCCGGGGTTCACTGTCTGCGGGGCGGGGTCCTGTGATTCGCCGCCTGCGTCGTCTATCGAAAGTCCCTCGGATGATGCTGGATGTGTGGGGGAGTCGACGCTGTGGGTGATACCCCTGGCTGATGGACTTGCTTGAGGGTCCTCCTGTGCTGTTGCCAAGCTTTGTTGTGGTGCTCCTTGCTGGCTGGTCCTCTGAGTAGCGCGGGCTGTGTCTGGATCCTGCTGGAGACGGGACGAAAACCGTGACCCTTCTGGTGGTGACTCCTCCTCGCTGGTTGCTGATGGAATTGTCGCATCCCTGGAGCTCTGGCTTGGAGAGCAAGCTGTGCTGCCTAAGAGAGGAGGGAGAGGGGTAGGGGCCCGGTCCAGTGATGGTGGCCGGGAACGCCGTGGGTTGTCGTGGTCCGTGTCGCTGTGCGGCGACTCATGTTGCCTGGGACTCGGCGTGATGGGGGACGCGTTTCCAACCTGTGAGAACAGAGAGGCACATGAAGACCTGCTCCTCGCGGTGGAGGCCTCGCTAGGCGTGGGCGATGGGGTGCCCGTGGTTGCCGAAACCCGGTCAGGGATTTCTTGCAAGTCACCTAGAAGGGGGGAGGAAGGTGTGAGTGCCAGCTGTGTTGGTGTTGGAGAGTCCGGCGTTGCGCTCAGTGTCGCGCTGTCCTCGCTTGGTGATGATCCCGTTGACGTCGTTGAGTTGGAGCTCTGTGACGATCGAAGGGTCATTGTCCGTGTGGCTCGGTTGCCGGCAGCAGCGCGGGGCGGTCGGCCAGTCGGAGTTGCAGTAGGTGCAGCCCTCGAAGTCCTTGCAGTCGGTGGTCGCTCGTTCATGTGCTGTGCTTCCTGTTTTCTGTGTTTGCGCATGTGGTTGTCCAGCCCTTTCCTTGTTGTCATGGTGGCAGGGCATTGTGGACACTTGTGCCTGTTGAGGTCGAGGGGCGACAGCTCGTGTCTACCTCTTGAGATGCAGGAGTGGAGTGTGGGATGCAGCCCAAGGCCGGTCGTGGAGCAGAGGGTACAGGTGTATGCCACCTTTACTTTGAGCTCATGCTCGTCTAGCAGATGCCGCACCAAGCTTTGTCGCCTGCTTGTCCAGCTGATCCCGGAGTACCGTACCCCACATTTGTCTATGGGGCAGGTGAAGCTGTGTGGGATTGGGAAGAAGACATCAAGGGTCTGTCCCTCCTTGCCTAGCTGGGGTTGGTTTTGGGCATCTCGCGGCCTCGGTGCAGTGGGCGTCCCGGCCTCCCCTGTATTCGGGGGACCTACCTCCTTGGACATCACCTACTGGCGGGCGAACACTTCTAAAGACAACAGGATTAGCAAGGCCGGATGTACATCATCGTGAGAACACTTAGGCATCTTGTGAAAAAACACTTCAATAAAAGACGGCACTGTACACTTGAGTAAGAAGTAGAATGATGGAGAGGAGATAGAGAAGGAAGAGAGGAAAGAGAGAAAAAAAAAAAAAAAAAAAGGTGGGGGTGGGGGGTGATCGTCAACCCATGCTTAAGTGGGGCTGACGACCTAAGACAAAGGGGAAGAAAATGAGGTAGTGAGTGACCTCCTCCCCCTGGTCGGGGGAGAAGAGAGAAGAGGGGTGCGCTCGCCCAGAGAGGAAAAGGAAGAGAAAGAAAGTGGAAAGAAAAAAAAAACACGGCGTGCGCACCAGTGAGAGTCGCGGGCTACCAGCTACATGGCGAGTGCAGCTGGCTGCCCCAAGAAGGCAGAAGGAGTACCGACTGCGGCAGCAGAGAGGAGGGTACGAGAAGGAATTAGTAAAGAAGAGAGAAGAAAGCGAGCGAATGAAGAGGGGAGAGAAAAAAAAAGAGGAAGGCAGGAGAAACCGGTTGAGCGGACCCTCTAGTGACACGTGTCAGCAAAGGCGCTTCCGAAAAAAAAAGAAAAGAAGGCGTGCAAGAGTAGAGAGAAAGTCGCCTGGCTACATTGTTAGTGTAGCTGGCAACAGTGGGAGCGGGAGGGGAGCCTTAGCGCGGGCCACGTGGACAGAAAGTAGAAGAGAGGGAAAAAAAAAAAAGAGAGAGAAAAGTGAAGAAAGAGGAGAGAGCGGAGACGCTGCTTCCACGTGGTCACCAGCGGCGCTCGCTGGTGTCCAGAGTAGAGGCGCGCTCCGGAAGAGAAAAAAAAAAAAAAGAGCGTGCAAGGAAGGCTTGCGTTATCTTACATCACTTGGGCAGATGATGCAAGGGCCGCTGAGCCAATTAATACACAAGAAAAAGGGTGCTTTTCAGACGGGAAGCTGCCGGCAAGGCCGGTTGGAGCAGCCCGTCTCGCCGAGCACGAGAACCCACCCCCCCAAAGGGGGGCGGAAAAGAAAGGCAAAAAAGAAGTGTTTTAAAGAACTAGCATCTCACCAATGACCAGAGCCAGAAATCCAGGGCAGCAGGAACCAAGTGTCAGCAGGGGGGTCCAAGAATCCGCAGGCAGTCGTTGCTGGTCGCTCGAACAAGCTAAGAAGGCATGCACACAACAACAACACAAGAAGAGACAGAGAAAGACACCGCACTAACCGGGCGGGTGGTCGATTGCTTCTACAAAGAGCAGGAGTAGGATGGACAAGCCAACACTACACTTTGATCTTAGCCAAAAGGCCGAGAAGCGATGCAATTCATTAGCACGTAATTAAAATCCATTCTTTCACACCTCGTACTTAGTTCTGGCCAAAAGCCGGGCAAACAGTAGCAAAGCAATTCCGACGTCCACCCATGCACAACCAGCATTGTGCACCGACAGCGGCAGCGCTGGCTTCACGGCATTGCTTTTATCCCCAGTCCGCTTGAAGTTTCTAGTTTCGCTTACAAACATGTTAAAACTGAAACCTTCTTTTTCCCAGAGGTCGAAGCCACGCGTGCTTGCTTGCATGCGTACTCTCTATGCGCCCATGACGTCACACCAAATGCTTGCCGGCGAACATTATCAGCCATGTCGCGAGGGATGCTACAGCACTTGTTTTAAAAACTGATGCATAGTGTACATGTCCAACTCGAGCACCAAAGTCTGGAAGGAAAAAAAAAAAAAAAAAAATGACTGCGCAAAATGTGAATACGTCACCCATCCAACATGGCTTCTACGCCGGCTGCCCAAGCAACGCCTCTGCAACGACGCCCACAATCATCGGCAAAAAGGTGGTGCCTTTGGCTGCTTCAGCACGCTCAACATATGCCTTGCAAGTTCCGACGTGGCGGAACACCGCACCGAGGTCGACGAAGGTCCTGCCGTGAAAGGCAGACCCGGGAATGCGTGCGAAACGTCTACCGCGTGGGTTGTGAAGCCGGTGAATGAAGGATCATGTGGCAGAGGGTGACGGAACGTGAGTGTGCGACTTGCCGCTGCGATGTCGTTCAAGCGTTCAACGGGCCGGCAGGTTCTGTCTGTCGTGGTCGAAAACGTCCGAGTCAAAGTTTTGCTGATTCCGAGGGGTAGGAGTGCTATGGTGGCGTGTACGAGGCGCTGGTGCGGCGCTCCGTCGATCGTGCCGGACGGACATGAGGCGGCCGAAGGCGGTCGTCAAGTGGTCGCGGAAATCAGTGGAGAAGTACTCGCCTGCGCTTTTCGTCGAAGACTCGCGACAGACGGTCTTCGGGAGACACGGGTGGTTGCACAAATGCGACCGTGCGTCAACGTGCAGCCATATTCGTGGATTATTTCGCCCCATTACGATAGCTTCGTCACTGCGCTCGCTGGTGTTGCTTGTTTTTGTTGACCTTCACTTGTGGCTCACACCCACTGTGGGGGATTGGCTGGTTTGTTGTTCTGCTTCTTCGACTTCTACATACTCGGCTTAGTGAAGCTGTGAGGAGTGACGAGTGGGTACGGAGGCAAAGCGCGCCCGGGGCGTGATCTCACGCGTCCTGGGGTCCACGTCGCTTCAGGTACGTGCGTGGTGCGTCCGTACGTCTAGTGCGCAATTTTCTTGGAACTTCCAGCAACTGGCAATTCCATTGAGGTGAGCGTGCGAGGATGTTCGTTGTAATTAACGAGAGCCAACGGTGGATGAGCTGGTATGAGATGGTGTTCAGAAATGAAGTGTTTGATCAACAAGGCGATGCCCGCCGTGGTGGTCTGATGGCCGTAAGGTACTCGGCTGCTGACCCGCAGGTGGTGGGATCGAATCCCGGCCGCGGCGGCTGCATTTCCCTGTGCTCAGATTAGGGTGCACGTGAAAGAACCCCAGGTGGTCGAAATTTTCCCATAATCATATGGTGGTTTTGGGACGTCAAACCCCAAAGGTCAGTGGACATAGGAAAAGCACATCGGGGCTTTGCCGCTCCACCGTACAGCAGGTGTGTGCGGAGTGGGTCGTGTGGCGTTCTTTGCGATTTTAATTTGTGATGGGGAATAGTGTAGATGCGTAGACGTGGCGAGAGCACGCGTCTTCAGGTTCAGACGCCGCGTGAAGATGTGAAATAAAAATGCCTTCGCTTGCCACTGCAACTGTAAACAGAAACACCAACCAAACCCCATTTTCTAGAGGCTTTTTTATTTTTCGTTGCGAAACGGGTGAATTCGAAAAGCGGAAATAGCTTGGCACATACATACACACTTCTACACACATACATACATACACATCGCACATGCATACACATCGTATACACACTTCTAGCTTTCCTCCGAAACAGTAATGATAATTTCCTCAATAGTTTTATTGATATGAGTAGGAATGTTAAAAAAAATAAGAAACTTGAGTATGTACGTGTGAACATAACAAAATAAAAGAGACCCTCCATATATGAAATACACACGGAAACATTTATTTTCCCAGAGCAATCGTAAGTGCAAACACAGCTAGCGCACTCCCTGCCCGCGAATACCGCGTCAGCCGGGGCGGCGTGCCGCCACCGTCTCGGACACTCGACGCACCCACGCCGTTTACCCCGGTATCATGGGTAAATCCGAACACTCCTTCTATCATTGAATTTATTGTCGAACTCACCCCGCAGGGGGTGAGTGGGCCGATCCCGGAGGTAGTGCAATACCGGGCCAACCCGTGGCGGAGGTGAAGCAAGCTTCAAGCACTCCGCCGCATCACAAAAATAAGTTTAATATCTTGGATCCAAATAGGATCCGTATCAGATATTAAGCTGATAAGAACAGAGTGAGGTTGTCAAAAGAGGCAGCACACAAGAGAGGAAGTAGAAGTCTCGGCCTTGCTGGCCCGATCAAAGGCCGCCCGGACCTCCGGGACCACCGGGCCTGACCAAGGGTGCGGCGCCCTACTGGCTGCCCCAGCGTCCACCCTTTCTCACCAAAGGGCTTGGCCAGTCGCCATGGCTTAGAGCCATGGTGGAGCTGCATTGGAGCAGGCCGGCAGAGCAGGGGCTGGGCTGCACGTCCACCCAGGGCCGGGGTACCCTGGGCTTAGTCGGGAAGGCCGCCTTGGGCGACCACCCGCCAGCTAAGCAAGCGACCCCAGAGCTTATAGCTCAATACAGCGGTGATAGCGGGGTGAGCCTTTTGCCCACCGCGGAGCGTCACTCCCCTGCTGCCGCACCCCGAAGAGAGGCCGCAAGTGGATCCCGCAGGCATAACACCTTCGCGGGTCCAAAGACCCCAGACAGTCCTGCTGGAGAGGCCAGGCGGTTTTTAGGGGTTAGGGCGTGGGTTCAGACCCACGCCCTAACCTCAGGACAGGGGAAGAACGTATAGGTTGCGGTGCAACTGCCCAGTCAGCTCCCGAGGGAGCCCGGTTTGGATGCACCGCAAGCGTAAGAAGGAAGCGGGAAAAGAGAAGCGAGAGGAGAAAGAAAAAAAAGAGTGAAAAGGGTTGTCCCCCCTCAAGGGGGGGCATCCAACCCCGGCCCAAAGGCCAAAAATGTAGTCCCGAGAGGTAGGACTACACTTTGATCTTAGCCAAAAGGCCGAGAAGCGATGCAATTCATTAGCACGTAATTAAAATCCATTCTTTCACACCTCGTACTTAGTTCTGGCCAAAAGCCGGGCAAACAGTAGCAAAGCAATTCCGACGTCCACCCATGCACAACCAGCATTGTGCACCGACAGCGGCAGCGCTGGCTTCACGGCATTGCTTTTATCCCCAGTCCGCTTGAAGTTTCTAGTTTCGCTTACAAACATGTTAAAACTGAAACCTTCTTTTTCCCAGAGGTCGAAGCCACGCGTGCTTGCTTGCATGCGTACTCTCTATGCGCCCATGACGTCACACCAAATGCTTGCCGGCGAACATTATCAGCCATGTCGCGAGGGATGCTACAGCACTTGTTTTAAAAACTGATGCATAGTGTACATGTCCAACTCGAGCACCAAAGTCTGGAAGGAAAAAAAAAAAAAAAAATGACTGCGCAAAATGTGAATACGTCACCCATCCAACATGGCTTCTACGCCGGCTGCCCAAGCAACGCCTCTGCAACGACGCCCACAATCATCGGCAAAAAGGTGGTGCCTTTGGCTGCTTCAGCACGCTCAACATATGCCTTGCAAGTTCCGACGTGGCGGAACACCGCACCGAGGTCGACGAAGGTCCTGCCGTGAAAGGCAGACCCGGGAATGCGTGCGAAACGTCTACCGCGTGGGTTGTGAAGCCGGTGAATGAAGGATCATGTGGCAGAGGGTGACGGAACGTGAGTGTGCGACTTGCCGCTGCGATGTCGTTCAAGCGTTCAACGGGCCGGCAGGTTCTGTCTGTCGTGGTCGAAAACGTCCGAGTCAAAGTTTTGCTGATTCCGAGGGGTAGGAGTGCTATGGTGGCGTGTACGAGGCGCTGGTGCGGCGCTCCGTCGATCGTGCCGGACGGACATGAGGCGGCCGAAGGCGGTCGTCAAGTGGTCGCGGAAATCAGTGGAGAAGTACTCGCCTGCGCTTTTCGTCGAAGACTCGCGACAGACGGTCTTCGGGAGACACGGGTGGTTGCACAAATGCGACCGTGCGTCAACGTGCAGCCATATTCGTGGATTATTTCGCCCCATTACGATAGCTTCGTCACTGCGCTCGCTGGTGTTGCTTGTTTTTGTTGACCTTCACTTGTGGCTCACACCCACTGTGGGGGATTGGCTGGTTTGTTGTTCTGCTTCTTCGACTTCTACATACTCGGCTTAGTGAAGCTGTGAGGAGTGACGAGTGGGTACGGAGGCAAAGCGCGCCCGGGGCGTGATCTCACGCGTCCTGGGGTCCACGTCGCTTCAGGTACGTGCGTGGTGCGTCCGTACGTCTAGTGCGCAATTTTCTTGGAACTTCCAGCAACTGGCAATTCCATTGAGGTGAGCGTGCGAGGATGTTCGTTGTAATTAACGAGAGCCAACGGTGGATGAGCTGGTATGAGATGGTGTTCAGAAATGAAGTGTTTGATCAACAAGGCGATGCCCGCCGTGGTGGTCTGATGGCCGTAAGGTACTCGGCTGCTGACCCGCAGGTGGTGGGATCGAATCCCGGCCGCGGCGGCTGCATTTCCCTGTGCTCAGATTAGGGTGCACGTGAAAGAACCCCAGGTGGTCGAAATTTTCCCATAATCATATGGTGGTTTTGGGACGTCAAACCCCAAAGGTCAGTGGACATAGGAAAAGCACATCGGGGCTTTGCCGCTCCACCGTACAGCAGGTGTGTGCGGAGTGGGTCGTGTGGCGTTCTTTGCGATTTTAATTTGTGATGGGGAATAGTGTAGATGCGTAGACGTGGCGAGAGCACGCGTCTTCAGGTTCAGACGCCGCGTGAAGATGTGAAATAAAAATGCCTTCGCTTGCCACTGCAACTGTAAACAGAAACACCAACCAAACCCCATTTTCTAGAGGCTTTTTTATTTTTCGTTGCGAAACGGGTGAATTCGAAAAGCGGAAATAGCTTGGCACATACATACACACTTCTACACACATACATACATACACATCGCACATGCATACACATCGTATACACACTTCTAGCTTTCCTCCGAAACAGTAATGATAATTTCCTCAATAGTTTTATTGATATGAGTAGGAATGTTAAAAAAAATAAGAAACTTGAGTATGTACGTGTGAACATAACAAAATAAAAGAGACCCTCCATATATGAAATACACACGGAAACATTTATTTTCCCAGAGCAATCGTAAGTGCAAACACAGCTAGCGCACTCCCTGCCCGCGAATACCGCGTCAGCCGGGGCGGCGTGCCGCCACCGTCTCGGACACTCGACGCACCCACGCCGTTTACCCCGGTATCATGGGTAAATCCGAACACTCCTTCTATCATTGAATTTATTGTCGAACTCACCCCGCAGGGGGTGAGTGGGCCGATCCCGGAGGTAGTGCAATACCGGGCCAACCCGTGGCGGAGGTGAAGCAAGCTTCAAGCACTCCGCCGCATCACAAAAATAAGTTTAATATCTTGGATCCAAATAGGATCCGTATCAGATATTAAGCTGATAAGAACAGAGTGAGGTTGTCAAAAGAGGCAGCACACAAGAGAGAAGTAGAAGTCTCGGCCTTGCTGGCCCGATCAAAGGCCGCCCGGACCTCCGGGACCACCGGGCCTGACCAAGGGTGCGGCGCCCTACCGGCTGCCCCAGCGTCCACCCTTTCTCACCAAAGGGCTTGGCCAGTCGTCATGGCTTAGAGCCATGGTGGAGCTGCATTGGAGCAGGCCGGCAGAGCAGGGGCTGAGCCGCACGTCCACCCAGGGCCGGGGAACCCTGGGCTTAGTCGGGAAGGCCGCCTTGGGCGACCACCCGCCAGCTAAGCAAGCGACCCCAGAGCTTATAGCTCAATACAGCGGTGATAGCGGGGTGAGCCTTTTGCCCACCGCGGAGCGTCACTCCCCTGCTGCCGCACCCCGAAGAGAGGCCGCAAGCGGATCCCGCAGGCATAACACCTTCGCGGGTCCAAAGACCCCAGACAGTCCTGCTGGAGAGGCCAGGCGGTCAGGGGTGGGTTTGGACCCACGCCCTGACCTCAGGACAGGGGAAGAACGTATAAGTTGCGGTGCAACTGCCCAGTCAGCTCCCGAAGGAACCCGGTTTGGATGCACCGCAAGCGTAAGAAGGAAGCGGGAAAAGAGAAGCGAGAGGAGAAAGAAAAAAAAGAGTGAAAAGGGTTGTCCCCCCTCAAGGGGGGGCATCCAACCCCGGCCCAAAGGCCAAAAATGTAGTCCCGAGAGGTAGGACTACACTTTGATCTTAGCCAAAAGGCCGAGAAGCGATGCAATTCATTAGCACGTAATTAAAATCCATTCTTTCACACCTCGTACTTAGTTCTGGCCAAAAGCCGGGCAAACAGTAGCAAAGCAATTCCGACGTCCACCCATGCACAACCAGCATTGTGCACCGACAGCGGCAGCGCTGGCTTCACGGCATTGCTTTTATCCCCAGTCCGCTTGAAGTTTCTAGTTTCGCTTACAAACATGTTAAAACTGAAACCTTCTTTTTCCCAGAGGTCGAAGCCACGCGTGCTTGCTTGCATGCGTACTCTCTATGCGCCCATGACGTCACACCAAATGCTTGCCGGCGAACATTATCAGCCATGTCGCGAGGGATGCTACAGCACTTGTTTTAAAAACTGATGCATAGTGTACATGTCCAACTCGAGCACCAAAGTCTGGAAGGAAAAAAAAAAAAAAATGACTGCGCAAAATGTGAATACGTCACCCATCCAACATGGCTTCTACGCCGGCTGCCCAAGCAACGCCTCTGCAACGACGCCCACAATCATCGGCAAAAAGGTGGTGCCTTTGGCTGCTTCAGCACGCTCAACATATGCCTTGCAAGTTCCGACGTGGCGGAACACCGCACCGAGGTCGACGAAGGTCCTGCCGTGAAAGGCAGACCCGGGAATGCGTGCGAAACGTCTACCGCGTGGGTTGTGAAGCCGGTGAATGAAGGATCATGTGGCAGAGGGTGACGGAACGTGAGTGTGCGACTTGCCGCTGCGATGTCGTTCAAGCGTTCAACGGGCCGGCAGGTTCTGTCTGTCGTGGTCGAAAACGTCCGAGTCAAAGTTTTGCTGATTCCGAGGGGTAGGAGTGCTATGGTGGCGTGTACGAGGCGCTGGTGCGGCGCTCCGTCGATCGTGCCGGACGGACATGAGGCGGCCGAAGGCGGTCGTCAAGTGGTCGCGGAAATCAGTGGAGAAGTACTCGCCTGCGCTTTTCGTCGAAGACTCGCGACAGACGGTCTTCGGGAGACACGGGTGGTTGCACAAATGCGACCGTGCGTCAACGTGCAGCCATATTCGTGGATTATTTCGCCCCATTACGATAGCTTCGTCACTGCGCTCGCTGGTGTTGCTTGTTTTTGTTGACCTTCACTTGTGGCTCACACCCACTGTGGGGGATTGGCTGGTTTGTTGTTCTGCTTCTTCGACTTCTACATACTCGGCTTAGTGAAGCTGTGAGGAGTGACGAGTGGGTACGGAGGCAAAGCGCGCCCGGGGCGTGATCTCACGCGTCCTGGGGTCCACGTCGCTTCAGGTACGTGCGTGGTGCGTCCGTACGTCTAGTGCGCAATTTTCTTGGAACTTCCAGCAACTGGCAATTCCATTGAGGTGAGCGTGCGAGGATGTTCGTTGTAATTAACGAGAGCCAACGGTGGATGAGCTGGTATGAGATGGTGTTCAGAAATGAAGTGTTTGATCAACAAGGCGATGCCCGCCGTGGTGGTCTGATGGCCGTAAGGTACTCGGCTGCTGACCCGCAGGTGGTGGGATCGAATCCCGGCCGCGGCGGCTGCATTTCCCTGTGCTCAGATTAGGGTGCACGTGAAAGAACCCCAGGTGGTCGAAATTTTCCCATAATCATATGGTGGTTTTGGGACGTCAAACCCCAAAGGTCAGTGGACATAGGAAAAGCACATCGGGGCTTTGCCGCTCCACCGTACAGCAGGTGTGTGCGGAGTGGGTCGTGTGGCGTTCTTTGCGATTTTAATTTGTGATGGGGAATAGTGTAGATGCGTAGACGTGGCGAGAGCACGCGTCTTCAGGTTCAGACGCCGCGTGAAGATGTGAAATAAAAATGCCTTCGCTTGCCACTGCAACTGTAAACAGAAACACCAACCAAACCCCATTTTCTAGAGGCTTTTTTATTTTTCGTTGCGAAACGGGTGAATTCGAAAAGCGGAAATAGCTTGGCACATACATACACACTTCTACACACATACATACATACACATCGCACATGCATACACATCGTATACACACTTCTAGCTTTCCTCCGAAACAGTAATGATAATTTCCTCAATAGTTTTATTGATATGAGTAGGAATGTTAAAAAAAATAAGAAACTTGAGTATGTACGTGTGAACATAACAAAATAAAAGAGACCCTCCATATATGAAATACACACGGAAACATTTATTTTCCCAGAGCAATCGTAAGTGCAAACACAGCTAGCGCACTCCCTGCCCGCGAATACCGCGTCAGCCGGGGCGGCGTGCCGCCACCGTCTCGGACACTCGACGCACCCACGCCGTTTACCCCGGTATCATGGGTAAATCCGAACACTCCTTCTATCATTGAATTTATTGTCGAACTCACCCCGCAGGGGGTGAGTGGGCCGATCCCGGAGGTAGTGCAATACCGGGCCAACCCGTGGCGGAGGTGAAGCAAGCTTCAAGCACTCCGCCGCATCACAAAAATAAGTTTAATATCTTGGATCCAAATAGGATCCGTATCAGATATTAAGCTGATAAGAACAGATACTACACAAGGAGAAGTTTATTCAACTCTCAACGCATGAAACAAAAAAAACAGTACAGTATGCACCGCCGGGTAATCGGCTGATAACTACATCAAATACATGAGTTACTTATAGCACAGAAAAAAAACAAAGTAACATTGAACAACGGATGTGTGTATATACAAAGGTGAGTAAACAAGGCGTACAGAGAAACGAAAAAAACACGCGGGCTATATACATATATACAATGCCGGGAAAACAAGATGAGCAATGGATATCAGTTTCCCCACGAATGAATATAGACGCTGGGGGGGGGGGGGGGTACACAACAAGGTCTGAGTTACACCTCAAAAGATTGACACATGGGATGCATGTAGAACGCACAACTTAAACATAAGGTGTTGGAGCCGGAGGGGGGGGGGGGGGGGTTAGAAGGGAGTGATTGGGGCGGCTAGCTTGCCGTCCCTGAGGAAGAAAAATTTCGTATGCCAGCGACGGAGGAACTTTTCCTCGCCGCTGGCTTCGAGTTCGGCCGATAAATAGGCCCACAGCAGCCTTCGGATCCTCGAGACTGCCGGAAACGCGGCTCGTACTGGTTTCCTGCGCGCTTCCGCAAGCGATCGCCTCTGCCATAAAACCAACACTGTGAAAATCACCACGAGTTGGGCGAAGGCGCCTTTGTTACGTTTGTGGTTGGGAGGGGTGCGGATGCCGAAGGAGTGGGCCACCATGCGCCACACGGGTTTCACCGCGACGCATTCAAACAACGCGTGCTCCTGCGTTTCCACGACGCGACAGTTGGGGCAGCTAGCATTCGGGACTATGCCTAATTTGTTAAGGCGCTGTCTTGTAGGTAGGACGTGCCAGGCCTTTTTAAGGAGCAAATCGTGCGCCTCGCGGGGGATGCCGCAACGGAGGGAGCCAAGTTCGCTCTGCGCGCGCTTGGCCCGTTTTCGGTCGGCATCGCTTAGCTGGTTCATCGTGATGGCCTCGACGATGCGTGCTGGCGGGTCTTCGTCTACGTCACAGCCGGGTAGTTCATTCCCCAACATGCGCATTGTTGCCGCTGCCGTTTTATAGTAGGGCGCGGGTGCTTCAGCAAAAGGACCGGTGTGTCGGCCAGCGTCCAGCCAGTCGTGCCTGGCACCGCTCCAGTAGAGGAGGAGGTTGTGGCCAACGTAATCGCTCGCGCGCGCGAGCGCTCGGGCGGTTTTAAGGGCTAGAATTCTGCCTACGCTCTGTACATGTGGAAGGCCGAGACCCCCTTCGGATACTGCCAGGTGTAAGAGGTGTCTTTTTAAAGGTGGCGGTTTCCCTTCCCACAAGTACGCCGTGATGAGCTTGGACAGCTGGTTTATCGTCCTTGCGGGCATCACTGCTACTCGACTTGCGTACAAAGCAAGTGCGCAAATACTCGTTTTAACCGCCAGCGCTTTCTCGCGCAACGAGAGGTCTCGCAGGCCTGCACGCTCTGCCATTTGAGCGGCCCTTTCAAGGACGCGGGACCACGTTGACGGTGCGACTCCCTCGCTCGAAAAATATATACCGAGTACCTTTACTGTGTTGACCGCTTGAAAGGTGCCGATGGCATGCGCAGGGAAATTGCCGAAGCGAAGGGCCCTGCACTTTTCCTCGTTCAGCTGCGCTCCGGACGCTGCCGCGTAGAATGCGAAGAGCTGACGAAAACGGTCGAGGCTACTGGCGTCCCTCACGAAAAGGGAGATGTCATCGGCATAACCAAGGATCTTTAGTTCCGCAGTTCCTGTGAGCGGGAGGCCCCGAATACGCGTGTCACCGGCTACGGACGTGAGCAGGGGCTCTATGGAAAGCACAAACAGGGTCGGGCCAAGTGGGCATCCCTGTCTGATCCCACGCGTGTACTGGAAGGTGTCCGTAGTGGAGCCGTTCACAACCACATGGCACCTGAGGTCCGAGTACAGGAGCTTGATGATGTTAACAAACCCTGCCGGGAGGCCAAACTCTCGGAGCGTTTCGAACAGGTAGGCGTGCCTGACCCGGTCGAAGGCCTTGGCCTGGTCGAGGGAAAGAAAAGCTCCTGATACTCTTTTCTCGGTGGCGTACTGAAAGGCGTCTCTAGTCATGTTCAGGTTGGCAAACAGTGATCTGCCCGGAACTGCGCAGGTTTGGTGCGGCGCGATGATGTCCGGCAGAAAGGTCTTTAAACGGCTGTTTAGAATAGAGGCGACAATCTTGTAATCCGCATTCAGTAGCGTGATAGGGCGCCATGACGTGGGGTCGTTCGGTGGTGAGCCTTCCTTAAGTATCAGGACCACGCGCCCCATGGCAAACGAGGCGGGTTTCGCGTGGCCTTCGAGAATGCTGTTGATTACGCCAAGTAGCGGCTCGCTCAGGATACTAAAAAAGGTCGCATAAAACCCTGCAGTGAGGCCATCCGCGCCGGGAGCTGAGTTCGGTGGCATAGACTGGATGGCGGCCCACAATTCCTGCATCGTCGCTGCGCCGCATAAGGTCGGGCATTCACCTTCATCGAGGTGTTTCAAGAATTGGTACAGTTCTGACCGGTGCGGTAGCTCCGATGAGGTCGTTATGGGCTCCGGTTCGCGGAAAGCGGTCTCGAAGTGGCGTCGAAAGGTCGCCTCGATCTCTGCTGGGTCTTCCGTGAGTGTGCCGTCTGGGCGCCTTACTTGTAGGATCCGTACTGAGCCGTTGCCGCTTACTTCGCGCAGGTCCTCTTCCCGGTGCCCCTCTGAGGTGGTTCGGAACGCGCACTTCTCGCCGGTGATGGCTCGTTGCAGTCGTGCATGCTGTACCTTAAGCGCGGCAAGATAGTCGCGAGTGCAGGAAGTGAGACACTCGGCGTTCTGGACGATGCGCATCCTGCGCAGCAGCTCGTTCATCTGAGCCGTAATGCGTTTTTTTCTCGCTCTGCCCTCTTGTTGTAAATGCGCCTTCCAGGTCGCCTTGAGGTCGTCCCAGACGGCCGGGGTCACTCGGGGGGTCGCTCTGATTGTGGCTTCAATGCGTTGCTGCATCAGGGGGGTGGAAACCGGGTCATTTAATAAAGCCGGATCTAGGCGCCACGACGCGTTTGCTGGACTGGGGCCGGGCTTCCCGCGCACGGTTGTCACCAACGGGACGTGATCCGAAATGCCCGCCAAGGCAGGAGGCAACGGGAGCACCTCACACGCCTCAAGGGAAGGTAACAAAAGGTCAGGTAAGTAGGCGCGGTCGAGCCTACTGGCGGTGGTCCTCGACATGCGAGTGGGACCGAATGCGTTATCATGCTGGAGAACCCATGCATCCGAGAGTCGCAGTCGGCGAAGGAGTCTGACAAGGTCTTTCGCGTGGTAGGCTGAGCCTCCGCGACCTGGGCCCCTGATGTCCCTTGTGGTGTCGACGACACAGTTGAAGTCGCCGAGGACTACATGCGGGAGGGGCGCTTGCAAGGACTCGCCGAGCTCTCTAAAAAAGGTGTTCGTTTCCGTTCTCGTTGTTGGCGCGTACACATTAACGAGCCGTACTTTGCGACCGTCGATGAAGATGTCCAGGATTAGCGTACGGCCGTCGGCGCCAAACACGCAATGAGCCTTTTGCCTGAACCTTCCAGAGACGAAGACGACTCCGACCCCGCATGACTTGGCCCGCGTCAAGGAAAAGAAGGCATCGACCTGGCAAAGGTTCCGAAAAAGGGTGACATCGAGGAGGGAACGGAAATTCGCCTCTTGGACGAACAGCAGGTCAATGTCATGGAGCTTGGCCAAAGAGATGACGGCGGTTTGCTTCGTCTTATCGCGGAACCCGCGTACGTTCCAGGTGGCGAAACGCAGCCGGTCAGCCATAAAGCGGAGCTAGGAGGGGAGAGGGGGCGAGTTTACGAAAGGGTGAGTGCATGGCGCGCCAGGGGAAAGGGACACAGAGGGAGAAGGAAGGGAGCGCAGTGGGGGAAGGGCGCTGCCATCCGGGGTGGGGTCGGCGTACTAGGCGCTGGAATCGCCGGCTTGAGGGGGCGGGTCCCCTTCGCTTTCCGCGCGCTCGCCCAACTTCTGTGATTTCGCTTTCGGAGGGGCGTCGCTGTCGCTGCTCCTCGCGCCGAGCCCGGCCCGTCGCTGCTTCGTCTCTCCGCTCGTCGCTCGTTCTCTCGGATCGCTCTTAACACCCTCTCCTGTGCGTCGGCGCGAGCGCGAGCGCGAGCGTGTCCTCTGATCGCGGCCAGTCGCGGTCTGAGCTGTAATCGGGTCCCGGTTTCGGCAGAGACTGGGCAACGCATGGTCAGAGGAGGGCGCAGGGAGGGGTATCAGGCTTGGTTGAGCGCGGACTTCAGGGAGCACGTAGTACCCGCGACTCACGATGGGCAAGTCCTCTCGGGCGGGGTCTTGGCTCCTTTCTTCCAAGTCCAGGGGAGTGACTGGAGCCAGCACGTTAGTGGGTGGGTTTGCGACAAGGAGGCTCGCTGCTTCTTGCTCAGAGGCACCAGTAAGGGCTTTAGGCGCGACAGAGGAACCCTGGCGGCCGGGCCCGCCTAGCGGGCGTGCGGGCTGCGTGGTGGGTGACGATTGTGCAGAGACCGTCTCGAGGTCACTGGTGTCTGTTTCAGACGACGTGGTGGCGACGTCGTCAACGCTTCCCGGCTTCTCCCCTTCGTTGGCAGACGAAGTGTCCGCACTGCTGCCTGTGGGCGGGCCAGTATTGCAGTTGCGGTCCTCGGGTGGGAGCCCCTTCCCAATGGTGCGAGGTGCAGTCCTTGGCGATAGCACCTGTAGGCGTGGGGCACTGGCGGCCTTCGATACGGCAGGGCCGCTTACATGTACAAGTGAGGGGGTGGTATCAGTCAGTGTGGGGAAACCGCGGGCGGCAGACGCGTAAGAGCGCCTCCGAAAACACTCGCGCGTCCCGTGGTGGCCGCCACAGCGTTTACATTCGGCCTCGCAGCCCTCCGTATCGTGGCCAAAAATGCCACACCGTCTGCAGTACGCGGCAGAACATGCGGTCGCCATATGTCCGACCTCGCCGCAGCGGGCGCACACGCGACGCATCCCACGGTATTCACACATGACTTTGTGCCCCGCTATTGTCATGAAATTAGGAACAGGCCGGGACATTTCTATTTTGACTAGCCTCACACCATTTAGCTTAGTCTGGCGAGTCGCCAAGGTGGCGAAGGAAATGCTCTTAATTTTGCCGAAAGGGGCAAGAGCATTACTAAGGGCCTCATCAGACAAGAAAGCCGGGTAGCGGTAGACGTTCACGTACGTTACCGGCGGCCCGACTGCCTCTACCGGCACCTTCACCCCATTCACCGTGAAACCCTCCGCCACCATTAGGCTCGTCGCCTGACTAGCATTGCGAGTACACACAAGGAACTTTGCGCCCCCCATGTGCTGAAGCACGAATACACTATCATCACCAGCGGTTAATTCTACTGCATCAATCAGATCGTCAACAGAGACATCGCCCTCGGGCGCGGAAAACATGAAACAATTCTCCCTCACCGGGAGCTCAACTGGCATGGCCATACTGGTGGGCGGATCCCGCAAGCCGCCGGGGGGGGCGAGGCTCTGGGACGACTCGTGACGTGCAGTCAAGCTGCACACTGGTAGGCAGCGGCTCAGCTGAGGCGGGGGCCGCTTGGGGTCTGGTGATGGCAGGGGTCGCCGCTAGGAGCTCCGGGGCAGCAGGGGCGGACCGGGGGCCTGGCTCGACCTGGCATGTAGAGGGTCTCCGGGCGGGAAGGCCCGAAACCCAAGGGTGGCAGCCGCGTGCACGAGGCTGCGGCGGCGAAGGGCTTGCACTGGTTCTGGGGCTCGAACTCCGAGAGGGCCCGGGGGCCGACGCCGACGTGACGTGACCCCGGGACTCGCGCGAGGGCTCGTAAAAAACAGCTAACTCGACACTTTGATCTTAGCCAAAAGGCCGAGAAGCGATGCAATTCATTAGCACGTAATTAAAATCCATTCTTTCACACCTCGTACTTAGTTCTGGCCAAAAGCCGGGCAAACAGTAGCAAAGCAATTCCGACGTCCACCCATGCACAACCAGCATTGTGCACCGACAGCGGCAGCGCTGGCTTCACGGCATTGCTTTTATCCCCAGTCCGCTTGAAGTTTCTAGTTTCGCTTACAAACATGTTAAAACTGAAACCTTCTTTTTCCCAGAGGTCGAAGCCACGCGTGCTTGCTTGCATGCGTACTCTCTATGCGCCCATGACGTCACACCAAATGCTTGCCGGCGAACATTATCAGCCATGTCGCGAGGGATGCTACAGCACTTGTTTTAAAAACTGATGCATAGTGTACATGTCCAACTCGAGCACCAAAGTCTGGAAGGAAAAAAAAAAAAAAAATGACTGCGCAAAATGTGAATACGTCACCCATCCAACATGGCTTCTACGCCGGCTGCCCAAGCAACGCCTCTGCAACGACGCCCACAATCATCGGCAAAAAGGTGGTGCCTTTGGCTGCTTCAGCACGCTCAACATATGCCTTGCAAGTTCCGACGTGGCGGAACACCGCACCGAGGTCGACGAAGGTCCTGCCGTGAAAGGCAGACCCGGGAATGCGTGCGAAACGTCTACCGCGTGGGTTGTGAAGCCGGTGAATGAAGGATCATGTGGCAGAGGGTGACGGAACGTGAGTGTGCGACTTGCCGCTGCGATGTCGTTCAAGCGTTCAACGGGCCGGCAGGTTCTGTCTGTCGTGGTCGAAAACGTCCGAGTCAAAGTTTTGCTGATTCCGAGGGGTAGGAGTGCTATGGTGGCGTGTACGAGGCGCTGGTGCGGCGCTCCGTCGATCGTGCCGGACGGACATGAGGCGGCCGAAGGCGGTCGTCAAGTGGTCGCGGAAATCAGTGGAGAAGTACTCGCCTGCGCTTTTCGTCGAAGACTCGCGACAGACGGTCTTCGGGAGACACGGGTGGTTGCACAAATGCGACCGTGCGTCAACGTGCAGCCATATTCGTGGATTATTTCGCCCCATTACGATAGCTTCGTCACTGCGCTCGCTGGTGTTGCTTGTTTTTGTTGACCTTCACTTGTGGCTCACACCCACTGTGGGGGATTGGCTGGTTTGTTGTTCTGCTTCTTCGACTTCTACATACTCGGCTTAGTGAAGCTGTGAGGAGTGACGAGTGGGTACGGAGGCAAAGCGCGCCCGGGGCGTGATCTCACGCGTCCTGGGGTCCACGTCGCTTCAGGTACGTGCGTGGTGCGTCCGTACGTCTAGTGCGCAATTTTCTTGGAACTTCCAGCAACTGGCAATTCCATTGAGGTGAGCGTGCGAGGATGTTCGTTGTAATTAACGAGAGCCAACGGTGGATGAGCTGGTATGAGATGGTGTTCAGAAATGAAGTGTTTGATCAACAAGGCGATGCCCGCCGTGGTGGTCTGATGGCCGTAAGGTACTCGGCTGCTGACCCGCAGGTGGTGGGATCGAATCCCGGCCGCGGCGGCTGCATTTCCCTGTGCTCAGATTAGGGTGCACGTGAAAGAACCCCAGGTGGTCGAAATTTTCCCATAATCATATGGTGGTTTTGGGACGTCAAACCCCAAAGGTCAGTGGACATAGGAAAAGCACATCGGGGCTTTGCCGCTCCACCGTACAGCAGGTGTGTGCGGAGTGGGTCGTGTGGCGTTCTTTGCGATTTTAATTTGTGATGGGGAATAGTGTAGATGCGTAGACGTGGCGAGAGCACGCGTCTTCAGGTTCAGACGCCGCGTGAAGATGTGAAATAAAAATGCCTTCGCTTGCCACTGCAACTGTAAACAGAAACACCAACCAAACCCCATTTTCTAGAGGCTTTTTTATTTTTCGTTGCGAAACGGGTGAATTCGAAAAGCGGAAATAGCTTGGCACATACATACACACTTCTACACACATACATACATACACATCGCACATGCATACACATCGTATACACACTTCTAGCTTTCCTCCGAAACAGTAATGATAATTTCCTCAATAGTTTTATTGATATGAGTAGGAATGTTAAAAAAAATAAGAAACTTGAGTATGTACGTGTGAACATAACAAAATAAAAGAGACCCTCCATATATGAAATACACACGGAAACATTTATTTTCCCAGAGCAATCGTAAGTGCAAACACAGCTAGCGCACTCCCTGCCCGCGAATACCGCGTCAGCCGGGGCGGCGTGCCGCCACCGTCTCGGACACTCGACGCACCCACGCCGTTTACCCCGGTATCATGGGTAAATCCGAACACTCCTTCTATCATTGAATTTATTGTCGAACTCACCCCGCAGGGGGTGAGTGGGCCGATCCCGGAGGTAGTGCAATACCGGGCCAACCCGTGGCGGAGGTGAAGCAAGCTTCAAGCACTCCGCCGCATCACAAAAATAAGTTTAATATCTTGGATCCAAATAGGATCCGTATCAGATATTAAGCTGATAAGAACAGATACTACAACAAGGAGAAGTTTATTTAACTCCAAACATGTATACTCAGGTCACTGACTTATACATAATACTCAGCCGGCACTTCGGCTGGTCACAATAGTTTGGCGCGATCATTGGAGCGCCGCGTTACAGGAACAACACGTATGTGAATAGGTGCGCCTGAACGGGAAAACAATACATATGCAGTCATTTTAACAGGCTCTCCCACGCCCGACTCGCAAATTAACATGCAAGTGTGTACACTATGCACCCGGCCTACATAAAATAAATACATGCAACATTTATTAAATTTATACAATGCTACGCAGTGAGCGCTCTGCGCAGCGCGGCGGCGCTGCGCAGGGCAAGCACATTGCAGCGCGGTCGTGTGCGCATCTGCTCAAAACAGGATAAAGCTTGTTCGTTTATCGAGGGAGCAGTTAGGCTCCTGCGTGATACCCTATGTATCGCTCATTTGAATAAAAGGGTGGGAGGTGGTGGGGAGGGGGGCCTCGGACGGCGGTCCGGAACTAAAAAAAGGTGGGAGGGGGGGGGGGGTGTCAGTAGGGGATGATCGGGGAAACGAGCTTTCCGTTTCTCAAAAAGAAAAACTTGGTGTGCCAGCGGCGCAAAAACTTTTCCTCCCCGCCAGCTTCTAGCGCTTCGGACAGGAATGCCCACACCATCAAGCGAATGTTCGCTACTACCGGAAATGCCGCCCTCACTGGCGAGCGGCGCGCTTCCGCGAGGGAGCGACGCTTCCAAATCGCGAAGAGCGTGCATGCCACGACCAGTTTAGCGAAGGCGCCTTTGTTTCGCCTGAGATAGGGGGGAGGGCGGATGCGGAAACATCGTGCGATGATGCGCCACACAGGCTTGGCGGCCGTGCAATCAACTAGGGCGTGTTTCTGCGTTTCCGTTTCGCGGCAATTCGGGCAACGCGCGTTCGGGACGATGCCGAGTTTGTGCAGGCGCTGCCGCGTTGGCAGCACGTTATACGCCTTCTGCCACGCAAAGTCATGGGTCGCCTTTGGCTGGCCGTGGAAGGTTGTTGGCAGGGCTCGAAGAGCGTTTCTGGCCACCGTTTTCTCCTCGTCGGATAGTTGGGCGCGGTTGAGGGCTTCCGCGATTCGGGTGGGCGGGTCGGCGTCAACGTCGCAGTCCGGCGTCTCTTTGGTAAGCATGCGCATCGTCGCTGATGCTGTCCTGTAGAAATGCGAGGGTATTTCTGCGTGTGGCCCGGAGTGTCTGCTTGCGCCCAACCAACTATTTGTTGCGCCACTCCAGTATAGGAGCAGGCCTCTCCCGAGGTAATCGCCCGCTTGGAAGAGGGAGCGCGCCGTCTTCACAGCGAGGATTTTGCTTAGGGTGAGGGCGTGCGGTAGCCCAAGCCCCCCCTCTGTCACAGCCATCTGTAGGAGGCTTCGCCGCACCGGTGGAGGTTTGTGGTTCCAAAGGAATGCGTTTAGCATCTTGTTGATCTGGGTTGCCACTTTCACAGGCATGACAGCAACCCGGCTCGTGTAGAGGGCTAGTGCGCAAACACACGTTTTCGCGGCGAGAGCCTTCTCATGAATGGACAGACTGTGCCGGCTCGCTCTTTCGATGAAGTGGCGAGCCCTGTCTAGGACTCGCGTCCACGTTGTCACCGCCACTCCCTCGCATGTGTAGTAAATGCCCAGCACTTTCACCGTAGATACGATGCTGATTTCTCCGATTGCCTCGGCGGGGAAGCCACCGAACAGGAGGGCCTTACTCTTGGCTTCGTTCAGCAAGGCGCCCGATATTCCTGCGTAGGTGCTGAAGATCCGACGGAAGTGCTCCATACTGCTTGGGTTCCGGACGAACAGGGAGACGTCGTCAGCGTATGCTAACACCTTTAGTTCGTCAGAGCCCGTCAGGGGTAGGCCTCTAAACTGCGGGTCACATGCGAGGTTTGTAAGTAGGGGTTCCAGTGACAGGATGAAGAGCGTCGGGCCCAACGGGCACCCCTGTCTTATTCCGCGCGTGTATTGGAATCCAGCCGACTCGGACCCGTTGACTACGACGCTGCCTCTCAGATCTTTATACAGGAGTTCTAGTATAGAGACGAAGTCCGCTGGGAGGCCGAAATGACGGAGCATTTCGAACAGGTATGCATGCCGCACCCTGTCGAAGGCCTTCGCCTGGTCCAGCGACAAGAAGGCTCCCTTAATTTTCTTTGCTGCGGCGAACTCGAATGCGTCTCTTGTGAGCGAAAGATTCGCAAACATAGATCTGCCTGGCACGGCGCAGGTCTGGTGCGGGGCTACCATGTCTGGGAGGAAGAGTTTGAGCCGATTGTTGACTATGGTTGCCACGATTTTATAGTCAACATTAAGAAGGGTAATCGGACGCCAAGACGCCGGGTCACATGGGGGGGCTCCGTCTTTCAAGATCAGGACGATCCGTCCGTGGCGGAAAGAGTCCGGCTTCACCCGTTGCTTGAGAACCAGGTTTACAACCTCAAGGAGGTGATTACCAAGAGTCTCAAGAAAAGCAACATAGAAAGCAGCCGTGAGGCCGTCTGTTCCTGGGGCAGAAGTTGGGGGCATGGTGCCTAAGGCGCAACGAAGCTCCTCAATCGTTGCTTCGCCACACAAAGTCGTGTAGTCAGCCTCGTCCAAGCGCCGGAGATTCCTGCAGAGATCGCTTGTTGCTCTTGGTAGCCCAGGTTCACAGGGCTCAGTCTGCTGGAAGGCCGACCTGAAGTGGTCCCGGAAGATGGCTGCAATCTCGGCCTGGTCTTCTGTGATCGTCCCGTCAGGACGCCTGGCCTCAGTGATCTTTGAGCAGCCATTCCCGTTCACCTCCCACAGATCGACTTCCGTTGTGTCTGCCGCGGTACTCTGCGTCGCCTTTGGCCTCCGCGTCAACTCTTGTAGGAGTCTGCCGTACTGGACCTCCAAGGCCCCAAGGTAGTCTTTTGTGCAGGCAGTTAGGGTGTCGGCACCTTCGATTATTCTCTTCCTCCGCAGAAGCTCATTCATTTCTCTGGTTATTCTTTTTTTTCGTTTCCTGCCCTCTCTTTGCAGGAGCCCTTTCCACACATTCTTCAGGTGGTCCCAGACTTCAGGGGTGACCTGGGGGGCTTCTTTCAGCGAGTTTGCGATGAGGTCCTGAAGAATCGGGGCGCAAGTTTTGTCAGCCAACAGCGCCGAGTCGAGTCGCCAGCGCGTGCTGCCGGTAGGAAGACCGGGCGTTCCCTTGACCGTTGTGAGGACTGGGGCATGGTCAGTTTGCCCTTGCAGGAAGTCCGGCAGGGCTAGGACTTCGCACGACATAATGGAGGGGAGGAGGAAGTCCGGGACGTAAGCCCGGTCGATCCTGCTTGCCGTGGTTCTTGATGACCGGGTGGGAACGAAGGTGTCATCGTGGAGATGGACCCATACATCCGTGAGCCGCAGGTGCCGAAGGATCTTCACCAGTTCTTTGGCGTGGTAGGTTGATCCCCCTCGGCCTGGACCCCGGATGTCTCTCGTCGAGTCAACCACGCAGTTGAAGTCACCAAGAATCACGTGTGGCAGAGGATCGGTTAGGCATTCATGGAGTTCCTTAAAAAAGGAATTTGTATCCGCGCGCGTCACTGGGGCGTATACGTTCGTAAAACGGACTCTCCTTCCGTCCACGTATATGTCTAGCATGATCGAGCGGCCATTTGCTGAAAAAAAACAGTGGGAGCCCTGCCGGTAGCGACCCGAAACGAAAATGACCCCGACACCACAGGACCTGGCAGTCGTCAAGGAGAAAAAGGCATCAGTGTGGCACGAACGCCGGAAATTAACCACGTCTAAGGGAGACCTGAAGTTGGTCTCTTGGACGAAAAGTATGTCTATGTCCTGACCTTGGGCAAAGGATAAGACCTGACGTTGTTTGTCCCTGTCTCGGAACCCACGGACGTTCCAGGTGGCAAACTTAAGCGACGGCATCTCCGATGGCTGCGCGCACAGCTGAGTGAAGGTAAAGAGCCAGCTGAGAGCAGGCAAAAAAAACTAGGGAGGCATTGTTAGGGGGACAAACGCCTAGGCTGTTGAGCAGAACGGGCTCGCGTGTTTTTCGTCGGTGCGGTGATCGCCTGTTTAACAGCACGCAAGCGTCAAATGTAAACAAGCGTGACGTCACGCGCTGCCGCGATAGCGAAAGAGTGTGAAAGCGCGTGTGTGCCTGCGATAAGAGGAGCATTGCAGCATGGCTTGATTCCGGTGTCGGTGGCGAGGGTGTCTCGGCGTGGCTAATCTTAGTAAGAGGGGAGGGGGGGGGGGGGGAGAGCGGCGCGTCGCCTAGGCAGATGGATGGCCACTTATTTTCTTCGCTCCCCGGTGTCATCCGCGGGGGCGGAGGGGGGGCCGTCGCCTATAGAGCCCTTTCGCGACTTCTTTGGCTGGTTGCGGGCTAATGTTGCATCACTGTCGCTGCTTGTTTCAGGGGGCTTTGAGCGGCGTAGGGCGTGCTCGGCGCTCTCGGCTCTCCCCCCTTTCTCCTTCCTCCTGTCTTCTGTACCGGTCGCCGACCTTCGGCGCGAGCGTGAACGGTGCCGCCGCTGTTCGAGTTCAGGCGGGAGCGTGTTTGCGGGAGAGGAAGGGGGGGCGTCTCCTGAGCTGCTCGCTATTGGTAACTGGTGGAAGAGGCCGGTGAGGGTTGTCGAATCGTCGTGTGCAGCGTCGCCCGGGAGTATGTAGCGGCCGCAACTCGTGATCGGGATGTCTTCTGAGCAGTTTGGGCGTGTGTGCCTGCTGGGCAGCGGCGGGAAAGATTCGTCGTCCAGTCTGCGCGGCGCTTGCTCCTCTCTATTATTAGTCGCCTTGGCCTTTGCGGTTTCTTGGTCATCAGGCTCCGATAAGACCACCACCCATGAATCACGTGACGAGTCCGGGGAACTGGACTCGGTGCCGCTTCCGCCGTCGGAGACGCGGTGTGTGTGAGGGCTGTCTGCTCCTCCCGCTTTCGCTGGCTGACCCGCGGGAAGCGACGTGGACGTGGACTCGGCGTGCGTACTGTCACTCGTGTTCGTGGTATCCGTCTCCCTAACTGGTGGAACGCTAGGGGGGGTACGAGTGGGGGGGCCCGAACGCAAGACTTGCAAGTTCGGCTTGTCGGTACGGCTGACCAGGGGGGTGAGGACGCTCGCGCGGTCTTGTTTGTTGGCGGCGGTTGTAAGAGCAGTCGGGAGGCCACGGGCGGCTGCGACATAAGACCGTTTGCGAAAACATTCGCGTGTGCCGTGTTGGCCCCCACATCGCTGGCACTCGGCTTCGCATCCCTCCGTATCATGGCCAAAGGTGCCACACCGTTTGCAATAAGGCGTCGAGCAAGCGGAGGCCATGTGGCCCACCTCGCTACACCGCGCGCAAACGCGCCGCATTCCCCGGTACTCGAACATTACGCGGTGCCCCGCGACGGTTGTGAAGTTGGGCACCGGTTTGTTCATTTCCATGCGCACAACTCGTATGCCATTCAGCTTGTTTGGGCGGTTTGTGGCTGTCGCAAAGGCCACGCTCTTCACCTTCCCAAACTGCGCAAGTGCGTTTATCAGGGGTTCATCGGGGAGAAATGCGGGGTAGCGAAACACGTTAACGAAAGTTATCGGTGGCCCCACAGCCTCCACTGCCACTTTCACATTGCTAACGACAAAACCCTCGGCTACCGTCAATTTGGTTGCTTGAGCCGCGGTGCGAGTACACACCAGGAAGCGCGATCCACCCATATGCTGGAGTACGTGCACGCTATCATCTCCGGCAGTGCGCTCTACTGCATCGATTAAATCATCTATACAAAGATCGCCGTCTGGCGCGTTAAAGAAAAAACAATTTTCCCTCACCGGGAGGTTAGTTTGCGCGGATGTCATGCTGGTAAGCGTTGCCTGTTGCTCCTCCAAGCTAGGAGAAGGGGGGGCGTGGCTGTGACTGGTAGGAACGCAGCTATGCTGCGTACTGGTAGACGGGCTCAGCAGGCGCTGTGTCCGAGGTCTGGTAGTTGATGGTAGACGGCGGGGCGGAAGGCACCAGGGCAGCAGGTGGGGTCCGGGGTCCGCACGTCATCGGGCATGGGGGGGTCACCGAGCAGGAAAGCCCGGGACAGGAATCCGGGTGCTGCAGGCTGGGCCGACAGCTCTCCGGGGTAGACGCTGGACTTTCTTTTCGCACTGGAAGGCCCGGGGGTCGACGTCGGCGCGACGTGACCCCAGGTCCGGCTGAGTGACTCGCGCGAGAAAAAACGGCTTGCTCGGACACTTTGATCTTAGCCAAAAGGCCGAGAAGCGATGCAATTCATTAGCACGTAATTAAAATCCATTCTTTCACACCTCGTACTTAGTTCTGGCCAAAAGCCGGGCAAACAGTAGCAAAGCAATTCCGACGTCCACCCATGCACAACCAGCATTGTGCACCGACAGCGGCAGCGCTGGCTTCACGGCATTGCTTTTATCCCCAGTCCGCTTGAAGTTTCTAGTTTCGCTTACAAACATGTTAAAACTGAAACCTTCTTTTTCCCAGAGGTCGAAGCCACGCGTGCTTGCTTGCATGCGTACTCTCTATGCGCCCATGACGTCACACCAAATGCTTGCCGGCGAACATTATCAGCCATGTCGCGAGGGATGCTACAGCACTTGTTTTAAAAACTGATGCATAGTGTACATGTCCAACTCGAGCACCAAAGTCTGGAAGGAAAAAAAAAAAAAAAATGACTGCGCAAAATGTGAATACGTCACCCATCCAACATGGCTTCTACGCCGGCTGCCCAAGCAACGCCTCTGCAACGACGCCCACAATCATCGGCAAAAAGGTGGTGCCTTTGGCTGCTTCAGCACGCTCAACATATGCCTTGCAAGTTCCGACGTGGCGGAACACCGCACCGAGGTCGACGAAGGTCCTGCCGTGAAAGGCAGACCCGGGAATGCGTGCGAAACGTCTACCGCGTGGGTTGTGAAGCCGGTGAATGAAGGATCATGTGGCAGAGGGTGACGGAACGTGAGTGTGCGACTTGCCGCTGCGATGTCGTTCAAGCGTTCAACGGGCCGGCAGGTTCTGTCTGTCGTGGTCGAAAACGTCCGAGTCAAAGTTTTGCTGATTCCGAGGGGTAGGAGTGCTATGGTGGCGTGTACGAGGCGCTGGTGCGGCGCTCCGTCGATCGTGCCGGACGGACATGAGGCGGCCGAAGGCGGTCGTCAAGTGGTCGCGGAAATCAGTGGAGAAGTACTCGCCTGCGCTTTTCGTCGAAGACTCGCGACAGACGGTCTTCGGGAGACACGGGTGGTTGCACAAATGCGACCGTGCGTCAACGTGCAGCCATATTCGTGGATTATTTCGCCCCATTACGATAGCTTCGTCACTGCGCTCGCTGGTGTTGCTTGTTTTTGTTGACCTTCACTTGTGGCTCACACCCACTGTGGGGGATTGGCTGGTTTGTTGTTCTGCTTCTTCGACTTCTACATACTCGGCTTAGTGAAGCTGTGAGGAGTGACGAGTGGGTACGGAGGCAAAGCGCGCCCGGGGCGTGATCTCACGCGTCCTGGGGTCCACGTCGCTTCAGGTACGTGCGTGGTGCGTCCGTACGTCTAGTGCGCAATTTTCTTGGAACTTCCAGCAACTGGCAATTCCATTGAGGTGAGCGTGCGAGGATGTTCGTTGTAATTAACGAGAGCCAACGGTGGATGAGCTGGTATGAGATGGTGTTCAGAAATGAAGTGTTTGATCAACAAGGCGATGCCCGCCGTGGTGGTCTGATGGCCGTAAGGTACTCGGCTGCTGACCCGCAGGTGGTGGGATCGAATCCCGGCCGCGGCGGCTGCATTTCCCTGTGCTCAGATTAGGGTGCACGTGAAAGAACCCCAGGTGGTCGAAATTTTCCCATAATCATATGGTGGTTTTGGGACGTCAAACCCCAAAGGTCAGTGGACATAGGAAAAGCACATCAGGGCTTTGCCGCTCCACCGTACAGCAGGTGTGTGCGGAGTGGGTCGTGTGGCGTTCTTTGCGATTTTAATTTGTGATGGGGAATAGTGTAGATGCGTAGACGTGGCGAGAGCACGCGTCTTCAGGTTCAGACGCCGCGTGAAGATGTGAAATAAAAATGCCTTCGCTTGCCACTGCAACTGTAAACAGAAACACCAACCAAACCCCATTTTCTAGAGGCTTTTTTATTTTTCGTTGCGAAACGGGTGAATTCGAAAAGCGGAAATAGCTTGGCACATACATACACACTTCTACACACATACATACATACACATCGCACATGCATACACATCGTATACACACTTCTAGCTTTCCTCCGAAACAGTAATGATAATTTCCTCAATAGTTTTATTGATATGAGTAGGAATGTTAAAAAAAATAATAAACTTGAGTATGTACGTGTGAACATAACAAAATAAAAGAGACCCTCCATATATGAAATACACACGGAAACATTTATTTTCCCAGAGCAATCGTAAGTGCAAACACAGCTAGCGCACTCCCTGCCCGCGAATACCGCGTCAGCCGGGGCGGCGTGCCGCCACCGTCTCGGACACTCGACGCACCCACGCCGTTTACCCCGGTATCATGGGTAAATCCGAACACTCCTTCTATCATTGAATTTATTGTCGAACTCACCCCGCAGGGGGTGAGTGGGCCGATCCCGGAGGTAGTGCAATACCGGGCCAACCCGTGGCGGAGGTGAAGCAAGCTTCAAGCACTCCGCCGCATCACAAAAATAAGTTTAATATCTTGGATCCAAATAGGATCCGTATCAGATATTAAGCTGATAAGAACAGAGTGTAAATTTTATTATGTTACTGACAATGCATAGGATGTTTGGAATTAGCCGGACGACATCGTGTTGTTCCTGGACATAGCACCGGGATAGCCAGTTGGAAGTGGACACGGATGGTGGTACCAGGGACACCAGGGTGTTGATCATCGCAGGAGCCGCCGGAACAGCAGCGGCTTAGTCAGGGCACCTGGCAGGTGGTGAGCGATGTGGCGACGTAGACAGTGGGTCTTGTCTTGGTCATCGGTCGTCTAGCTGCGTCTATGTCCCACGTGCGCGTGGTAGATGGCGCGGGACGCTGCCACCACCTCGCTCACGCAGAGTTTCTTCATGAGACGCAGGTAGCTGCGGGAGCACAGGCGCTGGAGGACGCGGTCGTTGGCCGGGTCCCAAGCGCCGAGAGCCCCGACGATGACGGCGGCCACCGTTACTCTCTGGTAGCGGCGACGCAGGTAGTCGGCGACGGGTTGGTAGCGTGTGACCTTGTCGTTTCGCGTGTTGGTAAAGGCCTCCGGTGTGTTCTCGAACGGGCAAGCCACGTCGATCACCAGGGCCTCCTCCCCGCGAACCAGGACAAGGTCAGGACGCAGTCCGGTGTCGCCGACTGGCCGGTTCTCGTACGCTACGGTGTAGTCGCGGGCAGCGGCCGTGCGAAGGCGCGAGACCACCGCGTTGTGCCGTGCCTGAGACATGGCGCTGTGCGTCATGCAGTGGCAAAGCACGTGCGGTAGCGTCTCCCTCGCGTAGCCGCAGACCCGGCAACGCTGGTCACGGTCAGTAGGGCCCCACATGACGGCGCCATTCAGGGGTAGCAGGTTGAGACGCGCCCGGTGGATAAACCGCCAGTCGGCGAAGTGCGTGAACGCTCCCGTGGAGATGAAATGGGAGCTCGCACGATCCGCCGAGACGCAGGCCATCACCTTTCCCTGGTTCGGTTGGTCATGGAGGGCGTTGTCCCTGACGTGGGCCAGCACATCTCGTAGCGTCCGCATTACCCGGTTCCGCTGTGTTGAAGGTAGCGTCGCGTCGCCGCAGGTGATGGTGACGTGGTCCGGCCGCAGGGACCACGAGACTTGTAGCCTTCGGGACGCCTTACGGGCCTCGGTCCACACGCTGCGCAGCTGGGTTGCGGGCCTTGAGTGGACGACCTGTCGGTCGCCAGAGAGGTACGCCTCCAACTCGAAACGGGTAGCCTCCCATCCGAGGCGGGTGGAGGCGATCTCGTAAGCGTCGGACAGGGCGAGATCCCGCAACGACTGGTCTGAAGTCGTCAGGAGCTTGAAAGCGGAGTCGATACGACAGATGTCGTATAACTCCGCTGCCACCGGTATCGCTACTGCTCCTCCGGAGGCGCTCCCGTAGACGTAGTTCGTCGAGGCGTTCACCGGTAGGTAGAGTGTTCGCTTGACCATGGGCCTGATGGCAAGGTCCAACCGGTGCCAATCTGTTTTAGTCAGGGCGCCGCACCTCATGGAGAAGTTGAGGGCGGGGAACACAAATGTCTTGAGGGCGTCAATGCGCTGCCAGGGGGCTAGAAGGGACGAAAAAATTGCCGTGGCGTTGCGTATGGCGTCGTCAATGACATTGGCTCCCGCTCTCTGTGGAAGGCGGAAACCCACCGGGCGTCCGAGGTAGCGGAGCGGCTCGGAGTCGCTCAAAGCTGTTACCGGGACGCCGGAGACCCGGAACACGGTTGGCCGCATTCCGACGGGGGTGACGCCGCTGAGGTGCAAAGTCGTACACTTGCTCGGGTTGAGAGATAGCCCGAGCGGTGTTGATAGCGCCTCGACCATGTCGATGCGTTGCTGGAGAAGAGCAGGACAGTCAGCCAGGGGCGTCAGGTCGTCGGCATAGGCGAGGATGTTGTGGTCGTCGCCCGTGCCTTGGACGCCTCGAATCACAGGGTCTATGACCAGGTTGAAGAGCAACCCGCTGAGCGGGCAGCCCTGGCGTAGACCCGAGTGGATGGCGACCGGATCTGTCGTGCCCTCTGCAGCAACGATGACAGTTTGGTTGTCACGGTACAGGTCCTCGATGAGGGCGGTGAACGTATCCCCAGCACCGGAACCACGGAGGGCGTCCAGGAGGGCTCGGTGAGGCACGGACCCGTAGGCGTTTGCGAAGGCCAAAAGGGCCGCGCAAAACTCCGTGCCACCAGCTCTGGCTGCGTCCATGCGGTGCTGAAAGATGTAATTCAGTTCGAAAACGCCATCATACGGGAGGAAACCTTTCTGGCACTTTGACAAGACCTGGTGATCCATGATCCAGGCTTGTAGGCGCGACGCAAGGCACTTGGCGTATAACTTAGAGGCAGTACTGCCGAGTGCAATGGGGCGCCAGTTGCCCGGGACAGAGGGATCACCTTTCTTGTATATGAGTACCGTACGCGACGTTCGCCATGAGTCCGGGGTGCGACGGTGGTGGACGCAGGCGTTGAAAAGGGCGGACAGGAAGCGGGCCTCCGGGTCGACGGACCTCCAGTGGTGGTACGTCAGTCTGTCAGGACCGGGAGCCGTATTCTCCGACTTCCGGAGCCGGAGGAGAACCTCGTCCGCCGAGAAGGACGCCGTGTCGACCGGGACAGGGGCCGCGGGCCGCTGGAACAGCGCTGAGGTGTCTGCCGTGCGAGGTGACCAGGTGGAGGCCCAATGGTCCTGGATGTCTGGTATGGGGATGGTACAGGACCGTGTGGGACCCTCCATGATCAGGCGCACGGCACGTCGGCGGTTCCTGCGGTAGAGACGCTGGATCTGCGTGGTGTTGTCAGGGTTGACGTCTCGAGCAGGGCGTCCCGGTGTTGACGGGGGGAGGCGAACAGCCTCCGCGGCCAGAGCAACAGCCTGAGACCACGCCTGCTCACACGTCGCCCATGAGTCTGGCGTTGGTGCTGAACGGAGCGTGGCTCGCAAGACGCGGACCTGCTCCGCAAGCAGCATGGTGCGGTCCGGTGGCATCTCCATCGTCGGTGCTTCGACAGGAGTGTCGTGTGCACCGTCCTCGGCTTCATCTGCGCCAGTGTCTTCCAACCGCTCGGAAAGGGAAGGGGATGAGGAGGAGCGGGAATTGGTCGACAGAGGGCGGCGGTCGACGACGATGCCGGCAGCTGGGACACTCTGTTCGTCCACCGGCTCGTTGGCCGATGCGTCGTCGGAGTCGTCGGTACCGGAGACGTCGGTAAGCCCCGTGGACATCCGTGAGGAAGCCCTTGAAGCCGACGACGTGGAGCCGGGACCGGTACGGCGACGAGAAGACGAGCCGGGCGTGGATGAGACCTCGCCAGTCGTGGACTGGGGACCAGGATCTGGTGGCACGGACGGTGGCGTTCCGGGACCCGAAGGCGATTGCCGAGGCGTAGAAGAGCCGGAGCCAGAAGTTGGGGAGGAGTGGCCTGGCATAGTAGACGCCTCGGAACTTGACACCGACGGAGAACCGGTTGCCGAAGTGCTGGAGGCCGACCCGGTACAGGAAGATGGCGTCGATGTGGAAGAATGGCCTCCACGACGTCTTCGAGACCGGGAAACGGTTGCTCGGGTCTGTGGTGCTGGTACTGCTCGGCAAGTTGTACCGGAAGGAGCTGGGCCGGAGCGTGGTGTGGTCTCTGTGCCAGAGGAACTGGAGGTAGTCGCCGTAGGCTGCCGTGGGGGGCGAAGAGGTACAAATGGAGTGGACTCCTCTTGCGCATGCCGTGCCATGGTGTGCCGGGCCAAGGAGCGTTCGCAATTGAAGCTCTTCGGGCAATACCGGCAGGGGTGGTAAGGCTCGTTCGAGGCAGGACCCGGGCAGTCGTGGCGGGCGGACAGCGAATTCAACCGGGCATCACAGGTGACGCACCGGTAGAGCCGCTCCGTTGGCCGAACCCCGTGTTTCTGCTCCATGTGGGACCGCCACGCGGACAGTCGGAGCGAGACTGATGTGCGGGCTTGGCAGCCCGCGCAACAGGGATAAGGACAACGAAGGAGCCCTGGCACCGGCAGGTACACTGTCATGATGCCCCGGTAAATGACGGGCGGTCGGGAGCGAGGAGGGCCCGATGCTGCCGCTGAAACGCCAGTAGACGCGGGTGTGCCAGGACGAGGCCGCTGGGCCGGCGGGGGCGCCGGTGTGCTCGTCCCCGAAGGGGGAGCGGGACGCCGCCGACGGCTACCGGAACCCAGGAAGAGCGGCTCGACGGACACGGCAGGTGGCCGGCGGGGGGTAGGCATGGCCAGGCAGGGACTTCTCCAGGTCCTCGTGGACGGACGTCCGGGCAGGAAGGCCGGGGCGACGGCGACGACGTCGGCGAAGTGGTCACGAAGACCGGGGTCCGCTGGTGTCACCAGCAGGCATTGGCGACCGGACCGGGAGTGGCAGGCAAGAAAAGGCTTGTAGACTCTCACCACTCCCGGAGGGCGTCTTCTCCTGCTGGCTTGACTGGGATGCCCGGTCGGTCGAAGTCCACGTCCCCGTGGCTTGATGTCCGGTCCGGTAGGCTCCGACGACGGCGGCGATGAAGTGGTCACGAGGACCGGGGCCCGTGGATGTCGTCAGCAGGCATTGACGACCGGGCCGGGAGTGGCAGGCAAGAAAAGGCTCGTGGACTCTTACCACTCCCGGAGGGCGTCTGCTCCTGCTGGTGGGCCCGCCGCGTCGGTAGATGGCCGAAGACTCCTTCGAAGGTGCAGCAGGGCCGAGGAACCAGGTGGACCCAGGAACAGCGTAGCTCCGTGCGACCAGGGGGGGGGGGACCTTCCAGGGCGGCCGGCTCCCCGGGAGGGACCGTTCTCGACCTTTGGCTGTAAAGATCAAAGTGGGAGATCCACGTGTACTACACTTTGATCTTAGCCAAAAGGCCGAGAAGCGATGCAATTCATTAGCACGTAATTAAAATCCATTCTTTCACACCTCGTACTTAGTTCTGGCCAAAAGCCGGGCAAACAGTAGCAAAGCAATTCCGACGTCCACCCATGCACAACCAGCATTGTGCACCGACAGCGGCAGCGCTGGCTTCACGGCATTGCTTTTATCCCCAGTCCGCTTGAAGTTTCTAGTTTCGCTTACAAACATGTTAAAACTGAAACCTTCTTTTTCCCAGAGGTCGAAGCCACGCGTGCTTGCTTGCATGCGTACTCTCTATGCGCCCATGACGTCACACCAAATGCTTGCCGGCGAACATTATCAGCCATGTCGCGAGGGATGCTACAGCACTTGTTTTAAAAACTGATGCATAGTGTACATGTCCAACTCGAGCACCAAAGTCTGGAAGGAAAAAAAAAAAAAAAATGACTGCGCAAAATGTGAATACGTCACCCATCCAACATGGCTTCTACGCCGGCTGCCCAAGCAACGCCTCTGCAACGACGCCCACAATCATCGGCAAAAAGGTGGTGCCTTTGGCTGCTTCAGCACGCTCAACATATGCCTTGCAAGTTCCGACGTGGCGGAACACCGCACCGAGGTCGACGAAGGTCCTGCCGTGAAAGGCAGACCCGGGAATGCGTGCGAAACGTCTACCGCGTGGGTTGTGAAGCCGGTGAATGAAGGATCATGTGGCAGAGGGTGACGGAACGTGAGTGTGCGACTTGCCGCTGCGATGTCGTTCAAGCGTTCAACGGGCCGGCAGGTTCTGTCTGTCGTGGTCGAAAACGTCCGAGTCAAAGTTTTGCTGATTCCGAGGGGTAGGAGTGCTATGGTGGCGTGTACGAGGCGCTGGTGCGGCGCTCCGTCGATCGTGCCGGACGGACATGAGGCGGCCGAAGGCGGTCGTCAAGTGGTCGCGGAAATCAGTGGAGAAGTACTCGCCTGCGCTTTTCGTCGAAGACTCGCGACAGACGGTCTTCGGGAGACACGGGTGGTTGCACAAATGCGACCGTGCGTCAACGTGCAGCCATATTCGTGGATTATTTCGCCCCATTACGATAGCTTCGTCACTGCGCTCGCTGGTGTTGCTTGTTTTTGTTGACCTTCACTTGTGGCTCACACCCACTGTGGGGGATTGGCTGGTTTGTTGTTCTGCTTCTTCGACTTCTACATACTCGGCTTAGTGAAGCTGTGAGGAGTGACGAGTGGGTACGGAGGCAAAGCGCGCCCGGGGCGTGATCTCACGCGTCCTGGGGTCCACGTCGCTTCAGGTACGTGCGTGGTGCGTCCGTACGTCTAGTGCGCAATTTTCTTGGAACTTCCAGCAACTGGCAATTCCATTGAGGTGAGCGTGCGAGGATGTTCGTTGTAATTAACGAGAGCCAACGGTGGATGAGCTGGTATGAGATGGTGTTCAGAAATGAAGTGTTTGATCAACAAGGCGATGCCCGCCGTGGTGGTCTGATGGCCGTAAGGTACTCGGCTGCTGACCCGCAGGTGGTGGGATCGAATCCCGGCCGCGGCGGCTGCATTTCCCTGTGCTCAGATTAGGGTGCACGTGAAAGAACCCCAGGTGGTCGAAATTTTCCCATAATCATATGGTGGTTTTGGGACGTCAAACCCCAAAGGTCAGTGGACATAGGAAAAGCACATCGGGGCTTTGCCGCTCCACCGTACAGCAGGTGTGTGCGGAGTGGGTCGTGTGGCGTTCTTTGCGATTTTAATTTGTGATGGGGAATAGTGTAGATGCGTAGACGTGGCGAGAGCACGCGTCTTCAGGTTCAGACGCCGCGTGAAGATGTGAAATAAAAATGCCTTCGCTTGCCACTGCAACTGTAAACAGAAACACCAACCAAACCCCATTTTCTAGAGGCTTTTTTATTTTTCGTTGCGAAACGGGTGAATTCGAAAAGCGGAAATAGCTTGGCACATACATACACACTTCTACACACATACATACATACACATCGCACATGCATACACATCGTATACACACTTCTAGCTTTCCTCCGAAACAGTAATGATAATTTCCTCAATAGTTTTATTGATATGAGTAGGAATGTTAAAAAAAATAAGAAACTTGAGTATGTACGTGTGAACATAACAAAATAAAAGAGACCCTCCATATATGAAATACACACGGAAACATTTATTTTCCCAGAGCAATCGTAAGTGCAAACACAGCTAGCGCACTCCCTGCCCGCGAATACCGCGTCAGCCGGGGCGGCGTGCCGCCACCGTCTCGGACACTCGACGCACCCACGCCGTTTACCCCGGTATCATGGGTAAATCCGAACACTCCTTCTATCATTGAATTTATTGTCGAACTCACCCCGCAGGGGGTGAGTGGGCCGATCCCGGAGGTAGTGCAATACCGGGCCAACCCGTGGCGGAGGTGAAGCAAGCTTCAAGCACTCCGCCGCATCACAAAAATAAGTTTAATATCTTGGATCCAAATAGGATCCGTATCAGATATTAAGCTGATAAGAACAGATACTACATCAAAGAGAAGTTTATTTAACTTCAGACATAAAGGGCACTTTAGACCGGTTTTTACAGAATACTCAGCCACAGTTTGGCTGGAATCTTATGCACAAGTTGTGCGGAAACAAGTATAATCGTTCCGATGGTAGAACGAAAAAAAGGGGTAAAAGTGCATAAATGTCATCGTTTATACAAGAGTATACGTAGTCATGCAAACAGTTATGAATAAAAAGGCGTTTGAGAAGGCGCTGTTCACATGTGTCAAAAGCAAGCACTTAAATACACTATTCTTGATGTGCAAAAGGAACTGGAGAAAGGAACACGCAAATTATTTACATATGTACAAGGCGATGTGCTGTCACATGAACGTATATACATAAGACATGGGGGAAGAAAAACAAGAAAGGATTGTGCGTGCACTATCGTGCAGACATGTTTCAGGGCGTGTAGTATTTAGTGCGGTTGGAACGGCATGGAGGGGAGCCGGGGTTAGTAAGGAATTATTGGGGTGCGGAGCTTCGCATCTTTAACAAAAAAGAATTTGGTGTGCCAGCGGCGGAGGAACTTTTCCTCGCCACTGGCTTCAAGCTGTTCCGATAAGTAGCGCCATATCATGCGCCTGATTCTGGTGACGACCGGGTAAGCTGCCCTGACCGGCGAGCTGCGCGCCTCCGCAAGTGAGCGGCGCTGCCAGATAGCGAAGAGCGTACAAGCGACCACTAACTTTGCAAACGTGCCCTTGTTGCGCTTAAGGTGAGGAGGGGGGCGAATGCCAAAGGTGCGCTCAACGAGGCGCCAAACGGGTTTCGCCGCTGAGCATTGCTGTAGAGCGTGCGTTTGCGACTCGACTTCGCGGCAGTTGGGGCACTTGGCGTCCGGGACGATGCCAAATTTGTGGAGTCGCTGTCTAGTCGGTAGGACTCCCCACGCTTTTTTCCAGAGGAAGTCGCGAACGGGCCTTGGCGAACTTCGGCCGAGTCTTGCTAGCGATCGCTTTGCAGCCTCTGCTTTACTCTTGTCGGCGTCGCTTAACTGGCTGAGCGTGAGAGCTTCGATCAGCCGCGCAGGTGGGTCTTCATCGACGTTGCCCGAGGGCGCTTCCTTGCTGAGCATTCGCATGGTAGCGGACGCCGCTTTATAGAACAGGGCGGGAGGTTCCGCCAGGGGTCCGGGGTGTCCGCTCGCACCCAACCAGGTGTTATTCGCGCCGCTCCAATAGAGTAGCAAGCGTCTCCCATAGTAGTCGCCCGCCTGGAAAAGGGAGCGGGCCGTCTTGAGGGCGAGAATTTTGGCGAGCGATTGCACGTGTGGGAGACCTAGCCCGCCCTCGCTCACAGCCAACTGCAGTAGGTGTCGGCGAACTGGCGGGGGCTTGCCATTCCACAGAAAGGCATTGATGATTTTGCTCAGCTGTGTTGCCGTTTTCGCTGGCATGACAGCAACACGGCTCGCGTAGGCTGCCAACGCACAGACGCTCGTTTTTGCGGCGAGAGCCTTCTCGTGGAGCGTGAGGTCGTGAAGTAGGGCTCGCTCGATGAGCTGCTGCGCGCGTTGTAGCACTCTGGCCCACGTGGATGCGGCCACACCCTCACACGTGAAGTACACGCCCAGGACCTTAACGGTAGATACGGTCTGGATGTTACCAGCTGCTCCTGCTGGAAAACGGCCGAACAGCAGGGCTTTACTTTTTCCTTCATTGAGTTGAGCGCCGGACACCTCTGCGTAGCGGGCGAAGGTGCGGCGGAAGCGTTCGATGCTGCTTGGGGTTCTGACGAACAGGGAGACATCGTCGGCATAGGCCAGCACCTTAAGTTCATCAGTGCCCGTTAGTGGCAGACCTCTAAAGAGCTCGTCGCTGGCAAGTGTCGTGAGCAATGGCTCTATGGACAGGACAAAGAGTGTCGGGCCCAGCGGGCACCCCTGCCTTATTCCTCGGGTGTACATGAACTCGTCGGTCGTAGAGCCGTTCACCAGAACGCTGCACCTCAACTCCGAGTAGAGAAGCTTGATTACCTCAACAAAACTTTCTGGGAGGCCGAACTCGCCAAGCAGTCCGAAGAGGTAGCTGTGCCGCACTCTATCAAACGCTTTGGCTTGGTCCAGCGAAAAGAAAGCTCCCGAGACTTGTTTCCGTGAGGCATATTCGAAAACGTCCCTTGTCAGCGAGAGGTTCGCGAATATGGACCTGCCTGGGACGGCGCAAGACTGATGAGCAGCGATGATGTCCGGCAGGAACGGCTTGAGTCTGTTGTTAAGGATGGTCGCCACGATCTTATAGTCGGTGTTAAGTAGCGTGATCGGGCGCCAGGACGCTGGCTCGCACGGAGGGGCACCTTCCTTCAGAATCAGAACGATCCGCCCTGCACTGAAGGAGTTTGGCTTACTGTGCTGCGTTAGGACCTGGTTCACGAGTGCCAACAATGGGTCGCCCAAGACGTCGAAGAAGGTTGCGTAGAACGCTGCTGTGAGGCCGTCCGTTCCCGGAGCGGAATTCGGGGTCATACTTTTAACGGCGTAACGCAGTTCCTCCAACGACGCCTCGCCACACAAGGTTACACACTCGTCCCCATCGAGGCGGCGCAACTTCGAGCACAGGTCCGTCAGGAGGCCTGGTTCCGTCTCCGGCCCACGGGGTTGAGGCTCTTGAAATGCCGACTTGAAATGGTCACGAAAGATCGCTGTGATTTCCGCCGGGTCAACCGTAGTAGTTCCATCCGGGCGCCTAAGCTCCGTGATTTTCAGGGAGGCGTTCCCGTATGCCTCTCGCAAGTCAACTGTTGGGTCTTCTCCCTCAGACTGCTGGGTCGCCCCTGACCTCTGTGTCAACTCCTGGAGAAGCCTGTCATATCTCACTTGCAGGGAGTCCAAGTAATCCTGCGTGCAGGCGGTGAGGGTGTCAGCGCCTTCGATAATTCGCCTCCTGCGCAGGAGCTCGTTCATTTCACGAGTGATGCGGCGCTTCCGCTCTCTGCCTGTCTTTCGTAGGATATCTCCCCATGCCGACTTTAGGTCGTCCCAAGCTTCGGCGGTGACCCGGGGGACTCCTCTCACGGTCTCCACTATTGCACTTTTGACTTCTTGGAGACTAGCTGCGTCCTTCAAGAGCGCTGGATCCAGTCTCCAACATTCGTCCCCTGCTCGGGGCCCGGGTGAGCCTCTCACAGTCGTGATAACTGGAATATGGTCAGTCTTTTTATCCAATGAAGCCGGTAGGGTGGACGTTGTGCAAGATATGACGGATGGGAGAAGGAAGTCAGGGACGTAAGCTCGGTCGATTCTGCTCGCGGTGGATCTTGACGACCGGGTTGGTGCAAAGGTGTCACCGTGGAGGTGAACCCAGGCGTCTGTTAGCCGCAGGTGCCGGAGGATCTTAACCAGCTCCTTGGCGTGGTATGTTGAGCCTCCTCTCCCTGGGCCGCGGATATCTCTGTCGAGTCGACCACACAATTGAAATCACCAACCAGTACGTGAGGCAGGGGTTCGAGCAGGTGTTCGTGCAGTGCCTGAAAGAAGGCGTTCGTGTCCCTTCGTGTCACGGGAGCGTAGACGCTCACGAAGCGGACTCTCCTTCCATCCACGTAGATGTCTAGCAGGAGAGTACGTCCATTCGCACCAAAGATGCAGTGTGACTTCTGGCGGAACCGTCCCGATACGAAGATCACTCCAGTGCCACAAGACTTAGCGTTTGAGAGGGAAAAGAAACCATCAACAAAGCAGTCACGTCGAAACTGCGCCACATCTAAGGGGGACCGAAAATTTGTTTCTTGGATGAAAAGTAAGTCAATATTATTTTGCCGAGCGAAGGACAAAATGGAACGCTGCTTGTCCTTATTGCGGAAACCGCGAACATTCCACGTGGCAAATGTTAAAAGCGACATGAAAAAAAGACTTTATCGGTCAAAGGAAAAACAAAAAAAGAGAAGGGAAACACAGCGCGTGTAAACAAGGGGAGAGGGGGGGGGGTGCTCCGTATCGGGACGGTCGTCGGCGATGCAAAGCCGGAAAGTGATGAAAGAAAAGAGTGTGCCTCAATGACGTCATATCGGCGGCCGCGAGCTTATCGGCGGCTATCATTTCGCGAACGCTGTTCAGCTCGGGCAGCTGTTCGATGTGCGGTCATGGCGTTAAAGGAAAAAAAAGAAAGCTCGGGGGGGGGGGGTCTCGCCTGTCTTGGGCGCACTATTTAATCGACCGAAGCCGTGGGGGGGCCGTCACCAACCGAGCCCCTACGTAGCTTCTTGGGGTTCTTACGACGGGCAGCTTCGCTGTCGCTACTCCCTTCGGGGGGGATTGAGCGGCGTAAAAATCTCTCGGCGCTCTCTGCTCGCCCCGATTCCTCGAGGCTGGTGCCGGCCGCCGGCCTACGTCGCGAGCGTGAACGATGCCGCCTTTCGAGGCCACATTTACTCTTGTTCTCAGAAGGGGTTCCGCTGCCTTTACTGATGTCGGCGTCTGACTTGAGGCTGGGCCTTGGGGCAGCCGCGGGGGGGTCAGACGGGAGTACGTAGTGGCCGCAGCTCTTAATGGGTGTGTCGTCGTAGTTCGCGTCGCTACTAGGCCCACGGGGGAGAGGTGGGAATTCGCGGTCCGTTACGCTTAGTGTCACTTGCTCCTCTTCGTAAGTTTCCCTGTCTTTCTCCGCCGAGTCCTGCTCCTCGCTAGCCGAGGTGTCCACTACCCAGGCGTCGCGCGACGAGTCAGGAGAGCTGGATTCCGAGCCGCTTCCCGTTGTGAAGTCGCCGAGTGCGTCGGCGCTGGTAGATTCCTGCGCGCTGACAGAACACGCAGCGGAGGCTGAAGAGGGTCTCTGGTTGGTGTCGGAGGAGTCGCTGGCGCTTGTGGACTCGGCGGCATTTTTGAGGGTCGCATAATCGGGAGAGAGGGTGGGGGACTTTGGTCGCAGGACCTGCAGATTCGGCGATGCGTGTCGGCCGTCGGGGGGGGCTGAGACGCGTGAGCGGGTGAGTCCGTCAGCTGTTCCGTGCTCGGCCAAGAGGCCACGTGCAGCCGCGACGTATGAGCGCCTGCGGAAGCAGTCACGCGTTCCGTGCTTGCCGCCGCACTTTTTACACTCGGCGTCGCACCCCTCCGTGCCGTGGCCGAAGGTGCCGCACCGCGTACAGTACGGGGTCCGGCAGGCTGAAGCCATGTGCCCCACCTCGCTACACCTTGCGCACACTCTCCGCATACCGCGGTACTCCAGCATGACTCGGTGCCCCGCAACAGTTAAGAAGTTGGGCACCGGTTTAGTCATTTCAATGCGAACTACGCGGACCCCATTAAGCTTAGTTTGGCGGTTGCTAACGGTCGCGAAAGCCACGCTCTTCACTTTGCCGTACTGAGAGAGTACACTAGTCAAGGGATCGTCGGGTAAGAAGGCAGGGTAACGGAAAACATTTACAAAAGTTACCGGAGGACCCACGGCCTCTACCGCGACTTTCTGGTCATTAACAGTGAAGCCCTCATTGACCAACAACTTGGTAGCTTGTGCCGCGTTGCGAGTGCATACCAGAAACCTAGATCCACCCATATGTTGCAGTACATGCACACTATCGTCTCCCGCTGTACGCTCAGCTGCGTCAATCAGGTCATCTAATGTTATGTCACCATCAGGCGCATTAAAAAAGAAACAGTGCTCCCTCACCGGGAGACTCATTTGTGCGGCCATTGCAGGGGGCGTAGCCGGTTGCTCCTCCGGGAAGAGGCGGGGGGGGCGTGTCTCGTGACTGGTGGTAGCGCAGCGGTCGCCGCGCACTGGTAGACAGGTTCAGCAGGCGCTTGGTCCTGGAACCGGAAGTGGTTGGGGTGTGGCGCAGCAGGGGCCTCCGGGCGGGTAGAAGGGAACCGGGCTCCGCTCGCCTCCAGGCATGGAGTGGTGGTCACCGGGCAGGGGTAGAACCCGCGACCCAGGAGCTGCGAGCGCCCGCGTAACAGGCGCGGTAGCAGCAACGACTCTTTTTCGATGGTAGGGTCCCCGAGGGGTCAACGTCAGCGTGACGCGACCCCGGGACTCGCGCGTAGACTCGCAGAAGGAACGGCTAGCTCGGCCCTGATCCTCGCCAAAAGGCCGAGAAGCGATGCAATTCATTAGCACGTAATTAAAATCCATTCTTTCACACCTCGTACTTAGTTCTGGCCAAAAGCCGGGCAAACAGTAGCAAAGCAATTCCGACGTCCACCCATGCACAACCAGCATTGTGCACCGACAGCGGCAGCGCTGGCTTCACGGCATTGCTTTTATCCCCAGTCCGCTTGAAGTTTCTAGTTTCGCTTACAAACATGTTAAAACTGAAACCTTCTTTTTCCCAGAGGTCGAAGCCACGCGTGCTTGCTTGCATGCGTACTCTCTATGCGCCCATGACGTCACACCAAATGCTTGCCGGCGAACATTATCAGCCATGTCGCGAGGGATGCTACAGCACTTGTTTTAAAAACTGATGCATAGTGTACATGTCCAACTCGAGCACCAAAGTCTGGAAGGAAAAAAAAAAAAAAAATGACTGCGCAAAATGTGAATACGTCACCCATCCAACATGGCTTCTACGCCGGCTGCCCAAGCAACGCCTCTGCAACGACGCCCACAATCATCGGCAAAAAGGTGGTGCCTTTGGCTGCTTCAGCACGCTCAACATATGCCTTGCAAGTTCCGACGTGGCGGAACACCGCACCGAGGTCGACGAAGGTCCTGCCGTGAAAGGCAGACCCGGGAATGCGTGCGAAACGTCTACCGCGTGGGTTGTGAAGCCGGTGAATGAAGGATCATGTGGCAGAGGGTGACGGAACGTGAGTGTGCGACTTGCCGCTGCGATGTCGTTCAAGCGTTCAACGGGCCGGCAGGTTCTGTCTGTCGTGGTCGAAAACGTCCGAGTCAAAGTTTTGCTGATTCCGAGGGGTAGGAGTGCTATGGTGGCGTGTACGAGGCGCTGGTGCGGCGCTCCGTCGATCGTGCCGGACGGACATGAGGCGGCCGAAGGCGGTCGTCAAGTGGTCGCGGAAATCAGTGGAGAAGTACTCGCCTGCGCTTTTCGTCGAAGACTCGCGACAGACGGTCTTCGGGAGACACGGGTGGTTGCACAAATGCGACCGTGCGTCAACGTGCAGCCATATTCGTGGATTATTTCGCCCCATTACGATAGCTTCGTCACTGCGCTCGCTGGTGTTGCTTGTTTTTGTTGACCTTCACTTGTGGCTCACACCCACTGTGGGGGATTGGCTGGTTTGTTGTTCTGCTTCTTCGACTTCTACATACTCGGCTTAGTGAAGCTGTGAGGAGTGACGAGTGGGTACGGAGGCAAAGCGCGCCCGGGGCGTGATCTCACGCGTCCTGGGGTCCACGTCGCTTCAGGTACGTGCGTGGTGCGTCCGTACGTCTAGTGCGCAATTTTCTTGGAACTTCCAGCAACTGGCAATTCCATTGAGGTGAGCGTGCGAGGATGTTCGTTGTAATTAACGAGAGCCAACGGTGGATGAGCTGGTATGAGATGGTGTTCAGAAATGAAGTGTTTGATCAACAAGGCGATGCCCGCCGTGGTGGTCTGATGGCCGTAAGGTACTCGGCTGCTGACCCGCAGGTGGTGGGATCGAATCCCGGCCGCGGCGGCTGCATTTCCCTGTGCTCAGATTAGGGTGCACGTGAAAGAACCCCAGGTGGTCGAAATTTTCCCATAATCATATGGTGGTTTTGGGACGTCAAACCCCAAAGGTCAGTGGACATAGGAAAAGCACATCGGGGCTTTGCCGCTCCACCGTACAGCAGGTGTGTGCGGAGTGGGTCGTGTGGCGTTCTTTGCGATTTTAATTTGTGATGGGGAATAGTGTAGATGCGTAGACGTGGCGAGAGCACGCGTCTTCAGGTTCAGACGCCGCGTGAAGATGTGAAATAAAAATGCCTTCGCTTGCCACTGCAACTGTAAACAGAAACACCAACCAAACCCCATTTTCTAGAGGCTTTTTTATTTTTCGTTGCGAAACGGGTGAATTCGAAAAGCGGAAATAGCTTGGCACATACATACACACTTCTACACACATACATACATACACATCGCACATGCATACACATCGTATACACACTTCTAGCTTTCCTCCGAAACAGTAATGATAATTTCCTCAATAGTTTTATTGATATGAGTAGGAATGTTAAAAAAAATAAGAAACTTGAGTATGTACGTGTGAACATAACAAAATAAAAGAGACCCTCCATATATGAAATACACACGGAAACATTTATTTTCCCAGAGCAATCGTAAGTGCAAACACAGCTAGCGCACTCCCTGCCCGCGAATACCGCGTCAGCCGGGGCGGCGTGCCGCCACCGTCTCGGACACTCGACGCACCCACGCCGTTTACCCCGGTATCATGGGTAAATCCGAACACTCCTTCTATCATTGAATTTATTGTCGAACTCACCCCGCAGGGGGTGAGTGGGCCGATCCCGGAGGTAGTGCAATACCGGGCCAACCCGTGGCGGAGGTGAAGCAAGCTTCAAGCACTCCGCCGCATCACAAAAATAAGTTTAATATCTTGGATCCAAATAGGATCCGTATCAGATATTAAGCTGATAAGAACAGATACTACAACAAAGAGAAGTTTATTTAGACTCTCAACACATTCGGCAACAGAACAGAAATATTTACAAATACTCAGCCAGGAATTCGGCTGTAATGACACTCAAAACAGCACTTGACCCAATTTGGGCACAAGAAGAACACAGCTGTATTGTACAGTAAATCATATAATATACAAAAACCTATTTACATAAACAATGGATACAGTGAAATGAAAGCACATGATCTATTACGTATTTACATGCCGAAAGGAAACTTTATACAAAGATAAGCGGCACTCCCGCAAACAAACATAAACACTACGGGGGGGGGGGGCGGTTAACAGGGGGGGGCCAGAAGAAACCTCGTGCATGGAGCACGCCTTAATATCAGTGTAACTACGACCGAGGGAAGGGCTACATGTCTGTGCTTGTGCTATAAGGGGGGGGGGGGGGTGGCCCCGCTTGGTTACAGAGTTGGGGGGGTAGTTAATAGGGGATTAGGGGGGACACTAATTTACCATTGCGCAGGAAGAAAAATCTGGTGTGCCAGCGCCGGAGGAAGGATTCCTCGCCACTAGCCTCCAACTCCTCCGAGAGGTGCGCCCACACCAATCGCTTGATTCGGCTCACTGTGGGGTACGCGGCTCTAACGGGCTTCCTCCTCGCTTCTGCTAGCGAACGGCGCTGCCATATCACAAAGAGAGTGAGGGCGAAGACCACTCGCGCGAAGGTGCCCTTGTTGCGTCTGTGGTTTGGCGGAGGGCGGATGCCGAAGCACTGCGCAATCATGCGCCATACGGGTCTCGCAGCAGGGCAGTTTAGGAGCGCGTGGTCTTGTGTTTCTGTCTCTCGGCAGTTCGGGCAGCGGGCGTCGGGAACGATACCGAAATGGTGTAACCTTTGCCTCGTGGGGAGGACGTTCCACGCCCGTTTCCAAAGGAAGTCTTGGACCTCGCGGGGGGTGTCTCGACTGAACGTGGCGATTTCTCGCATCGCTCGCCTGGCACGTCGCTTGTCGTCTTCGTCGAGCTGGTGGGCCGTGAGTGTCTCGACCAGTCTGGCTGGCGGGTCGGACTCGATCTCGCATCCAGGGACCTCCTTTGCGAGCATACGCATAGTCGCTGCCGCCACCCTATAAAAGGGGGAGGGCGACTCGGCCAAGGGTCCGGAGTGGCCACCCGCTTCAAGCCAGTCGTTGCCCGCGCTGCTCCAGTAGAGGAGTAAACCCCTGCCCGCATAGTCGCTCTTCTGCGCTAGCGCACGGGCGGTCTTCAAGGCGAGGATCTTGCTCGTGGTCTGGACATGGGGGAGGCCAAGTCCTCCCTCGCTCGGTGCGAGCTGCAGAAGGTGGCGCTTGACTGGCGGGGGGTTGCCATCCCACATAAAAGCTGTTATGAGCTGGTTGAGGTGGTTCGCAATTCTGGTGGGCATGGTGGTCACTCGGCTAACGTGGGAGGCGAGGGCGCAGATGCTGGTCTTCACCGCTACGGCTTTGTCACGCAGGGTAAGGTCGGAGAGCTTGGCGCGTTCAATAAGTAGGTGGGCCCTGTCTATCACTCTACGCCAGGTGGATGCCGCCACACCCTCGCAGGTGAATAGCACTCCCAGGACTTTCACAGCAGAGACAGCCTCGATCGTCCCAATAGCCTCAGCCGGAAAAGGGCCAAAGAGCAAGGCCTTACTCTTGGCTTCGTTTAGCCTTGCTCCCGATGCGGCGGCATAGGTGCTGAATACCTGGCGGAAGCGAACGAGACTGCGTGCATCTCTTAGAAAGAGTGAGAGGTCGTCCGCGAAGGCCAGGATCTTCAACTCCTCCAGGCCCGTTAGTGGCAGGCCCCTGATGCGTTCATCGCTGGCCACAGATGTTATGAGTGGCTCGATGGAAAGGACGAAAAGGGTCGGGCCTAACGGGCACCCCTGCCTGATACCTCTTGTGTACGGGAAAGAGTCGGTCGTGGCACCGTTCACAGCTACGCAGCACTGCAGGTCCTGGTAAAGAAGCGCGATGACCGCGACGAACTCTTCCGGGAAACCAAACTCGGCCAGCGTTCCAAGCAGGTAGGAGTGCCTCACCCTGTCAAAGGCCTTAGCCTGGTCCAGGGAGAGGAAGGCCCCAGCGACTCGCTTGTAGGAGGCATACTCGAACACATCCCTGGTCAACGTTAGGTTGGTGTACATAGAGCGGCCAGGGACAGCGCAGGACTGGTGCGGAGCGATCAAGTCCGGCAGGAAAACCTTCGTTCTGTTGTTTACTATGGCCGCCACGATCTTATAATCTACATTAAGTAGGGTGATCGGGCGCCAAGATGACGGGTCGTTCGGGGGCGCACCGTCTTTAAGGATCAGGACGATCCGTCCCGCACCGAAGGAGGCCGGCTTTGCACGCTCCCCCAGTACCAGGTTGACGATATGCAGAAGGGGGGCGCCAAGGACGTCAAAAAAGGTCATGTAGAACCCCGCTGTCAGGCCATCGATGCCTGGCGCCGAGTTGGGCGACATTGACCTGATTGCCTGGCGGAGTTCGTCGAGTGAAGCGGGAGCGCATAGGGTCTCGCATTCGTCGACTTCGAGGCGTCGGAGGTTCTTGAATAAGGCCTTGTCGAGGGCGGGGTCGGGCTGCACTTCGCTCGGGTCGGGTTCGCTAAAGGCCACCTTGAAGTGGTCGCGAAATGTGGCCTCGATCTCTACCGGGTCTGAAGTAAGTGTGCCGTCGGGGCGCAACACTTCCGAGATGCGCAGCGACCCGTTCCCACTGACCTCGCGCAAGTCCGCGTCCGACGGATCGCCCGGGACGGCTCGCGCCGCTCGGGTTCCCTTGGCGGTCGCACTGAGCAGCCTGTCGTGTTGGACCATGAGTGAGTCCAAGTAGTCGCGAGTGCAAGTCGTGAGAGCGTCAGCACTTTGGATAATCCGGATTCTGCGTAGGATCTCATTCAGTCTTGCTGTTAAACGCTTCTTCCGTGCGCTACCCTCCTGCTGCAGGAGTTCCCGCCACGTCGCCTTCAGGTCGTCCCAATCGGCCGGGGATGCGCAGGGGGAAGCCAGGAGCGAACTTTCCAGCCGAGACCTAATGCGCGCGACGCACTCATCGTCTTGCAAGATCACGGGGTCGAGGCGCCAGGCTGCGTCGCGCCGCCGGGCACCCGGCTTCGCTTTCACGGTTACTACCACTGGGGCGTGGTCCGATGACTTCACCAGGGTGTTCGGCAGAGCGAGGACCTCGCACGAGATGACAAGGGGAAGCAGCATGTCTGGGACATAAATGCGGTCTAGCCGGCTCTCTGTGTGTCTTGACGTGCGGGTTGGTACAAAGTCATCACCGTGGTGGTGGACCCAGGCGTCCGTGAGCATGAGGTGTCGTAGAATCTTGGTGAGCTCCTTGGCGTGGTAGGATGAGCCACCGCGCCCCGGGCCTCTTACATCCCTCGTGGTGTCGACGACGCAGTTAAAGTCGCCGAGGACCACGTGGGGAAGGGGCTCGAGAAGGTAAGCGTGCAGGTCCCGGAAGAACCGATTGGTGTCCGAACGCGTGACGGGTGCGTAGACGTTAGTGAATCGAAACTTCCTCCCGTCGATAAATAAGTCGAGTAGGAGGGTTCGTCCGTCTGCTCCGAACACGCAATGCGCCTTTTCCCGGTAACGGCCCGAGACGAAAATCACGCCGACGCCACACGCCTTGGCATTCGTCAGGGAAAAAAACCCTTCGACCTGACAGTTACGACGGAAAAGGGTCACGTCGAGAGGGGTCCTAAAGTTGGCTTCCTGCACGAACAGAAGGTCGATGCCCTGGTTCTTGGCGAACGACACCACAGCGCTTTGCTTGACTCGGTTGCGAAACCCGCGAACGTTCCAAGTTGCAAATCGCAGTGGCGTCATCGGCTAGCGTGACGTAACGACAGACGGAGTGCGGAGGGGGAAAGGAGGAAGCAGCGCGCGCCGGCGCTACGGAGAGGGGGAAACATACGGCGCCGAAAGAAAGGAGGAGGCTGCGAGAGAGCGGGTGAGGAGAGGGAAGCTACGCAGCCGGCGAGGGCAGAGATCGGGCGCATACTCAATGTTGGGGGCCAGCAGGTTTGGGGGGGGGCTCCCCTTTGCCGGCGCTGTTTGTGTCGAGCTTCTTCGCTTTTGCGTGCGGGGGAGCATCGCTGTCGCTGCTCCGCCCTTCAGGCCCGGGTCGGCGCTGCCTTGGCTCCTTGCTAGGAGTCCTGTGGCGGGCGGTCTCAACGTCGTCTTTCCGCCTTCGGGAGCGCGAGCGGGTTCGCTGCTCGCGGCCGGGTGCCGATTGGTCCGCCGTCGTATTTGGGCGTAGCGCTGAGGGAACGGAGGGAGGGAGAAGGGTGGTCCTGTCGCCGTCTCGATCGCCGGGAAGCATGTAAAACCCGCGGCTTACTATGGGTACCTCGTCCCGGGCGGGGTCTTGGGCTTGGGGTTTCAGGTCCTCGGGGGTCACTGGGGCCAGCGCGTTCGCGGGTGCTTTCGGGTCGGGGGAACTTGCCGCATCCAGCACAGGGGCATCGGGCGACGCTTCCGGTGCAACAGGCAAACTTTGGCAAACAACCTCGCCCAGCGGGTGTGCGGGTGACGCGAGGGGTGACGATGGAGTCGACACGGTTCCAAAATCGCTCGATTCCGTGTCGGAGGATGAGGCGGGCGCGGTAGAAGCCTTCATCCGCGTCTCCTCCACCGTTGCGGTCAAGGTGGTAGTTCCGCCGCTGTCTGTGACCTGGTCAGAGCTCGTATCGCGCTCCTCAGAAAGGGGGCCCTTCGTAGTCGTGGGGGATGACGACTTGGGCGAGAGCACCTGCAGGCGCGAGGAGGAGCCAACTGCCCTTGGTGAAGCGGGGCTGCGTAACTGGGAAGGGGCTGTAGCGCGGTCAGGCAAGGAAGGGAAACCGCGGGCTGCCGACGCGTAAGAGCGCCTGCGGAAGCACTCCGCGGTACCGTGCTGACCACCGCAGCGCTTACATTCTGCACTACAACCCTCCGTCTCGTGGCCGAAAGAGCTACATCGTTTACAATAGGCGGTGGTACACGCGGTTGCCATATGCCCAGACTCGCCACAGCGCGCGCACACGCGCCGCATCCCCCGGTATTCGCACATTACTCTGTGCCCAGCGATTGTCAAAAAGTTAGGAACGGGGCGGCTCATTTCTATCTTAACTAACCTGACCCCGTTCAACTTAGTCTGGCGAGAGGGTAAGGTGGCAAAGGAGATGCTCTTAACCTTGCCAAACTGGGCTAAAGCGTTACTGAGGACCTCGTCGGGCAGGAAAGCCGGATAACGGTAGACGTTCACGTACGTCACCGGCGGCCCGACTGCCTCTACCGGCACCTTCACGCTGTTAACTTCGAACCCCTCTGCCACCATTAGCCTCGTCGCCTGACTGGCGTTCCGCGTGCACACTAGGAATTTTGCTCCCCCCATGTGCTGGAGCACAAACACACTGTCGTCACCGGCGGTTCTTTCGACCGCGTCAATCAAATCGTCAACAGAAACGTCGCCCTCGGGCGCCGAGAACATAAAACAATTCTCCCTTACCGGGAGCTCAAATGGCATGGCCATGCTGGTAGGCGGATCCCGCAAGCTGCCGGGGGGGGCGAGGCTCTGGGACGACTCGTGACGTGCAGACGAGCTGCACACTGGTATGCGGCGGCTCAGCCGAGGCGGGGGCCGCTTAAGGTCTGGTGGTGGCAGGGGTCGCAGCTAGGAGCTCCGGGGCAGCAGGGGCGGACCGGGGGCCTGGCTTGACCTGGCATGTAGAGGGTCTCCGGGCGGGAAGGCCCGAAACCCAAGGGTGGCAGCCGCGTGCACGAGGCGGCGGCGGCGAAGGGCTTGCACTGGCTTTGGAACTCGACTCCGAGAGGGCCCGGGGGCCGACGCCGACGTGACGTGACCCCGGGACTCGCGCGAGGACTCGTAGAGACAGCTAACTCGACACTTTGATCTTAGCCAAAAGGCCGAGAAGCGATGCAATTCATTAGCACGTAATTAAAATCCATTCTTTCACACCTCGTACTTAGTTCTGGCCAAAAGCCGGGCAAACAGTAGCAAAGCAATTCCGACGTCCACCCATGCACAACCAGCATTGTGCACCGACAGCGGCAGCGCTGGCTTCACGGCATTGCTTTTATCCCCAGTCCGCTTGAAGTTTCTAGTTTCGCTTACAAACATGTTAAAACTGAAACCTTCTTTTTCCCAGAGGTCGAAGCCACGCGTGCTTGCTTGCATGCGTACTCTCTATGCGCCCATGACGTCACACCAAATGCTTGCCGGCGAACATTATCAGCCATGTCGCGAGGGATGCTACAGCACTTGTTTTAAAAACTGATGCATAGTGTACATGTCCAACTCGAGCACCAAAGTCTGGAAGGAAAAAAAAAAAAAAAAAAATGACTGCGCAAAATGTGAATACGTCACCCATCCAACATGGCTTCTACGCCGGCTGCCCAAGCAACGCCTCTGCAACGACGCCCACAATCATCGGCAAAAAGGTGGTGCCTTTGGCTGCTTCAGCACGCTCAACATATGCCTTGCAAGTTCCGACGTGGCGGAACACCGCACCGAGGTCGACGAAGGTCCTGCCGTGAAAGGCAGACCCGGGAATGCGTGCGAAACGTCTACCGCGTGGGTTGTGAAGCCGGTGAATGAAGGATCATGTGGCAGAGGGTGACGGAACGTGAGTGTGCGACTTGCCGCTGCGATGTCGTTCAAGCGTTCAACGGGCCGGCAGGTTCTGTCTGTCGTGGTCGAAAACGTCCGAGTCAAAGTTTTGCTGATTCCGAGGGGTAGGAGTGCTATGGTGGCGTGTACGAGGCGCTGGTGCGGCGCTCCGTCGATCGTGCCGGACGGACATGAGGCGGCCGAAGGCGGTCGTCAAGTGGTCGCGGAAATCAGTGGAGAAGTACTCGCCTGCGCTTTTCGTCGAAGACTCGCGACAGACGGTCTTCGGGAGACACGGGTGGTTGCACAAATGCGACCGTGCGTCAACGTGCAGCCATATTCGTGGATTATTTCGCCCCATTACGATAGCTTCGTCACTGCGCTCGCTGGTGTTGCTTGTTTTTGTTGACCTTCACTTGTGGCTCACACCCACTGTGGGGGATTGGCTGGTTTGTTGTTCTGCTTCTTCGACTTCTACATACTCGGCTTAGTGAAGCTGTGAGGAGTGACGAGTGGGTACGGAGGCAAAGCGCGCCCGGGGCGTGATCTCACGCGTCCTGGGGTCCACGTCGCTTCAGGTACGTGCGTGGTGCGTCCGTACGTCTAGTGCGCAATTTTCTTGGAACTTCCAGCAACTGGCAATTCCATTGAGGTGAGCGTGCGAGGATGTTCGTTGTAATTAACGAGAGCCAACGGTGGATGAGCTGGTATGAGATGGTGTTCAGAAATGAAGTGTTTGATCAACAAGGCGATGCCCGCCGTGGTGGTCTGATGGCCGTAAGGTACTCGGCTGCTGACCCGCAGGTGGTGGGATCGAATCCCGGCCGCGGCGGCTGCATTTCCCTGTGCTCAGATTAGGGTGCACGTGAAAGAACCCCAGGTGGTCGAAATTTTCCCATAATCATATGGTGGTTTTGGGACGTCAAACCCCAAAGGTCAGTGGACATAGGAAAAGCACATCGGGGCTTTGCCGCTCCACCGTACAGCAGGTGTGTGCGGAGTGGGTCGTGTGGCGTTCTTTGCGATTTTAATTTGTGATGGGGAATAGTGTAGATGCGTAGACGTGGCGAGAGCACGCGTCTTCAGGTTCAGACGCCGCGTGAAGATGTGAAATAAAAATGCCTTCGCTTGCCACTGCAACTGTAAACAGAAACACCAACCAAACCCCATTTTCTAGAGGCTTTTTTATTTTTCGTTGCGAAACGGGTGAATTCGAAAAGCGGAAATAGCTTGGCACATACATACACACTTCTACACACATACATACATACACATCGCACATGCATACACATCGTATACACACTTCTAGCTTTCCTCCGAAACAGTAATGATAATTTCCTCAATAGTTTTATTGATATGAGTAGGAATGTTAAAAAAAATAAGAAACTTGAGTATGTACGTGTGAACATAACAAAATAAAAGAGACCCTCCATATATGAAATACACACGGAAACATTTATTTTCCCAGAGCAATCGTAAGTGCAAACACAGCTAGCGCACTCCCTGCCCGCGAATACCGCGTCAGCCGGGGCGGCGTGCCGCCACCGTCTCGGACACTCGACGCACCCACGCCGTTTACCCCGGTATCATGGGTAAATCCGAACACTCCTTCTATCATTGAATTTATTGTCGAACTCACCCCGCAGGGGGTGAGTGGGCCGATCCCGGAGGTAGTGCAATACCGGGCCAACCCGTGGCGGAGGTGAAGCAAGCTTCAAGCACTCCGCCGCATCACAAAAATAAGTTTAATATCTTGGATCCAAATAGGATCCGTATCAGATATTAAGCTGATAAGAACAGATACTACAACAAAGAGAAGTTTATTTAGACTCTCAACACATTCGGCAACAGAACAGAAATATTTACAAATACCCAGCCAGGAATTCGGCTGTAATGACACTCAAGACAGCACTTGACCCAATTTGGGCACAAGAAGAACACAGTTGTATTGTACAGTAAATCATATAATATACAAAACCTATTTACATAGACAATGGATACAGTGAAATGAAAGCACATGATCTATTACGTATTTACATGCCGAAAAGAAACTTTATACAAAGATAAGCGGCGCTCCCGCAAACAAACATAAACACTACGGGGGGGGGGGGGGGGGCGGTTAACAGGGGGGGCCAGAAGATACCTCGTGCATGGAGCACGCCTTAATATCAGTGTAACTACGACCGAGGGAAGGGCTACATGTCTGTGCTTGTGCTATAAGGGGGGGGGGGGGTGGCCCCGCTTGGTTACAGAGTTGGGGGGTAGTTAATAGGGGATTAGGGGGGACACTAATTTACCATTGCGCAGGAAGAAAAATCTGGTGTGCCAGCGCCGGAGGAAGGATTCCTCGCCACTAGCCTCCAACTCCTCCGAGAGGTGCGCCCACACCAATCGCTTGATTCGGCTCACTGTGGGGTACGCGGCTCTAACGGGCTTCCTCCTCGCTTCTGCTAGCGAACGGCGCTGCCATATCACAAAGAGAGTGAGGGCGAAGACCACTCGCGCGAAGGTGCCCTTGTTGCGTCTGTGGTTTGGCGGAGGGCGGATGCCGAAGCACTGCGCAATCATGCGCCATACGGGTCTCGCAGCAGGGCAGTTTAGGAGCGCGTGGTCTTGTGTTTCTGTCTCTCGGCAGTTCGGGCAGCGGGCGTCGGGAACGATACCGAAATGGTGTAACCTTTGCCTCGTGGGGAGGACGTTCCACGCCCGTTTCCAAAGGAAGTCTTGGACCTCACGGGGGGTGTCTCGGCTGAACGTAGCGATTTCTCGCATCGCTCGCCTAGCACGTCGCTTGTCGTCTTCGTCGAGCTGGTGGGCCGTGAGTGTCTCGACCAGTCTGGCTGGCGGGTCGGACTCGATCTCGCATCCAGGGACCTCCTTTGCGAGCATACGCATAGTCGCTGCCGCCACCCTATAAAAGGGGGAGGGCGACTCGGCAAAGGGTCCGGAGTGACCACCCGCTTCAAGCCAGTCGTTGCCCACGCTGCTCCAGTAGAGGAGTAAACCCCTGCCCGCATAGTCGCTCTTCTGCGCTAGCGCACGGGCGGTCTTCAAGGCGAGGATCTTGCTCGTGGTCTGGACATGGGGGAGGCCAAGTCCTCCCTCGCTCGGTGCGAGCTGCAGAAGGTGGCGCTTGACTGGCGGGGGGTTGCCATCCCACATAAAAGCTGTTATGAGCTGGTTGAGGTGGTTCGCAATTCTGGTGGGCATGGTGGTCACTCGGCTAACGTGGGAGGCGAGGGCGCAGATGCTGGTCTTCACCGCTACGGCTTTGTCACGCAGGGTAAGGTCGGAGAGCTTGGCGCGTTCAATAAGTAGGTGGGCCCTGTCTATCACTCTACGCCAGGTGGATGCCGCCACACCCTCGCAGGTGAATAGCACTCCCAGGACTTTCACAGCAGAGACAGCCTCGATCGTCCCAATAGCCTCAGCCGGAAAAGGGCCAAAGAGCAAGGCCTTACTCTTGGCTTCGTTTAGCCTTGCTCCCGATGCGGCGGCATAGGTGCTGAATACCTGGCGGAAGCGAACGAGACTGCGTGCATCTCTTAGAAAGAGTGAGAGGTCGTCCGCGAAGGCCAGGATCTTCAACTCCTCCAGGCCCGTTAGTGGCAGGCCCCTGATGCGTTCGTCGCTGGCCACAGATGTTATGAGTGGCTCGATGGAAAGGACGAAAAGGGTCGGGCCTAACGGGCACCCCTGCCTGATACCTCTTGTGTACGGGAAAGAGTCGGTCGTGGCACCGTTCACAGCTACGCAGCACTGCAGGTCCTGGTAAAGAAGCGCGATGACCGCGACGAACTCTTCCGGGAAACCAAACTCGGCCAGCGTTCCAAGCAGGTAGGAGTGCCTCACCCTGTCAAAGGCCTTAGCCTGGTCCAGGGAGAGGAAGGCCCCAGCGACTCGCTTGTAGGAGGCATACTCGAACACGTCCCTGGTCAACGTTAGGTTGGTGTACATAGAGCGGCCAGGGACAGCGCAGGACTGGTGCGGAGCGATCAAGTCCGGCAGGAAAACCTTCGTTCTGTTGTTTACTATGGCCGCCACGATCTTATAATCTACATTAAGTAGGGTGATCGGGCGCCAAGATGACGGGTCGTTCGGGGGCGCACCGTCTTTAAGGATCAGGACGATCCGTCCCGCACCGAAGGAGGCCGGCTTTGCACGCTCCCCCAGTACCAGGTTGACGATATGCAGAAGGGGGGGGCCAAGGACGTCAAAAAAGGTCATGTAGAACCCCGCTGTCAGGCCATCGATGCCTGGCGCCGAGTTGGGCGACATTGACCTGATTGCCTGGCGGAGTTCGTCGAGTGAAGCGGGAGCGCATAGGGTCTCGCATTCGTCGACTTCGAGGCGTCGGAGGTTCTTGAATAAGGCCTTGTCGAGGGCGGGGTCGGGCTGCACTTCGCTCGGGTCGGGTTCGCTAAAGGCCACCTTGAAGTGGTCGCGAAATGTGGCCTCAATCTCTGCCGGGTCTGAAGTAAGTGTGCCGTCGGGGCGCAACACTTCCGAGATGCGCAGCGACCCGTTCCCACTGACCTCGCGCAAGTCCGCGTCCGACGGATCGCCCGGGACGGCTCGCGCCGCTCGGGTTCCCTTGGCAGTCGCACTGAGCAGCCTGTCGTGTTGGACCATGAGTGAGTCCAAGTAGTCGCGAGTGCAAGTCGTGAGAGCGTCAGCACTTTGGATGATCCGGATTCTGCGTAGAATCTCATTCAGTCTTGCTGTTAAACGCTTCTTCCGTGCGCTACCCTCCTGCTGCAGGAGTTCCCGCCACGTCGCCTTCAGGTCGTCCCAATCGGCCGGGGATGCGCAGGGGGAAGCCAGGAGCGAACTTTCCAGCCGAGACCTAATGCGCGCGACGCACTCATCGTCTTGCAAGATCACGGGGTCGAGGCGCCAGGCTGCGTCACGCCGCCGGGCACCCGGCTTCGCTTTCACGGTTACTACCACTGGGGCGTGGTCCGATGACTTCACCAGGGTGTTCGGCAGAGCGAGGACCTCGCACGAGATGACAAGGGGAAGTAGCATGTCTGGAACATAAATGCGGTCTAGCCGGCTCTCTGTGTGTCTTGACGTGCGGGTTGGTACAAAGTCATCACCGTGGTGGTGGACCCAGGCGTCCGTGAGCATGAGGTGTCGTAGAATCTTGGTGAGCTCCTTGGCGTGGTAGGATGAGCCACCGCGCCCCGGGCCTCTTACATCCCTCGTGGTGTCGACGACGCAGTTAAAGTCGCCGAGGACCACGTGGGGAAGGGGCTCGAGAAGGTAGGCGTGCAGGTCCCGGAAGAACCGATTGGTGTCCGAACGCGTGACGGGTGCGTAGACGTTAGTGAATCGAAACTTCCTCCCGTCGATAAATAAGTCGAGTAGGAGGGTTCGTCCGTCTGCTCCGAACACGCAATGCGCCTTTTCCCGGTAACGGCCCGAGACGAAAATCACGCCGACGCCACACGCCTTGGCATTCGTCAGGGAAAAAAACCCTTCGACCTGACAGTTACGACGGAAAAGGGTCACGTCGAGAGGGGTCCTAAAGTTGGCTTCCTGCACGAACAGAAGGTCGATGCCCTGGTTCTTGGCGAACGACACCACAGCGCTTTGCTTGACTCGGTTGCGAAACCCGCGAACGTTCCAAGTTGCAAATCGCAGTGGCGTCATCGGCTAGCGTGACGTAACGACAGACGGAGTGCGGAGGGGGAAAGGAGGAAGCAGCGCGCGCCGGCGCTACGGAGAGGGGGAAACATACGGCGCCGAAAGAAAGGAGGAGGCTGCGAGAGAGCGGGTGAGGAGAGGGAAGCTACGCAGCCGGCGAGGGCAGAGATCGGGCGCATACTCAATGTTGGGGGCCAGCAGGTTTGGGGGGGGGCTCCCCTTTGCCGGCGCTGTTTGTGTCGAGCTTCTTCGCTTTTGCGTGCGGGGGAGCATCGCTGTCGCTGCTCCGCCCTTCAGGCCCGGGTCGGCGCTGCCTTGGCTCCTTGCTAGGAGTCCTGTGGCGGGCGGTCTCAACGTCGTCTTTCCGCCTTCGGGAGCGCGAGCGGGTTCGCTGCTCGCGGCCGGGTGCCGATTGGTCCGCCGTCGTATTTGGGCGTAGCGCTGAGGGAACGGAGGGAGGGAGAAGGGTGGTCCTGTCGCCGTCACGATCGCCGGGAAGCATGTAAAACCCGCGGCTTACTATGGGTACCTCGTCCCGGGCGGGGTCTTGGGCTTGGGGTTTCAGGTCCTCGGGGGTCACTGGGGCCAGCGCGTTCGCGGGTGCTTTCGGGTCGGGGGAACTTGCCGCATCCAGCACAGGGGCATCGGGCGACGCTTCCGGTGCAACAGGCAAACTTTGGCAAACAACCTCGCCCAGCGGGTGTGCGGGTGACGCGAGGGGTGACGATGGAGTCGACACGGTTTCAAAATCGCTCGATTCCGTGTCGGAGGATGAGGCGGGCGCGGTAGAAGCCTTCATCCGCGTCTCCTCCACCGTTGCGGTCAAGGTGGTAGTTCCGCCGCTGTCTGTGACCTGGTCAGAGCTCGTATCGCGCTCCTCAGAAAGGGGGGCCTTCGTAGTCGTGGGGGATGACGACTTGGGCGAGAGCACCTGCAGGCGCGAGGAGGAGCCAACTGCCCTTGGTGAAGCGGGGCTGCGTAACTGGGAAGGGGCTGTAGCGCGGTCAGGCAAGGAAGGGAAACCGCGGGCTGCCGACGCGTAAGAGCGCCTGCGGAAGCACTCCGCGGTACCGTGCTGACCACCGCAGCGCTTACATTCTGCACTACAACCCTCCGTCTCGTGGCCGAAAGTGCTACATCGTTTACAATAGGCGGTGGTACACGCGGTTGCCATATGCCCAGACTCGCCACAGCGCGCGCACACGCGCCGCATCCCCCGGTATTCGCACATTACCCTGTGCCCGGCGATTGTCAAAAAGTTAGGAACGGGGCGGCTCATTTCTATCTTAACTAACCTGACCCCGTTCAACTTAGTCTGGCGAGAGGGTAAGGTGGCAAAGGAGATGCTCTTAACCTTGCCAAACTGGGCTAAAGCGTTACTGAGGACCTCGTCGGGCAGGAAAGCCGGATAACGGTAGACGTTCACGTACGTCACCGGCGGCCCGACTGCCTCTACCGGCACCTTCACGCTGTTAACTTCGAACCCCTCTGCCACCATTAGCCTCGTCGCCTGACTGGCGTTCCGCGTGCACACTAGGAATTTTGCTCCCCCCATGTGCTGGAGCACAAACACACTGTCGTCACCGGCGGTTCTTTCGACCGCGTCAATCAAATCGTCAACAGAGACGTCGCCCTCGGGCGCCGAGAACATAAAACAATTCTCCCTTACCGGGAGCTCAAATGGCATGGCCATGCTGGTAGGCGGATCCCGCAAGCTGCCGGGGGGGGCGAGGCTCTGGGACGACTCGTGACGTGCAGACGAGCTGCACACTGGTATGCGGCGGCTCAGCCGAGGCGGGGGCCGCTTAAGGTCTGGTGGTGGCAGGGGTCGCAGCTAGGAGCTCCGGGGCAGCAGGGGCGGACCGGGGGCCTGGCTTGACCTGGCATGTAGAGGGTCTCCGGGCGGGAAGGCCCGAAACCCAAGGGTGGCAGCCGCGTGCACGAGGCGGCGGCGGCGAAGGGCTTGCACTGGCTTTGGAACTCGAACTCCGAGAGGGCCCGGGGGCCGACGCCGACGTGACGTGACCCCGGGACTCGCGCGAGGACTCGTAGAGACAGCTAACTCGACACTTTGATCTTAGCCAAAAGGCCGAGAAGCGATGCAATTCATTAGCACGTAATTAAAATCCATTCTTTCACACCTCGTACTTAGTTCTGGCCAAAAGCCGGGCAAACAGTAGCAAAGCAATTCCGACGTCCACCCATGCACAACCAGCATTGTGCACCGACAGCGGCAGCGCTGGCTTCACGGCATTGCTTTTATCCCCAGTCCGCTTGAAGTTTCTAGTTTCGCTTACAAACATGTTAAAACTGAAACCTTCTTTTTCCCAGAGGTCGAAGCCACGCGTGCTTGCTTGCATGCGTACTCTCTATGCGCCCATGACGTCACACCAAATGCTTGCCGGCGAACATTATCAGCCATGTCGCGAGGGATGCTACAGCACTTGTTTTAAAAACTGATGCATAGTGTACATGTCCAACTCGAGCACCAAAGTCTGGAAGGAAAAAAAAAAAAAAAAATGACTGCGCAAAATGTGAATACGTCACCCATCCAACATGGCTTCTACGCCGGCTGCCCAAGCAACGCCTCTGCAACGACGCCCACAATCATCGGCAAAAAGGTGGTGCCTTTGGCTGCTTCAGCACGCTCAACATATGCCTTGCAAGTTCCGACGTGGCGGAACACCGCACCGAGGTCGACGAAGGTCCTGCCGTGAAAGGCAGACCCGGGAATGCGTGCGAAACGTCTACCGCGTGGGTTGTGAAGCCGGTGAATGAAGGATCATGTGGCAGAGGGTGACGGAACGTGAGTGTGCGACTTGCCGCTGCGATGTCGTTCAAGCGTTCAACGGGCCGGCAGGTTCTGTCTGTCGTGGTCGAAAACGTCCGAGTCAAAGTTTTGCTGATTCCGAGGGGTAGGAGTGCTATGGTGGCGTGTACGAGGCGCTGGTGCGGCGCTCCGTCGATCGTGCCGGACGGACATGAGGCGGCCGAAGGCGGTCGTCAAGTGGTCGCGGAAATCAGTGGAGAAGTACTCGCCTGCGCTTTTCGTCGAAGACTCGCGACAGACGGTCTTCGGGAGACACGGGTGGTTGCACAAATGCGACCGTGCGTCAACGTGCAGCCATATTCGTGGATTATTTCGCCCCATTACGATAGCTTCGTCACTGCGCTCGCTGGTGTTGCTTGTTTTTGTTGACCTTCACTTGTGGCTCACACCCACTGTGGGGGATTGGCTGGTTTGTTGTTCTGCTTCTTCGACTTCTACATACTCGGCTTAGTGAAGCTGTGAGGAGTGACGAGTGGGTACGGAGGCAAAGCGCGCCCGGGGCGTGATCTCACGCGTCCTGGGGTCCACGTCGCTTCAGGTACGTGCGTGGTGCGTCCGTACGTCTAGTGCGCAATTTTCTTGGAACTTCCAGCAACTGGCAATTCCATTGAGGTGAGCGTGCGAGGATGTTCGTTGTAATTAACGAGAGCCAACGGTGGATGAGCTGGTATGAGATGGTGTTCAGAAATGAAGTGTT